>NW_027069801.1:133230-615119 GCF_002906115.3 Quercus suber
GCATAATCCTTGGCAGCCATAAGAACTATTTTATTTTACCATTGTATACTACATCATTTAGATTGATATCCACTTCCAACAATTGATATTAGATCGTACTTCAATTTCATGATTGTATAACATGGATTGTGTTTTAGAATCAAAGCAAATTGTTTTTGGTGTTTCACTTTTTGCGGTAAGTTTTCTGCATAATTTTGCATAATTTTACTGCATAATCCTTGGCATGCCATTGATGTGTTTGTGAGATTGTCTGAGTGTTGTTTCAAAAATAGATTTTGTTTAGTTTTGCATTTTGATGCACAAAATTCAAGCTGGCATCTTTTTTCAAAACTCATTAAGTCCTTGCCTTATATTACTTTTATATTATTCCAACATTATAGATTTAATCACCATTAGCACTGATTTTCAAGCTTACACCTGAGATTTGGACGCTTATTCATTATGACATGAATATAAAAATTTAAAAAAACTATGTTAGTTTGAGCTACTTGACACTGCCATGAGCATCTGAATAATTTAATAAATGATTTCAAATAATTTTCAAAGAAGGCATCTTTCATTATATTTATGCCATGCTTTCACCAATACTAAAATATAAAATCTTTCGTTCTTCAATGTTTCAGTATGTGATAGACCTTTTCACTTAAACTTCCTTTCTCAACAGCCCAATGCTAACTACCCTTAGGCATATCTAGAAGTAGCTACAAAATGTTTTGTTTGTGCAGTATTTGACTTCAAACATGATCAAGAATATGTACAGTTTGGTATTGGTTTCTGCATTAACAACAACATGCATTGAATAAAGAGGAAGAATGGTGGTGTACAATAGCATGATAACTGCAAACTTAGGAAGAGGCTGATATAATTAACGCAGAAAAGTACAAATCTTTAATATATTTGAAATTGAATAGAGGATAGAAAGAAAAATCAAATTCCTTCCACAGCAAAGAAGGGGGAAAACCTCTAGACAAATTTCTAGAATAACCAAAACAGATTCACATAACTTTAATGTGATAATGTAAAGCATCTTTTATCTTTCTTCAAGGTTTGCATATTACCGCAAAGCAAGGAAGGAGAGCTCTAGAATTGAGCAAATAAAGCTCCTCAATATTTGAATAAAGACCCACTTTACCAGCCAAAGCAAATTGATATTAGAATCAAAGCAAATTGTTTTTGGTATTTCAATTTTTGCGGTAAGCTTTCTGCATAATTTTACTGCATAATCCTTGGCAGCCAAAAAATGATTTTATTTTATAATCATTGTGGAGATATGAATACCCAGCAACTTACATTAGCTTTAGAGAGGAGGGGAAAAAATCCAAAGTTACAGAATCAGACTCACTTGAGCTGAAGTAAAATTAAGCAGTTGAATTGGTTATAAAAAAAGTCACACACACGTACAAAATGAATATGAGAAAATTTAATATTTGTGAAGGACAGTTTGGAAAAAATTGTAATCCACAAATATGAAGTTCAACATAGTTGACTTTGTGGCCAGTTATTTTATGACTCTATCCTAAGAATTGGCATCTACTAATTGAGAAAAAAAAATTTAAAAATAACTTTAAAAAAAAAAAAATTTCCTTTGCATCATTAGGTGCTCATATTTTGAAGTTCTTTTTGGAATTTCAAATTCAATGCAACATTAGGCTTGGAGATAAGAAAACAATAAGCAAGAAGTGTGGTTTGTAAGTGATTGGAGGGAGAGGAAGCTCAGTTAAAAATAATTCAAATTATTTTATAGATTGCAAGGAAAACAAGTAGGCTACTCAACATTGGTTTGTAAGTTTTGAATTACCCTTACCCTCACAGTTTCAGTCTCATTTAATGAGCAACTTCATGATTATGAACACTAAGTTTTCAGTGTGGTGGTACTAATTGAAATTTTCCATAAGGTGACAACGTTGGTTGGATATCCAAGCTGTTTAGAGAGCTTGGTGGTGGCATTAGAAAATTAATTGATGTGGATTCCATCGATTCCCATATTTGCTGGGTGCTTAGCATGTTTGACTGGATTGTAATGCCTAGACCATGTCTCAAAAGATATTTACTTTTATGATAATGTATTTGCAAAGACATTAAAGTAATTTTGTACATGTAAAAATCTGTTGCACACCATTTTCATGCTTTGGCAGGTAGCTTTTTTGGAACGAATTATGGTTTATTGTTAAGAGTTAATTGTATAGCCGCTTAAAGTAACTGTATGTTGGTTTTATTAACTTGAGTTGAGTTGTAGCTGAATTTGTTGATTTGGTTCAATTTGGTTGGGTTAATGTGTGGGGAAGTTCTAGGTAGGGATAAGCCAAAAATAGTGTGACAATCATGTAGTGCAATATCAGGCAATATTGTAGCAACTGGAGAAAATTTCCCAATACAGCATTTATACCTATAAACTTTCATCTGAACCATTGTCTCTTGCCACAAACTGTGATACAAAAGCCACATCATCACCTTCCATAGTATCCCATATGCCTTTTGGGATATGATTTTGCAGATTCTCTTTTGTAACACACAATAAATAACCAAAGTACATTAGCCATGTGCCTCTTTGGTCCACAAGTGTCATAGATAGATCCAAAGCTATTATCACTATGGAGGCAAAGGTAGCAGTCTATTTGGATAAAAAAAAAAACAAATATGCAAGCGGTCAAAGCTTGATATAGTTGCACATAGTCAGAACATATTACTTCTACTTTTCTGCAATGTATTGTTTAATGAGTTTCTTTGTTTAATGTATTGAAAAACAAGAGTGGTGCAAAAACATGAATGGTGTTGAATGATGTGGACACCTGTCATCATTCTGATTACTATTTTAATCACCAGTTGCTCACAAGTTACCTGTTAATTTACACGTTTTTAAGATGGATTGTTTCTTCAAGTATTTGTAACTTTTAATTATAAATAAAATGAAAAGGCTATGCTAAAATATTTTTTAACATTTTATTTGGTTGTGTAAGTTGTTCATTTTTCCTAGTAGTTGATTACGGAATATCTATTAAATTGCAAGTTGGACAGCTATAAAATGAAAAGGCTATGCTAAAAAAACCACGCGCAATGTGCGGGTCTGCGACTAGTATATCTAAAAACTGAAACGTAATATTTATTGTTACTACACTCCTGTTGAGCTATATCTGCGGCCATATCATTCACTTATTTTCTACTTCTTCTTTTCTGAAAGTTCAAAATGGGTATGAAACACCCTTGAACGTTTAGACCCCAAATAATAAAATTACCAATTCAAGCTTTATATCAAACAATTAATGTGCGGAACATGATAACAAGCTCATAACAGAATTGATAAACAATCTAAGCCAAATATAAACACATCCACAGCAGTAAATATAAGGCAAAGATAAAGGAAAGGAAGATGCAAACACACGGACAACACACGATGTGTTATCGAAAAGGAAACCGAAGTCCTCGGCGTAAAACCTCTCCGCCGCCCTCCAAGCGGTCAAATAATCCACTAAAAAATGTAGTTGGGATACATGAACAGCAGAAGACCCTCCAAGCCTAATCTACCCAAGTACCTAAGCCCTCCAAGCTTCTTGCTCCAACGAGGTTACACCGAACCTATTTCTTCTTTAGCTTGCCGGATTCCGCTACTTGACCATAGCATCAACCAATGTATATTGGTTCCTTTCCAAACTGCTTCCCAAAGCACCAAATGGACCTTCTCATAAACGTGGGTGTGGTGAGATAAGGTTTTGGTAAATGACCTCTCAAGGGTGACAATGGAGAGGAAGAGAGTAGAGGAATTTGTAGAGTCTCTTTAGATGAAGATTGGGGATGACTCAATCTTGGTTTTCTCTAGGGTTTTCTCTCACAAAATTCTCTCTGGAAGCTCTCACAATATGATGGGTATAAGGGTGTATATATAGTAGGGTGAGAAGGGAATGCAAAACGTCAGTTTTTGCCAAACAGGGCAAGTTGGCGACTTGATCTCACGGCTTGACCAAGTCGCGAATTCAAGTCGCGACGTAACGGCCTGGCCAGACTGGAACTTTTGTCCTGTAGCGTGACAGCTGGCGCGACCCTTCAGCTTCCCAGTGTGCCTCTCACGTGCCTGCCTTTCGTGGATTGCCAGTCGCAATCCACCCGCGAGCCCTAGCCGCAAGACTCTGTTTTTCTTGCATACTCTTGAGCTTTTCTTCACATCTTCTCACACACTACCCTTACAATTTTCCCACCTAAATAAAGGGTTGCTAAGTGCTAAATTACAAGCAAATTGGTCACGGAATAAAGCCAATTAAATGGTTGATATATTTCAACCTTACAATCTCCCCCTTTGGCTATTCCGTGATAAACCCTACAACAGACTCTAGACTTAAACGTGAGTTGGGAACAGTTGGAAAACTCACTCACACCTAACTCTAGATTCTGTAAAGCTCTTGAACATATGAATAAGTAACTCCTGAAACACAATAACATAGCAATATCATTATATGCAGAAAAACTTAATATGCATATGGAGCAAAATAAGCATGATCAAGCAAAAATGAACATAGGCATAAAAGCAATAATTCATGGCAAGATCAACACTAGTAGTCACTTAAGCAAAAGTGATTACAATGTTCATTCACACAAGGAATGAACATCCAGACATGCAAAAATGATAAACTCAATTTAAGAGAATCATTTGCAAGTCCAACACTCAACCAATGCATACAACCAAATATGCATCT
This sequence comes from Quercus suber, assembly GCF_002906115.3. NCBI lineage: Eukaryota > Viridiplantae > Streptophyta > Magnoliopsida > Fagales > Fagaceae > Quercus > Quercus suber. The sequence continues at coordinate 137,916 of NW_027069801.1, forward strand.
AGGAACAATCCTACAAGGGCACAAGAGTGTTGTACTTAAGGTAATGCAAAGCATTAACAAGTACCAAAACACAAAGCACAAAGGCTGCATATGCAAAGTTTTTGCACATACATGGCACAAACCATACAAGCCTACAAACCAGTGCATAAGAACAAGTAACAACCCTCAAAGCTTACAAAAGCATCAATGGGTACAAACCAATAACATAAAGTGCTGAAAGATATAAGATGGATACAGAACAATGATAAAAACTAAAGATAGACAAAAACAGTAAACAAAAATCTATTAGCTGAAATCTCCCCCTCAAGAGCAGCCCCCAAAGATTCTCCCCCTTTTTTACCGGAATGGCCAAAGGGTCACTGTTTCAGTTTTGTGAAAATACCATCAACTTGAGCTGCTACCACATCAATCTGGTCCTGCATGGCAACCAATCTCTCCGACTGCTCTTTCTAGCCATCTCTGAGGGTCTTTTCTATTTCCGTAAGACGATTGTGAAGATTATCAAAGAGCATTTGCAACTTGTCAGGCTGAGGGGCAGACTGTGGTTGAGTAGTGCCCGGTTGCTCAGAAGTAGAGGAAGTAGGAGAAAATGGATGTGCACTCTTTGGAGCTTTGGATGAGTGACTCTTGCTGGCCTGTAGAGTGAACATAAAGATTGGTCGAGGACGAGCAATCACGTTCCCAATCGAGGAAGGAGTAACACCTTCACATAAAACGAAGTTCATAATAAGACTACAGAATGGAAGGCACCCTCGTGCTACTGTTCTGGTTGTTGTCTTTCTTATGATGTGATAAATATGGGCACAGATGTCAATGGTGGTGCCAGTGATGAGATCACATAGAAATTGAGCCCTTCCAAGATTTATATACACCGTGTTGGTCAACGGATAGAGGTTTGAAAACATAATTAGCTTTAATGTAGTCAACTCAGGTGAAAACTTGGAAGTACTAATTAATGTGACTGTGCTGGAAATATCATGGTCAGGACCAAGAATTTGAAGAATGTCCTGAATTTCTGGAGTACGATCATCATACGGAGTAAGGTCAGCATCCGCAGGACGTGTGATTTTGAGAAGTTCAGCTATGGTGTCTGGAGTAATGATGAACTCCGTTCCTCTTACCAGACAATGTAGTTCAGTCTCAAGATCAACTGTGTTGGCGAGAGATTCCTTCACAAGTTCAATCATCGGATCAACAAAATTTCCGAATAGAGCTACCCAATCTTTTGTCTCGAAGATCCGAGGGGCAAAAGTTGTGTCCAAAGTGTCAAATCTGACCTCCCGTTCCACTATAGGAGTTCCCCGGTCAAAAATGTTGAAGTAGGCATCTTGGTGCTGAGGAGATCTGAATAATTCATTATTGAGTTCAGTGGATGGCTGTGAGGAGGACCGTGTTCTTTTTGCAACAGGCATAGTTTCTTCTTCTGTCATCACCTCTTTTCCTTTCGAGGATTGTCGAGACATCTGTAAGATAGCAAACACACAGAAAAGTACCAAATGCAATACCACAGGGAATCAACAATAGCTTGATTAGATTCAGTTAAGAATGTGAGAAAAATTTCACTTTAATCACAAACACAAGAATCAAATCAACAACAAGATACCAGATGGTTAAAATGAAACACACTCCACACTTAAGCACAAAAACTATAAATACCACAGAACCATAGACAAATGACCCACGGCCACATACAGAGAGTACCACACAGATCTCAAACCCATATGTTTAAAGAGAATGAGAAACTCTATCAAATGAACAATGCTCAGACTAGAGACAAACATGCTGGAGTACAAACAAGATATAAAATAAACTCAGCAACAAAGGAAAATAACCTCAAACAGACATAATCACCATTTAATGCAAACCCATATATGAACAAAAAAAAATCGCATAGCACATGTGCAAAGTTCAACACAAGAAGGTAATGGAAAACATAGTAAGAATGAAATGAGGGAAAGAAAACCCATACCTTAGTCTTGGAGATTTATGCAGAAATGATGCAGAGATGAGAGATTTTTCAGTTAGAAACGAACTGTTTGAGAGAGAGATTGAAGAAGATAATGAACAGTCATTGAAAATCGAGGGAAAACTGAAAATCAATTTTAAAAACTGTCTTCAAAAACTCAAAACACGCGTTTTTCGCGACTTAACCAAGTCGCCAGTAAGTCGCCAGATCAAGCCGCGAAACACTGTGAAGGTAAGATTCTGGAAAAATCTTCTAAGTGTTTTTCGCGACTGGAAGGTTTAGTCGCGAAGGAGTCGCGAGCTGAGCCGCGAAAATCTCTGAGTAACCCTCGTGATTGTACATTCCACCCGCGAACAAGCCGCCAAAATGAGCCGCGAAAAGAGCAAAACTCAAAATTTTCAAAAATTTTCTAAGTCTTTTTCGCGACTAGAGTACTGACTCCCCAGTAAGTCGCGAAAATCTCTGATTGAGCTCGCGACTGGGGCTTGCGACTGTGCTAACCCATGACTTAGTCGCCAAAACAGGGCAACACTGTTTTTGAAAAAATTTCACATTTTTGTAAAAGCAAAGTACTTTCCAAAAACAAAACAAAACACTCGAAAAACTTTTTGTGTTTGACCAACAAAGATTGAACATGTGAAAACACATTTAATCAAGTACAATCACACAAATGAATATGGCATTTGTTGAACATAGACTTGTGTGTTGTGTGTGGATATCAAAAATGAGATGGTCCTTAGTCCAATGTGAAGCTTCAATGGTCAATTCAATCAAGGCATACACAATTAGCACTAGATCATGTGACCTATCTCAATTATAGAAGCATGCATATATGACCTCCCACAAGAACTTGATAATAACTCTTTGAAGCTTTTCATTTGGCTCCATATACAACATATCATTTGCCAATTTTGAGCAAAGAAACTCTCATTGAGAGATAGATGCCTGAAATTTTTGATATTTCATTTAATGAGTTAGCATTTGGCTTTTTGGGCATCTTTCATACATGATGACTTGCATAATTTGGCATAATTTATCACTTCTCAACTTTAAACTTTAGTCTAATTTTATTTATTTTTTGTTGATTTTAGACTTCATTATTGTTATTTAAATTTTATTTCAGATTTGAAGGAAATAAAGATTTAACCAAATGAAAGAGAACTGAAACAGAGGGCTGAAGAAAGCAAGGTTTTGGGCTGAAAAAGTGCAACATGTTTGAGAAAAAAGAATGGTCTGAAAAGAAATTCATTTTTGGGCTGAAAAGAGCACCACGTCTAAAGCAGAAAAGGGCACCACGTTGAGAAATAAAAGAGGCGGAACTGAAAGAAAAGAAGGCAGAAAAAAAACGCTGAAACAGAGCAACGTTTTGGGCTGAAACAGAGGCTGAAACAGAGGAACGTTTTGGGCTGAAACAGGGGCTGAAAGGAGCAACATTTTTGGGCTGAAAGGAGGACGTTTTTGGGCTGAAGAAAGCAAGGTAGTAGGCTGAAACAGTGGGCTGAAAAAGACAAACGTTTTGGGTTGAAAAGGGCACCACATCTAAAAGAAAAAAGTGCAACACGTCTGAAAGAAGGAGGAGCCACTGAAACTGAAAGGGGGGAGGCGCTGAAAAACTGAAAAAAGGGCTGAAACAGAAGAGAGAAAGGCTGAAACAGAAAAGAAAGAGAGGGCTGAAGCAGAAAAGAGGCTGAAGCTGACGCTGAAAGAAAGAGGAGGCTGAAGCAGACTTTTGTGTTCATTTTTTCTCTTTCAAATCTTCTCAGAAAAATTATGGTGAATTCGTTTATGTTGAATTTAATTTTTAGCATGAACTAAATTTTCTTTTTTCTAGGAAAACGATGTAATCTAATTCCGAACTATGCTTGCTTTTCTATGTTAATTTGAATTAATTCTTTTCATGTTTGTTTGATTTATTCTGAGTTTTTTGCTTCTAATTAACCGGCCATTAATTAGATGATTTTGATCTTGTGATTTGCTATCGAAAGAGGGAATTATAGGATAGATCTTGAATATTTCGGCATAGGTAAATATAGAGATCGAAAGACTTGTATGAACCTGTGTAGTATTAAAATCATTGGTCTTAATGCTTTCTTGCTTTATTAAATTGCATACTCTTGTGTAAATTGATGAACAAGAATGTTTCCAATTGACTGTCGAAAGAGGCTTTTGGATGTTTTTTGGAGATTGCTAACAAACAGAGAGAATTAAATTAAATTAAATACTCAAAAACACAATGCAAATAACCAATCATATCCACAAAGCATAGGAAGAATTGATGCATGGACATGTTATAATGCTTATGCATGAGTACCCTTTGTCACCCACACGTCACGTGCGTTTGGGGTGATATCCTTGACGGATCGGGTGCTGGAGTTAGGACTTTCAAACCTTCTGTTGAAGCTCTCCAAGCAAGTGGTGAAGGCGCCAATCATTTTCATCATGTCCGTCATTCCGGAATCCCGGTTTTGACTTCTTGATTGCTCACCACCCCAGGCCCTCAAGTCATTTCTTCTTCCTCGAGACCGAGGTACACTCGCATTGTTGTCTGCTCTTAGCTTTTGACAGTTTGGTCTAGTGTGTCCTTGCAATCCGCAATAGTGACAAATATAGTTTGTTCTAGGACCCTGCTGCTGTCTTAGGAGAAATCTTCCTCTAGCTCCAAATCTGACTTCAGATTGGTTTCGGGACTTGTTAAACATCCGTTGATTAGCCACATTCATTTTCTTTTCAGCCTCAACTATCTCTGAAGTAGACTTATCAACAACTGTCTCTTTGTTTTTCACAAACTTTACTTCCTTGGTGATTTTGGCTGATGAGCTGCTCCCTCCGGTATATCCCAACCCGGACTTGTCTGAGGCATGTCTTTGAGATGAAATAACATCATCTAGCTTCCTGGAGGAGACCCTATCTACCTTGGCATGAGCTTGTACTACCTCTTGCTCGAGAAACCTCACCTTCGTGTATGCTTTTGATAGCTCACCATTAAGTGCTTCAATCTCACACTTTGCCTCCTTATATCTAACCAACAGGCTTTTGAAATCTTCCTCAGCTCTCTTCATTTTCTTCACTGCTGCCTTTGCCACCTTTGTATACTCTCCTGATTTCTCAAGGAGTATTGCGTAATTCTTTTTAAGGCTGGATATGTCTTCTTCTTCTTCACCTTCTAATTCTTCAACAATCCCAATGGACTCCTCATCAGAACATTCACCCAGCTCATTCACAAGTGTACTTAAATCATCTGAAGATCCCACATGTGCAATGGTCATGAATGCTGAGTAATTTCCCTCTCCGTCACAGCTTTCTTCAGAGTCAGATTTTGATGAGTCTGAGTCACTCAAAGTAGTGGCATAGACCTTTCCTTTTGTCTTCAAATAATTTGGACATTCCTTTTTGAAGTGTCCATGTCCGTTGCACTCGAAGCACACAATGTCCGAAGGAGATTGAGACTCCTTCCCTTCTTTCCTCGTAAACTCTTTCTTATCACCTCTTGAAGATGAGAATTTTCCTCTATTAAATGGTTTCCCACTGCTCTTCATCTTCAGAAATTTTCGGAAGTTCTTTACAAGATATGCCACTTCCTTTTCCACTCCATCTTCTTCAGAGGGATCATTCATTCTTTTGGTGATGGTTTTAAGAGCAAATGATTTACTCGTCTTGTGTGAAGGCAGTCCCAGTTCATATGTTTGGAGAGACCCAATCAGCTCCTGAATTTTGATCTCATCCAAGTCTTTACTCTCCTCTATGGCTGTGACTTTTGCTCTAAAACATTCAGGCAAGGACCTCAAGATTTTTCTCACCACCTTGGTGTCTTCAATCTTCTCACCAAGATTGAGTTTAGCAATGACAATTTCATTGAGCTTCCCAAAGAATGAATCAAACGATTCATCTTCACCCATCTTGAGCTCTTCAAATTTGGTGGTAAGCATTTGAAGCTTTGTGTCCTTCACCTTCTTAGTCCCCTCATAAGTTGTCTCCAAAATTTCCCAAGCTTCCTTGGCCACAGTCATGTGAGATATCCTGTGGAATTCATCAGGAGACATAGCACATAAAATAGCATTTAAAGCTTTACTATTAGCATTGGCTGCTGCAAGAGCAGCTTTATCCCAATTGGCCTTAGGAGCCTCTGGTTTAGTCTAACCTATCTCAACCGCATCCCAAACGGTATCTTTTATAGAGCATAAAAATGCTCTCATTCGGACTTTCCAAAATGCATAATTATTACCATAAAAAAATGGTGGAACAGTGAGAGATTGAGACCTATCCATCTCAACAAGGGGTCAAGGATCACACTTATGTATTAACACTACAACAAGTGTACCCGCTCTGATACCAATTGAAAGTTCAAAATGGGTATGAAACACCCTTGAACGTTTAGACCCCAAATAATAAAATTACCAATTCAAGCTTTATATCAAACAATCAATGTGCGGAATATGATAACAAGCTTATAACAGAATTGATAAAACAATCTAAGCCAAATATAAACACATCCACAGCAGTAAATGTAAGGCAAAGATAAAGGAAAGAGAGATGCAAACACACGGACAACACATGATGTGTTATCGAAGAGGAAACCGAAGTCCTCGGCGTAAAACCTTTCCGCCGCCCTCCAAGCGGTGATAAAATCCACTAAAGAATATAGTTGGGATACATGAACAGCAGAAGACCCTCCAAGTATAATCTACCCAAGTACCTAAGCCCTCCAAGCTTCTTGCTCCAACGAGGTTACGCCGAACCTATTTCTTCTTTAGCTTGCCGGATTCCGCTACTTAACCATAGCATCAACCAATGTATATTGGTTCCTTTCCAAACTGCTTCCCAAAGTACCAAATGGACCTTCTCACAGATGTGGGTGTGGTGAGATAAGGATTTGGTAAATGACCTCTCAAGGGTATGACAATGGAAAGGAAGAGAGTAGAGGAATTTGTAGAGTCTCTTTAGATGAAGATTGGGGATGAATCAATCTTGTTTTTCTCTAGGGTTTTCTCTCACAAAATTCTCTCTGGAAGCCCCCTCAATATGATGGGTATAAGGGTGTATATATAGTAAGGTGAGAAGGGAATGCAAAACGTTAGTTTTTGCCAAACAGGGCAAGTTGGTGACTTGATCTCGTGGCTTGACCAAGTCGCGAATTCAAGTCGCGACGTAACGGCCTGGCTAGACTGGAACTTTTGTCCTGTAGCGTGACAGCTGGCGCGACCCTTCAGCTTCCCAGTGTGCCTCTCACGTGCCTGCCTTTCGCGGCTTGCCAGTCGCGATCCACCCGCGAGCTCTAGCCGCGAGACTCTGTTTTTCTTGCACACTCTTGAACTTTTCTTCACATCTTCTCACACACTACCCTTACAATTTTCCCACCTAAATACAGGGTTGCTAAGTGCTAAATTACAAGCAAATTGGTCACGAAATAAAGCCAATTAATTGGTTGATTAAATTCAACCTTACATGACTGTAATGTAATAAATGAACATAGGGCAAACCGAACACCCCCTTAAGAAGAAGAAGGAATGCGCATACAATAAATAAATAAAATATATATATATATATATTATTGAATTAATACAAATTTACTAACCTACAAGTCATTTCACTAAATTATGTGTCATTTAGGAAAATTCAAATATTGCTACCTAAATGACATATACGATTGAATCCAATTCAGCATGTCATTTCACTAAACTATGTGTCATTCATAATTGTGTTTCACTCTAGGTTGCAAAACTACATCTCGTGAAGTTTTAGCAAAGACAAATGACATTATTTGGAGCAAATTAGCCTGCTCCATTTTTGGTTCAATTGAATGACTAAACTTGAGTTTTGGATTGGTCCACAAATAATTCTGGTACCACACACTTTATCATAGCTATTTTAAGTGGCAGACTGAGTGGTAGAGAAACAATGGTAAATTCATGTGATAGTGAGAGATAGTCAATTATGGCCTATCAAATAGGATAGTTGTGATGAAGTGTGTGAAAATGTGTGATGCTACATAGAATTATTCTTGGCCACAACCTAGATTCGGTTTGGCCCAACTTTATATTTTTTCTTCATAAGTTAAATCAATATTCTATTATAACTTATTATCTAGGTATTTATTTACATATTATTTATATTCATATACTATACCTTAAGGATGTTACCATAAAATATGAAAAAAAAAAAAAAATTGTTAAAGGATGTGATCTATTAATTTGTTTACCATTTTAATTTTTAAATTTTTTTTTGGGGAAAATATTCCCAATTTTTAATCTAAATTTTAACTGAATCAATGACCAAAGCCTAAATGTTCATTCACATTTTTACCTTTTGTTTTAGTTTCTTTTTATAAAAAAAAAAAATTGAAAATAATCTAATTTTAATCTTTTTTGACAAAAAATTAGAATAAAAGCTATTAAAAATTATATTTTTTTGTCTAATTTTTAACTAATAAGCTACCAAAAACTATGAGATTCCAAACAAATACTATATTAGATCAAGTTTCAATCTAAATTAATAAATATGCATCAAGTGCAAAATTCTAAAATTTATACTAATTTTAATCTTTTTTGACAAAAAATTAGAATAAAAGCTATTAAAAATTATATTTTTTTGTCTAATTTTTAACTAATAAGCTACCAAAAACTATGAGATTCCAAACAAATACTATATTAGATCAAGTTTCAATCTAAATTAATAAATATGCATCAAGTGCAAAATTCTAAAATTTATTTTTTATTTATTGAGTATTGTAGCCTTAGTAGCTTGTAGATATTTTTACATATATTTGAGAAGAGAATTTTATAGGATCATTTGGGACATCTAAAATATCACACCAAAAGAGAGATAGATAGCTAGCCCCTCTCATTCTCATTTCTCATTTCTCACCCTAGGAAATGGAATCAATGTGATAGCTAGCCCCAATAAAAAAGGTTGTTGTCCATCTACGATGAGATCAATTTTGGTTAAACACGGGTCGTAGGTGAGGCATGTTTTTAATACGTGTTGAAAACGAAAATGGAAATGTCCTTTTCACGTACAGTCTTCTACATTTTGATGTACAACTGTATAAGTCTTTCACAAGGTCTTCGTCTTCGGCCAAAATGGACTTTTACCAATTTTTCACAAATTTTCTGACAAAGTATCCCATGTCTGAAATTATTTAGAGAAATACTCTTGTTTTAAAATTCAATTTTTAGAAAATCTAGTTTCAAATATAAAACTCGATTTTTGGAAAATCAAGTTATATCGAACGTGGACTTAGAATTGTTTTTTCTTTTTTCTAGAACTCGAGTTCCATGCAAAGTACTCGAGTTTCTTGAATGGAACTCGAGTTCCATGAACTCAAGTTTCAGAATTTTTTTTTTTATTTTTTTATTTTTTAGTTCGCTATAACTCGATTGTCCAAAAATCGAGTTTTAAATTGAAACTTGATTTTTAGAAAGTCGAGTTTCGAAACAGGGGCATTTCCTTACTTAGTTTGAGAAAGAGAGTTTTTTGTTGGAATGTTTGTGAGAAATGGGCAAATGCCCATTTTGGCCCTTCGTCTTCCTTTTCCTATTCCTCTTCGCCTAAAAGAACACATGAAACAACTTGAAAATATAATTGTTTGCTTTTCCAAAGATATGTTCACTAATTACCACACTTCTAATTTCTTAAGCACTGTGTTTAATTTTTGTAGGAATGAAGGGTCTAGGAGTGTATATTGGGTCGTGGGCCCTGTCCGAAAACATTTAGTAGTCCAAGGACAAGTATACGTTTATGAGGAAGTACAAGTTAGTGAGTTACGGATGGATTATGGTCATAAGGGTTTGGGAAGGCAGTCCGAGGAGAGAGGCTTCCTTGGCTTAATAGAGTAGAGGTCAGAGATGTTGACCTACCATCAAAAGCAATGCTCAAAGAAATTCTACTAGTAAGGATAAACATCATGCGGGAATAGGACAAAGAGAAGTTAAGAAATATCTATGGGAAAACTGCTACCACTGCATTAAATGCTCTATAGCTAACTCTCTAGCCGCATTAATGTGAAAATGATACCTGAACAGTAATATAAAATCTGAATAGTAATATACAGCCTTACAGCTATCTCCAAAGACTTGAGGAAGGTGTTGATGGGATAGTGATCAAAGCAAGCTATTTGGCCTACACGTGGAGGGTGGAGATGAATCAAAAGGGCGAGATATAAGGAAGAAAGACACCATTATAGAGGGGCATCAAAGAATCTGTAGAAAGAAAAAAGGACGGTAGCACTGAGAACTGTAATTATAATAAAGTCTAAGAGAAATATATTCAAGAACTACTTTCTTCGAACTTTGCCGAGGAAGGATTTCTTAGCATAAAACCTGTTTTCTTTGTTTTACTTCAATCTTTAATCCATTGTGAGCGTTGTCCAACTTATTGAAACCTAGTTTTCAGCCCACTCTCTACAAATTCTTTGTATTGGGCTCTTTGGGCTTTAACTCTTTTACCTTTTGGGCCTAGGATCCAAAAATAGCCCTTACAATTTTTATTGTTTATTTGTTTCTTAATTATACTCATACTTTCTTAATCAATGAACGGTAAAAATATGAAGAAGATTTTATCCTTCAAACTCTAAATTTATATATTTATAATATCTAAATTTATTGAAATTGTAGGGACTGGGTTTGAGCACTTCTATTGTTGAGTGAGTGGACTCAAGCCCAGCTAGCCCAATACAATGAATTTGTAGAGAGCGGGTTCAAGAACTAGGCCCTAGCAAGCGGACAATGCCCAATGTAACGTTCGCCACTGTTCGCCACCATCGGACAGAGGCGGATCGAGATTATCCTCCAAAGTCTGTCCTCAGCATCGGTCCAAGGAGCTTGATAGCGATCTCTCCCATGGGAATCATCCCCTCTTCTCCCCTGTTTCTCCCCCTTATATAATCCTTTTTCATAACCCCTTTCTTCCACTTGTTGATCATCCATGCCCCTTCCTTCTGACTGCCCATCCCCTCAACCACTTTACCAGCACTCCTGTGAGTTGCAGCAACCAAGGCAGCCATGTTCAAAGGTCATATCTCCATTAATGCAGCCAGGGGGTTAGGTGAGCGCACTTAATGTGGAGGTGACAGTTCATCCTGAACTTGCTCTTCCACCGAGTTTCCATGGCTGACGTGTTGGGCTCGGTTGGCCGAGGATAGGGTCGTCCTCGGCAGGGTTCCTGGCAATTTAGGCTTTTACACTTCATCGTCGGGCATTTCTTCCTCCTCGGCATGGGCCTTGGACCTGATATGGAATGGATCGGGGTTGCTAAATGCTCAGGCCCCACAATAGCCCCTCAAAATCCTGTTGTCTGTATCCTTGGACGGGGAGGAGGATTTTGATATCCTCGGGCCTTCATCATGGCATGCTTAATCTTGGCCTACATTAGTGTTGGAGTCTTTTCGCCTGCTCAATGCACGTTTCTGGCGCCTCGATATACGACACGCACTCACATTAAATTCTGGCAGCTCCATACTCACCACGTTCAACGGTGTGATGGTAATCAGTTGGTGGGAATTTTCTGCATTTATGGGTGGGAAACTTCTCCTGGTTGTCTTTAATTAAGGATATAAATACTTATTTGAATCGATTTGCCTCCTTACTTTTGCATCCAAGAACTCTAGCACACATACTTTGAATCCGGTCAAACCTCCAACCCAACCAGCGTCCCATCTCCAGCATAAAAAGCCTGTCTGTAGAGCTTCTCCTCATTTCTGTAAGTCTTCTTCTCCCTTTCTAGCTCAATTTTTCTCTCTAAGTCCTTTCTTTACTTCACCCTTTCTTGAGTCTCTTAGCCATTGTTGGGGATGGGTAGATTCAAGAAACTAGTTGAGTTTGAAGAGGCGATGGAGAAATTCATCACCGATTATAAGATACCCAGTGACGTAGGCCTAAGGTATTGTAAGGAAGGAGATTGGTATATTCGGAGGGAGGAGAGTGAGGTGGTGATTCCAATGATCGCCTTCTTAGAGGGGGGATGAGAATCCCTATGGGGCCGGTGATGCGCGACTACCTCAGGCATTTCTGGTTAACTCCCACCCAGTGTGCCGTCAATGTGTTGAGGATACTAGGGTGCGTAAATGCCTTGAATGAGAAGATGGGGTTGAGGTTAACCCACCATGACGTAAACTAGTGTTATAACCTCTAACACCTGAAGGGTAAGTCTTACTACATGAAGACGAGGGACGATAGGATTTGGCTCATCCAGTACCTCCCCGAGTCCAGCAAGGGGTTAAATCTGGACTTTCTTATTGTGTCCGGGGAGTGGTATGACGGCCTCCATTGCCCAATAGTAAAGGGAAAGCCAGGTAGGGTACTTGGAGTAGAGGAGGGTTGATAAGCTATGTCTTCATAGTTTGCATCGTTTGGTTGCTGATCAGCATATACTTTTTCTTTTGCAGATCCTCACGCCTTTAAACGGCATTTTCACTTAGTCAACAAGGAAGATTTACAATCCGTTCTCAAGGCGGAGTTCTTCGTGAATGAGGCCGACAATCAAGTTAGAGCTGCTCACAAGATCCTCGAGTACGATCCGACCCAAAAGTCCTTCCCAGCCCCAAAGCACGTGATTAGGGCTCGTGATCCTTGGCTTTGCCAAATTACAGTGGTGGAGCACAGGTTTTCATTCTCTGAAGGATCTTCCATCTCGGAGGGCGTTCCGTTGGCAGGTTCTTCCTCCTCCCATTAGGCTGTGGACGTCGTGGGAGAAATTTTGGAAAAGGAGGGAGAAATAGTTAATCTTGGCTCGTCCGAGGACAAATTTGGTGTATTTGATCAAGCCTATTAGTCCGAGGATCCCTCCGGTGACTTGGGAGATCCCCACTTATCCGAAGCAGATCTTCTATCTCCAAGAGTTGGTACTCAGGCTGAGATGGGTTTCAAGAGACAACCCCAAATCAGCCTATTTGATTTGCTTGAGGGTCAGCCAGGGAAGGACACGCTAGGGAGATCACAGTCCAAGCCTCCTTCTCCTCCACCCAAGGTTCCTCCTACCCCGCCTAAGTCTTTGCCTGCGCAGACCAGCCGTCCCCCACTCTGCCAATCTCGGACCCTCGATCCGAGCCCACCGATCTGAAGAGGAAAAGGCCCTCCAAGGGCAAAGACCCAGTGGATGGAGGGAGATCTCGTTCTTCCCAAGAAGCAGATGAAGCTGCCGACCTTCCAAGCAGCTAAGGATTGGTGGTCAGGATAAGGGGAAAGGGGTCATTTAGCAATCTGAGCCCCAGGCCTGGCTGCCCGTCGGCATGCTTCATAGGAAGCCTTTGATGGATGACACCACCCTCAGGGACTTCTGAAGGGGCGAGGGGGCTCGTGTAGCCGATGCTTTGGAGAGGTCCCTGCTTTTCCCCATTGACATGGCCGGGCTGGGGGGTATGAGGAGGCAAGAAGTTACCCTTAACCTCAAGAGGTACTTGGGCATGGTAAGACTTTCGATACTTGTTCCTTCATTTGAATTTTATTCCTCGGTGTCCAACTCACGGTGTACTTGTTTCGGTCGGTAGGCCATCCAGGCTACCTTCAGGCTGGAAGAGGAGGCCGATAACCAGGATAAAGCTCTGGCCGAAGAGCGCGACAAATGCTTGGATGCCGTGAATACCCTCAGGAAGTCTGAGGCGAATCTCAAAAAGGCAATGGAGAATTTGGAGGAGATGACGAAGGCCAAAAACAGCACGGCATCTGACCTAGCCGGCACTATGAAACAAGTCGAGGACCAGACAGGGCGCTTGCGGGATGTCGAGGGTTAGCTGCAGGTTGCCAAGGAGCATATTACTGACCTAAAGCAAAAGTTGGCCGAGGAAGTGGAGGCCAAAGGCATTGCCGAGTAAGCTAGGGACGAGGCCTTGAGGGCTAAAAAAGAAGCCGTGTTTGCGAGAACAGATGCTGAGCGCTCCGTAGAGTAAGCGGAGGAAGAGGCCTTTGCTAGAGGGGTGGCTAAAACCGAGGCTGCCCTTAAAGCTCAAATCCTTGAAGTATGTAGGTGCTACTGTTCCCAGACTTGGAGTGAGGCCCTCAACCAAGCGAGGGTCGAGGCCTCGTCCGAACTCAAGAAGGCTGAGAGAGTGTACTACCCCCCTGCAATTCCCGAGGCTACCTCTGTCGCCTCCAAAGTGGGCTCGGCCTTACGAGCGACAGATGAAAGCCAGGCCAGTGCTGCCAAGGACCCAACTTCATCTGATAAGCCTGTTAAGGAGACTGTGCATCAAGGAGCATTGGAGGGGGTAAGAACCGATAACCCAGAGGCACCCCAGGATGTGGTGAGGCCTCCTGCTGACTCCTAAGCCACACTTGTTGTCCTTCAGGTCCCTCCTACTGAGGAAGGGTCCTCCGAAGTAGCCCCTTCGAGCCAGGGTCCCGAGGCACCAGTTGAAACCCCTTGGCAGACTCCTCAGGACAAGCTGTCCACCGAGTTGGGGAAAAAGGCCATCTCGATAGGCTATTCCATTTTGACAGCTTGGGCCACTCTGCTCTTGCTTTCCTTTTCATTTTACTCTACTTTTTGTCTTGATTTATCACTGTATATTTCGTTTTAGTTTTAAACACTGTAATGTTATTTTTTAAGCTGAATGCGTGGCTCTCCTTTTCTTTTTACTTAGCGTTTATTATCATTGCGATGAGTTTGGCTACTTACATAACCTAAGCTCCACGATCTCTGAAACTCAGCACATTTTTCATTCTAAACTGGCAATCAAAAAATGTAAAGCCCCTAGCAGTAGTTCCTACTTGGATTTTGATCGATAATTGAACCACTTTAACACCACGACCCATTTTTGCCGGATTGAATGTTGAGGGAACGATTCCACAATATTGGCTCCACAACACATGAATGAGATATTGTAAATAGTAAAAAATGCTTAGGAAAGCCATTAGTTACTGACTGTGCTAAGGGGTTAGGTTCAATGTGACTTAAAATGCTTTAAGTGATGCTTATGGGCTTGTGTTTGTTTACTCCTTTGCTGAACGTAGCTAGTCTCTCCAAGGACCTGAGTCTGAGGACCATGCAAAATCTTGGGTCAGTCTAGCACTCAGATATTTCTTGAAGTGGTCAGTTTCCCCATAAGCTTAAGTCCGAAGACCATGCAAGATCTTGGGTCAGTCTAACACTTTTGTTCTTCTGTAAGTAGCTAGTCTCCCCATAAGTTTGAGTCTGAGGACCATGCAAGACCTTGGGTCAGTCTAACACTTTTATTCTTCTGTAAGTAGCTAGTTTCCCCATAGGTTTGAGTCTGAGGACCATGCAATACCTTGGTTCAGTCTAGTACCCAGGTTTTCCTTGAGGTTAGTTTCCCCATAGGTTTGAGTCTGAGGACCATGCAAGACCTTGGGTCAGTCTAATACTTTTTTTCTTTTATAAGTAGCTAGTTTCCCCATAGGTTTGAGTCCGAGAACCATGCAATACCTTGGTTCAGTCTAGTACCCAGGTTCTCCTTAAGGTTAGTTTCCCCATAGGTTTAAGTCCAAGGACCATGCAAGACCTTGGGTCAGTCTAACACTTTTGTTCTTCTGTAAGTAGCTAGTTTCCCTATAGGTTTGAGTCCAAGGACCATGTAATACCTTGGTTCAGTTTAGTACCCAGGTTCTCCTTGAGGTTAGTTTCCCCATAGGTTTGAGTCCGAGGACAATGCAAGACCTTGGGTCAGTCTAACACTTTTGTTCTTCTGTAAGTAGTTAGTTTTTCCATAGGTTTGAGTCCGAGGACCATGTAATACCTTGGTTTAGTTTAGTACCTAGGTTCTCCTTGAGGTTAGTTTCCCTATAGGTTTGACTTCGAGGACCATGCAAGACCTTGGGTCAGTCTAACACTTTTGTTCTTCTGTATGGGGTGAAGGAACTCGTCCTCACCTCTGGTATGTTTGCTCCTAGAGTGATAACGGTCTCGGTCTTGCCTCGCTGGAAATGGGTTATTCCTCGGACTGGGCCCTTGGCCCAGCACTAACCCTGACAGGGGTGTTTTGAGTTTCTATCCTCATGTGTGATAGTAGCCCCTTTGCTCCAGTTTCTCATTATTTCCGATTACGAGGCGTCTTTTGGCTGTTTGAGTTATGCGCCTAACGCTTTGGTGTGCGAGGCGCGCCCTCATTGATATTCTCGTGGATTAATGTAGATCCAGCGAATGGTGGCTTCTTTCGAATTTGGTCGGGATTAATGTCGCTGACAATTCTCCCTTCAAATTCTGTGAGGACCAATTCCCACTGACCTTCGCCCTCTATATAAGGTTTCTTGGGGGAATTCGTCCTTCCACATTTCAGGACTCCTTCAGTTAAATAGGAACTTTGAGCCCCACAACCCTCTAAGCACCTTTGGTAACCCTGCCAGAACTGTGATCAAGGCTTGGGGAAATGGGGCGGCCCTAGATGAAGGCGAGGGCAAGGAAGCCAAAAGTGTTCCTACTTTTCGACCGAGCAAAAAGGGTGGTCCTCCTTCCTCGACCGAGAGTCGTAGCGGCTGTAGTTCGCGTCAGACTTTCAGCACAGTAAGGCTCGGGCGTCATCCTGGTTGTAGTACGCCTGACAGTTAAGAGGGAGGTTCATGAGGGACATAATGCTTTTCTCTGGTACGCGCCTGTACCTGCCCTTCAAGCTGGTTGTGATTCGCGTCCAGCTTACCTGCCGATGGAGGTTCGCTAGATTATGTTACGACCAGTGCCCAGGTGTTGCCGCCTTTAATGCTTAATTATCATGAGGCTGGGGGAGCATCAAGGGAACATCATGGGGTGGGGCCATCAGGCGCTTTTGCATCTGCTCCTCTCTTCTTGCCAGCACCACCTACACCGGCCTAGAGGTTGTTGGTAGCCTTAAAACAAGCCTGCCTTAGCCTCCCTTTCTAGAGTTAGTTTTCGAACAGGCCCATCTGGGCCTCCGTTTGTAGAGTTAGCTTTAAAAGAAGCCTGTCTGAGCCTCTGTTTGTATAATGTATACATATTTTTTTTTTATTTAATAAAAAGGCTGCAATGTTTATTCACTTTCCATTTTCTCTGAATCTTTTATTTTTCTGCAATAATCATTTCTTGAGCAAATGCGTCGTCATTTGTTGTGTTTTTTTTTTTTTGTTAATGGGATCCAAAATCGGTGCCGTTGTAGGCGACGAAAAACTGCCTAACTTTGCGCAAGTTAGCATCATAGGAACGATTGCCCTCTACGCCTGCTAGTGCACAAGTTCTTCCCACAGATGACGCCAATTGCAGGGACTGGGTTTGAGTACTTCCACTGTTGAGTGAGTGGACTCAAGCCCAGCTAGCCCAATACAATGAATTTGTAGACAGCAGGTTCAAGAACTAGCCTTAGCAAGCGAACAATGCCTAGTGTAACGTTCGCCACTGTTCACCACCATCGGACGGAGGCAGATCGAGATTATCCTCCAAAGTTTATCCTCAACACCGGTCCGAGGAGCTTGATAGCGATCTCTCCCATGGGAATCATCCCCTCTTCTCCCCTGTTTCTCCCCCTTATATAGTCCTTTTTCATAACCCCTTTCTTCCACTTGTTGATCATCCATGCCTCCTCCTTCTAACTGCCCGTCCTCTCAGCCACTTTACCAGCCCTCCTGTGAGTTGCAGTAACCAAGGCAGCCCTGTTCAGAGGTCACATCTCCATTAATGCGGCCAGGGGGTTAGGTGAGCGCACTTAATGTGGAGGTAACAGTTCATCCTGAACTTGCTCTTCCACTGAGCTGCCATGGTTGACGTGTTGGGCTCGGTTGGCCGAGGACAGGGTCGTCCTCGGCAGGGTTCCTGGCAATTTAGGCTTTCACACTTCATCCTTGTGCATTTCTTCCTCCTTGGCATGGGCCTTGGGCCCGATATGGAATGGACCGGAGTTGCTAAATTCTCAGGCCTCACAAAAATATTAAGTACACCTTTTTTATTTAAATTTTATGCCCGAACATAGTATTTGATTTTTAATGTATAACTATTCTTGGTTTTGTTAACTCTAAGCTTGATTTTAATTTAATAATTATAATTTGATATTTAAGACAAGATTTCTTTAATTTGTACATTTTTTCATAAATATAAATGTTTAGTAGAAAATATGCACATGAATATAAAATTTCTTTTATAAGAGAGAGATATATAGAATAATAGATTAATAATTATTAGTAGTTTTGAATCTCAACATGCAAGAAGAATGAATTTTAATGAAAAAAATACATTATGATATTAAAAAATTTATATAACAAATAAAGAAAAAATTAACGGTTACCCTAAGGACATTATTTTAAGAAATATCTTTAGAAACTTTTTATGCAAAAAGAAAAAATCAATTGTTTTTCTTTTCTTCAATTTTTTATATTTTTCATGAAATGATATCAAAATTTTCCTAAAATTATTCATTAACAAATGTCCTAAGGACACCATTAATAGAACTCAACAACAAAATATTTAATAAAAAAAATAACTTGCTCTAGGTCCCAAAATGAAGGAATTTGTGCTTGATACGGGTCTCATAAAATAACTTCCCTAGCTCCTCATGAGTCTTGCTAAGGCACAAACACAAGTATTTTTCTCCCTATATATAGGTCTGTTTGGATACCGCTTATTGCTAAAAATTGAAAACTGAAAACACTGTAGTAAAATAATTTTTAAATATACAAATAGTGTCGTAGTATTCAGTTTTTTAAAAAAATTACTAAAATTTGTATTTGTAGGTCTCATAAACAGTATACGAAACCTACAAAAAAACGCAAACGCACATTTTCAGTGGAATCCAAACTCAGCCATAATTGTTCTTCAGGTTGTAATGGTCGAACGAACTATAGATCTTGAAAACAATGCATGGCGTCATTTGTTCATAAATCATACTAGACGTTTCTTTTTGCCTAGCATAGACTATAGAACCCATAGACTATATATATATATATACACAGAGAGAGAGAGAGAGAGAGAGAGAGAGAGAGAGAGAGAGAGAGAGAGAGAGAGAGAGAGAGAGAGAGAGAGAGAGAGAGAGAGAGAGAACAGAGAAAATGGAGAGAGAGATTAGAGAGGAAACAAGAACAAGAAAAGTAGCAACTGAATGATTTTACTTATCCTTTTCCAATGTTAGTTACAGAATTATATACCCCAAATCATCCCATGCATTCCCTCAGAACTAACAACCCAAACAACTAACTCTACTAACTGATCTGCCAGCTCACACGCCAGCTCTTCACTAACAACTAACTCTACTAACTGATTTGCCAGCTCATATGCCAACTCATCAGCTAACAACTAACATATCCTACAATATAATCCTCACACATGCTCGGGTTCCTAACACATAATATGTGTCTAGCACAAAAATTGCACCTTTAAAACGTGGCTATATTATATCATATAACCATAGCAGTTGTTATCATTTTTGCTTGTAATAGGCGGTAGACAATGGAAGGCACATCGAAATTTCATTTATGAATGTAAAATTAATAAATAAAGAAGAAGAAGAAGAAGAAGAAGAAGAAGAAGAATTGAAAGAGTTGAGAGAGTAGTCAATTAATATTATCAATGATAAAGAGATGGTGGGTTGGTACATTGAATAAATAAAATAAAAAAAGTAATTACAAACAGTAGATAAAGATTCACATCATAATATAATAATACAACAAAGTAAACGATGAAGTTGCGAAGCGAACGATTGTCCACTCCCACTAGGCATTGAGCACACGGATTACGTACATAAGTACGCATATGACTTCCAAGATTCCAACTCCACCATTTGAAGCCGTCCAAATTGAACAAAGCACGACAAATAAGTAATTAAATAGCACACCTAATCCTATATATATATAGCTGAATTTTGTAGCACAAGAAAATATAATTTAATTATATAAGGCAAATTATTCTTCGTTGGAATGTTGGAGATAATCAAAAGTCAAGGGTCTAAAGAGATGAGCAGCTTCAGTCTCTATCAACTCCACTTGGCCTTTCAAGAGGTGCACGTACACAACCCAGTCACCGTTGCAACTTGGACTTGGCATTGGCATCACATACCCTGAGTCACCTCCCCATGGAAAATGGTATGACCCAAATATTGGCTTACCCCATCCAAAATCCACCTTTGACTCCGGGAACCTTTGCCCTGATGATACCACAAAAGCTGGTCCATCTTCACTCCACTACAATATATCTTAGCCAACCCTGGCACTGGACGATGAGACTCCACCCAATCTATGAGCCCCAAGAAATGTTCCTTGCTCACTGCACCATCCAAGAAATCATGAACTTCATTTGCCACATAACTCAATGGATTTTCATCAATCTCATTTACTTCCTTGCCTCCATAAGGTATGGATAGTACATTTCCAAAGTAAGACCCCATGAGTGAAGCTTTGTCTATATCTCCATCACTTAACCTTGTCCTACCATCCACAACAATGCCCATTTTGGTTACCTTTTTGTCCACATTGTTAAGAATGGCATGTTTAGCAACCATCTTCCACAAGAAGGCACTAAAGGACTCTAGTTTAGTCCTCCTGCAACCATTGGTTGTGGTAGCTAGTGATTGGAGCTGGTTTAGTTGGTCAGCCTTAATGTAGTATATGCGGCTAATAAGATAATCATCGCCAGGTTGTGGGTCTTTGGGTGGAGGCAATGAGGTCATTTGAACATACATGTCGTTCAAAGATGGATGAACTGAACCAGGGCGTCTAGGATTGAGCAAAGAACGACGAAAACATGGTACTGTAGAGATGGGTTTAGACTGAGCCATCTCAGCCCATGACACAAGAAATAGGTTGGCCGAGTAGGCGTCTGCAATTCTATGGTCAAACGTGCACGCCACAACCAACCCACCACACTTGAGCTCGGTTGCCTGCATATTCCAAATACAAAACCAAAAATGTCAGTATTAGTATTTATTTTTTTACCACGTGCCTTGACAAACATTTAGTATTTGACTAATTCGTCCTCACCAAATTCATGTACTTTTTGCGTTTATTTGGATTGGTTGCTGTTTTAATTTTAACAAGTTATTGAGTTAGTAGGCTATATGACTTACGGTGTACAATAATTAATATCAAAAGGAGCCTTTCTTTATTAATTGATTTTATTCTTTTTTCTTTTCCTCTCCGAAATATGATTAATTTATGAAGCTTGTTAATCCTACATATATAATAGATTCCATTTTTTTTTTATTACCCAAAAAAAAAAAAAACCATTTTTTTACAGCTTGTTTTTCTAAATAGTTAGTAATAATTAACTATAGCAATATCACGTGCGTGAAAATAATGCCTTACTTTTGACAAATTCAATTAAAGTGAGTAAAACAAAAAATATTAATAATAATTTGAAATTTAATTCCTTTTACCAAAAAAAAAAAGAACAATATTAAATTTCATTTTTAACATGGACTTTAGAGTAATACTACAGTCACAAACTATTTTATAATATTTTTATAAAATGTTGATGTGACCAATCTCTTATTGGTTTTCATCTAAACCCACTATTAATATCACTTTTTCATTTGCAAATAATCACTTACCACATCAACAGTTTGTAAAAAATTTTATAAAATAGTTTATATTTCTATCATTATTCTAGACTTTATAGTCATGTGAAACCTACACATTATTAAGGAACACATATCCCACACATAATATATTTTCTTATCAATAACAGTTTACCTTTCATTTTCCATACAAGCCAGGACCATTAGAAAATAAAACAATTTATGAGTTATTGTTCAATATCACGCACCATATAATTTAATTTTCACCCTCAAAAAATATATATAAATTAATTTAAACTAAAAAACTGAAAAAATAGAACACATAAGAAATAGTAGCTATGATTTGTTCAAAGCAATTGAAGCGGCAAATTAAGGTGCGGCAGCCGGCATGATTTAGAAACAGAGGCAGACTGAAACTACGAATATCCGTACGATCCAAATTAAAGATATTATTCAAAGTTTCAAACAAGCACTTTGACATTTGGGAAGAAGCCAGAAACTAATACGCATCTTTTTCATATTAGTTTCTTGTGTGGGGACGGTACGTCAAACTATATATAATTAACCGCCTAATTTCGGATTATATGTAAAGATAGATTCTTTTGAAAATTCTTCTACTATTAAATACATGCAATCATGCGAGAGTGAGAGTAATAATACACACCCCCACGAGATGCCTAAACAAAGACAAGGAATATTTCTGATTTAAAAACATAGTAATACTACTCTACTTCATTAAAAGTGGTTTTAATTATGATAAAATCTATTTTTGGTTTTGATTTATTTATTTATAAATAGATAATCATAAATAAAATTTAAAATAAAAAAAGGCATAATGTTTCTTTCAAAGTAGTTTCAAAAACTATTCTCATTTCTTATTAATTATTTCAGATTTTAGTTCATCGCAAAATACTCTACTGGCTATTAAAATTGAATTGTTTGCATGTAAAATTATGTGGCTAGCATCTTCCAAAAACACATTTTAGGGAGAAAAATATATAAATATATATATATATATATATCCAAAAAAAGTTTCCAGGATTTTCTCCCTTTAAAGGGTTCGTTTGAGATGTATTAGGTGTTGGAGAAAAAGATTGACGTTATAATGTGATAGGGACGTTTCATACGCTAAGATAATTTTCGTCCTAGCAGGAGCCAAAAATATTACCGCTCTGTGCGTGTGGGTGTGCGTGTGCGTGTGCGTGTGGGGTGTACGTGAATATATTGGGAATAAGAAACACGTGACGGACCTGGACAGCGAGCACACCATGTTTCTTCTTTGGCACAAGTTTGCCTTCAACGGTGTCATCAGGGTTATAGAAGTCGAGGTCTTTAAGCTCCGCCTCAGCAAAAGCTTCGACAAAGTCCACACCACGGTTATTGCAAAGAATCTCAGGTTCACCAACAGGGTTTGACACCACCTCACCCGCAAAAGCATAGTATGTCACGAGAGCTTGGGCCAAGGCCTTCTTAAGAACCCCAACCATGGAGGGAAAAGTATTAGAGAGGTCCTTTCCCAATAAGCTGGTGTTCTTCTTGTAACAGAAAAACACACCCACATCAACTGGGGGTAAAAAAAAAAACCTTTTTTTTTTTGTTTAGTTTTGTAATTTTTGAATTTTTGTAAGGGTAAAATGGTAACTTATTTGCATTAACTTATTAGTATTATTTATTTTCTTAGTATACAATGAACAATTAACCTTTCTATTTTTTATTTTTTATTTTTCTTTTAGTTGATGCTAAAGTCTAAAACCATAAATAATTTGTTTTAAATTACGGTAATGTTTTATGGTAAACTATTATATTTGTTATAACACACACACACACATATTTATAAATATAAAAAATAACGGTAAACCCGAAACGGTACACCGATATTGACCGATACCGAAATATATCGTTTCACTGGTCAAACCGGTACAGCCTCCAATACGAGATTGATTCCCTTGATTTACAACACTTGCGATACCAACAAAGTAACTGTCATGTTTAAGAATCAATTATGTAAACAAAGAAAGCAAAGGGTGTATAATTTAATTTGGACCCTTTCTGCTTATTTGTATAATTTTATATACCTAGCTTAACAAGGACTCACTCTCATAATAAAAAATAAATAAAAATAAAAAGGACTCACTCCACTTACAACCACCTATATGGTTCTCGCTTGTTCAGTTTTCATCCTTGAACACAAGTAATTTTTATTCAATCCTTGTTCCTTCCTCTGTTTCCATGGTGATAGGACACCCATAGTTGAACCTTTTGTTGGAGAAATTACACAAATTAATAATGGAAGAACAAGATTAACACAAAAGACAAATAGAAAATAAATAACCTAGAGGCACAAAATTGTTATCCTTAGACAATATTTGCCCCCACACTCTTGTTACTAAAGGGTTACCACAAACTTCTCCCCAAGATACAACCAAGTTATTGGGTTCAGATAGCAATTATGAAAATGAACATAAGTCTCTATTTATACCCATAGGGTTTTATTTTGCCAAAAGGCACATATAGAAAGTTAAATTTTTTCGTAAAACCATTCACAATGCTTGAAATCTTTTTAAACGTTTAGAACAATTACCAAAAAATTCCGTAGAAAATTTAGTTTTACGAGTTTCGATCAGTCGAAAGGAATCGAGCATCAATCAAATGTTCTTTTTTATTGATCGAATAGGAATCGAACAGTGGTCGAACCATCCAGTGACTTCAGGATTATTTTCTTCATCATTTCGATCAATTGAGCAAAAGCTTTAACCGATCGAAAATACTGAATTTCGAATTTCACTTAGAAAATTATAGAACTTGAATTTTGACTTTATAAAACAATATTCTCCAAATTCAAATATCATTATTACAACCTATTCATGTATATACCTATATATACAACAATCCCCCACTAAGTTGTAATAATATATGTTCCACTTGATTGACATTCTATCATACATAATGGAAGGTGTCTTTCAACTAAAGCCTCCCTTTAGTGTAATTGCTCAAGAAATTAACAGAGTTAATGGTTGCTTAGTGCTTAAACCAAAACTCTTATGTGTTGAAATCGGAAACAACACACACATGAGAACATCCACAACACATTTAGAAATCCACTATTGTTAGTGCTCTTCCAAATTTAGTGAACATTTACAAGAGAAAACCCTTCACTCTTGCCAGAAACAGCATCACTTCTATGTTCACAAAGGTGAAGTTCCTTCTTATATCCCTATTATACAAACATTTGTACTTTATGAACTTCATTAAGAGTATAAAACTCATACTCTATTACATCATAATAGTCTGCACTAATCCATCCTAAATGAGAAACAAAATTAGTGCTTTTACTAACCACGTATCAATAGCTTGTTGTTACCCTTTAAACCTCTTTATTAGATTAAATCAATTCGAGGTTGGGTTCCCACTATTGGTGATTCTCTTAATATAAGGGTTTTAGTCTCATTCTAATAGATGTTAACTTAACTGTTTCTCAATACACTGCTTTGGTAGAAAGGTCTTCCAAATTACTATTTGACCTTACATAGACAATTGAAATGGTACTAGATTTAATTAATTATCTTATGTAATCATGTCTTAGATCTATATGTCTAGACTTACCACTATACATTTTATTGTATGCTTTGCCCAAGGTGGCTTCACTATCGCAGTACATTGAAATAGCTGGTATTGGTTGTGGCCACAACTCTATGTCTAATAACATATTTCTTAGTCAATCCACTTCTTTTCTTACTATTGCCAAGGCTATAAATTCTGATTCCATAGTGGAGTGAAAAATACACGTTTGTTTCTTTAATGCCTAAAAGATGACACCCCCACCAAGAGTGAATATCCAACCAAATGTGGATTTGTTATTACTCACACTAGTAATCTAACTAGCATCCGAATAACCTTCCAACACAGCTAGAAATTCGAAATAAAAGAGTTTCAAACTTATGGTTTTCTTTAAATAGCCAAGAATTCTACCAATTGCTTTCCTGTGATCTACACCTGGATTACTTGTAAATCTAGAAAGTTTGCCACTAAAAAAGATATGTTTGGTCTAGTATAATGCATAGCATACATCATGCTACCAGTAGCACTAGCATACTCGAGCTATGCTATTGCTCTTCCAGTGTTCTCACCCAATTTTATGCTCCGATCAAAAAGTGTATTTGCTTCTTTTATATTAAGATGTTCAAATCTTCGAAGCACTTTCTCAATATAATGAGATTGACGCAGTGCAAAGCCTTCACTATGTCTTTTAATTTTGATTCCCAAAATAGTATTTACTTCATTTTAATATTTCATTTTAAACACAGAAGACATATACTTTTTGGTTTCAGATACACCTTTCATATTTGTACCAAATATGAGCATATATGTACTAAATATGAGCATATCATTTACATAAAGGTACATAATGACTCCATATTCCTTTGTAAATTTAGAATACATACATTTGTCAGAACTATTGTGCATAAAGCCATATGACAAAATCACTAAGTCAAAATTCTCATGCCATTGTTTTGAAGCTTGTTTCAAGCCATATAAGGACTTGACTAATTTGCAAACTTTCTTTTCATTTCAGGGAAGTACAAAACCCTCAGGTTGTTCTATGTAAACTTCTTCATCAAGATCACCATTTAGGAAAGCTATCTATCCATTTGATGTACAATAAACTTATATATGGATGCAAGTGCTAATAACACACGAATAAACATGATCCTAGCCACTGGTGCATACGTATCAAAATAGTCTATTTCTTTTCTTTGTTTAAAGCCTTTTGCCACTAACCTTCCAAAAGGTTGAATCTTTAGAAGTCATAGCTTCCTCAAAGGTTTCAGGATCATCCTTTGTGCTAAACACAATGAATATTTTATTAAGGACCACTTGTCTATTTCCTTCAACAAGGTATAATTGAGCTTGATAAAAAATGAAATCTGGACCAAAGTCCTTTTCTTTTCTTATCCTTTGACTCTTTCTTTGTTCACTTGGTGAACTACTTTCAATCCTTTTAGTACTACCCAAAGTATTATTAGGATTAGAATCACCTTACTGTGTTTAAGTAGGTATCAAAGCATCCATGGAATCTTTACTGAATTTATTCTCAACAAACTCAACATCTCTTGATTCCACCATTGTATTAGAGCTTAAGTCTAATAACTTATATGCTTTTGAATTTTTAGCATGACCCATTAATACACTTTTCATAGCTCTTGGTCCTAACTTTGTTCTTTTTGGATCAACCACTCTATAAAATGCTAAACACCCCCACACTTTATTATAATCATTGTTTGGTTTCCTTCCATTCCATAACTCATATGGAGATACTTTAATCTTTTTAAAAGGTACTCTATTGTGCTCATGACATACTGTAAGCAATGCATCTCCCCATAAATTAAAATGAAGCTCTGCACTCAAGATCATGTCATTTACCATGTCTACAAAAGTCCTATTTTTTCTTTCAGCCAAATCGTTTTGTTGCAGTATATAAGGGGCTGAACTTTGGTGTATTATTCCATGTTCCTCATAAAATGTGGAAAAATCATTAGGAAAATATTCACTACCTCTATCACTTCGTAGGATCTTTATTTTCCTAACCTTTTCATTTTCCACTTCATTTTTATAACGTTTGAACATGTCAAAGGATTCATCTTTATTTCTAATTAAATACACATATGTAAATCTAGAGAAATCATCAATGAATGTAATGAAGTATCTTTTATCTCCTCTAGTTAATACACCATTCAATTCACATATATCTGAATATACAAGTTCAAGCATAATAGAATTTCTATCTGACTTAGAAAAAGTTTCTTTGTCATCTTTGCTTGAATACAAATTTCACATTTCTTTTCATCATCATGCTTATATGAAATCATATCATGCTTGACATAAACTTCAAATATTTGAAATTTAAATGTCCTAATCTAGCATGCCACAAATATGAAGAAACAACAGTATAAGTACAACCAGAAACTTCTTTATTAATAACACTTAGTTTGTACATGACATTAGTAACATATCCCTTTCCTACAAATATCTCATTCTTTGACAAGATTAACTTGTTCGATTCAAGTACAACTTTCATACCACTCTTACATAACAAATTGGTAGATACAAGATTCTTTTTAATATTGGGTACATGAAAAACATTGGTCAAGATCAGCATCTTGCCAGAACTCATTTTCACTTCAATGGTGCCCTTTCAAAGAACATTTGCTTTATTGTGGGTGCCCATCAGCGCTTCTTGCTCTATGGAAGACTCATTATAAGTCTTGAATTGCTCCTTATTGTTGCGCACATGCACCGTTTCACCCAAATCAAACCACCAATCAAAAGGATTTGCAATCACAATCATATGAACTTCAATGATCATATCAATATGTATGCCACTTAACATAGCAACAATGTCCTCAATGACATTTGTTTCATTAGCATTGCCTTCTTCATCCTTTTTCTTGTTCTTCAAGAGTTTACATTCGTGAATGTAATGGTCTTTCTTTCCACAATGGAAACAAGCTCAGTTCTTTTTATCCTTGTTGGGATTCTTGGAGTTGTTCTTTTTGAAACCACTCCCACTCTTGTTCACTTTCAAGTGCTTATCGATCTTACTCGAACTCCCACTTTGAACATTGCTCACATTCACTTTAGAATCGATGTTAGTCTCATCTCTAACCCGACTTTCCTCTTCATTTTGAAGATGTTGTCTAAATTGTTTTAAAGTGAGATCTTCTGATATATGCAGAAGCTTCTTTCTAAAATTATTCCAATTTGATGGGCGTTTTGCAATGATTGCTCCCACTTGGAATGGTTCAGGAATATTGATTGACAAATCACGAAGTTTATTGACCAATATCTGTAACTCATGCACATGATCCAAAACCGAGATATTATCAAGCATTTTATAATCAAAATACTTTTGAATAATAAACTTATTCGTTCCTACTTTCTCAGTTTTTTACTTTGCCTCCGAAGCATTCCAAATCTCCTTCGATGACTTCATTGAAGTGTAAAGATCATAGAGACGATCCGAAAGAGTATTGAGAATGTGCCATTTGCAAATCAGTTTGTCTTCCTCCCGTTTATTTCTTTGTGCCTTTATCTCATCAGTGTCTTCATCACTTGCAGTAGGAAAAGGCATCAAATTCAGGTCCAAGACATAGAAAAGTTTCAGTGCAGTAAGTAGGAATTTCATTTTGTCTTTCCATCAAGAGAAATTGGTTCCATCAAAGCGATCCAATTTCACCAATTCATGATTCAACATCTTCAATGTTGAAACATCACTTGTTCCTTCCATTGTGGGAAAAAATTTCTGAGATTTTTTAGGATATTACACAACGTAATAATGGAAGAACAATGTTAACACAAAAGACAAACAAAAAATAGATAACTTGGAGGTACAGGTTTGTTATCCTTTGAAAATATTTGCCCCCACACTCATGTTGCTAAAGGGTTACTGCAAACTTGTCCCTAGGATATAATCAAGTTATTGAGTTTTACTAATAACAATTCTGGAGAATGAGCATAGGATTTCTTGTGTTTCTTTGTAACTTATTTCACCAAAAGGAACATATGAAGAGTTAAAATGTTTCATAGAACCGTTTACATTGTTTGAAACTTTTTCAAACGTTTAGAATAGTTACCAGAAAATTCTACAGAAAATTTAGTTTTATGAGTTTCAATCGGTCGAAAGGAATCATGAATTGATTGAATGTCTTTTCAATTGATCAAACAGGAATCGAATAGTGATCAAACCATCTAGTGACTTTAGGATTATTTTCTTCATCATTTCGATCGATCAAGCAAAAGCTTCGACTGATTGAAAATACTAAATTTCGAATTTCACTTAGAAAATTTCAAAATTTGAATTTTCACTTTATAAAACAATATTCTCCATATTCAAATATCATCATTACAACATATTCATGTATATACCTATATATACAACACCTTTAAAGCCCCTTTCATTAAAGTTTTCCTAGAGTTGATAGATAAGGTGGACGTTCATTGTCCAGTGCCCAATTGGTTTAACAAACTTAACTATTCAGAAATGTTCACTAGCTACTATGCAACTATGTAATGTATTTAGAATATGTTTTTGCATTTATATGAAACAACTATTGTAAGGACTGGGTTTCAACACTTCTGCTACTAGATGAGCGAACTCAAGCCCAACTAGCCCAATACAATAAATTTGTAGAGAGTGGACCAAAGAGCTAGGTTTTAGTGAGGGATACAACAACTAGGCATGGTTACAGGTTGATTTGAATAACAAGAACATGGGCTAAAGTATGAAATTTTGTCCTCGGCCCTCATCTAGGGAGTTTGTAGTTCTTATTACTTCTTCGATGCTTAGTTAGAAGGGCTTCAAAGACCATACAAATGGCTACTGTGTTTTTTGTTTCTGATTTCTTCCCCCCCTTCCTGAAGGATCTTTTACATTACATATCCCCTTTTAGTTGATCTTAGCCCTCCATTTGTTGACAATGCAGGTCACTACTCGAGTGTTTGTCCCATCAGCCATCTTCCCAAACCTTCTATAAGTTGCAGCAACCAAGGTAGTACTGTTCAGGGGTCATTTCCTCATTAATGTGGCCAGAACGTTAGTTATGGGCATTTAATGCGGAGGTGACAGTTTCTCCTTGAATTGCCCATTCAGCATGCTCCCATGGCTGGTCTATTGTACTCGTCCTTCTTTTTGGAATGCTCTGGGAGGCTGCCTTTGATGGCGTGTCGCTCTTCCCTTCTATGACCTTGGTTGACCGAGGACAGGATTGTCCTTAGCGACGTTCCTCGGCAATTTGGGCTTTCTTTGTTCATCATCGGACATTCCTTCCTCCTCGATGTAGGCCTTGGGCTCAGTATAAAATGGGCTGGGGTTGCCAAATTCTTTGGCCCCACAACTATGATTATGTCTATAAAACAAAATCTAAATAATTAAAAAAAAAAAAACAATTAATGTGAGCTCTAAGTGATGTTTTAATACATAAATAAATAAATATATATATATATATATATGTATATAATCACTGGATTTACTCCAAACTTTGGGGATCTCACTATCAACTATACGGGTTTGGCTTATTTCTAGTATTTTTTTAATTGGAAATCACCTTTTGTTTTAAATATATAATAGCAAGTGGTAGTGGGCTTTAATCACCACATTTTATTTAGTTAGCGGGCGATATGGTAGTTTTTTTATAAACAAAGAAGATTCCAGTTAAAAAAGTACTAGAGGTAAACCAAACTCTAGCTACACTTAGCCTTATAATAAACTTTTTGAGTTGCAATTTTTAACTTTTGTCATAACTTTAATATGGTAAATTATGAGTGTAGGGTCAGTTTTTGTTGCCTAAGCCAAAGAGATGGGTTAAAGGCCCAACGAACTCAGAACAATGAATTGTAGAGAGTGGATTGAAAGAGCTGGGTTGGATATGAAGCACAGAACAGTTGGCTAGGTTACGTGCAGTGATGATAACATGAACTGAAGCTTAGATAACTTTATGAATAAATGTCTGAAGAGGCGTTTTATTGAATGAACCGTGATTACAATATTCAGAGCTACAGTGAAACTTTNATTCCTCATTAATGCGGAGAACGTTAGTTATGGGCATTTAATGCGGAGGTGACAGTTTCTCCTTGAATTGCCCTTCACCATGCTTCCATGGCTGGTCCATATACTTGTCCTTCTTTTTGGAATGCTCTGGGAGGTGCCTTTGATGGTGTGCGTCTTCCCTTCTATGATTTGGTTGGCCGAGGATATGATTATTCTCGCTATGATTCTCGGCAATTTGGGCTTTATTTTTTGTCCATTGGACATCCTTTTCTCCTCGACGTGGGCCTTGAGCTCAGTATGAAATGCCCCACAGAACCTATCAATGGATGTCTTTAAAGTATTTGTTAATGAACAATTTTAAGAAATTTTTAATACTATTTTCATGGAAAATTTTAAAAACTATCAAAAAAATTTATTACTTTTTTCTTTTTTCATAAAAAGTTTTCATAAATAGTTCATAAATCAATGTCCTTAGTTTTTCCCTTTATTATTTAGCATAAAAAATGAAAAATGTCATGGACGCCCACTTTTGCAAAATCATTTCTTCCCCCCATTTGTAAGGTTTTTTTTTTTTTTTTTTGTTTGTTCAAAATAAAGTAGTTCTAAGATCACAACTTTTTTTTTTTTTAATTTTTAATTACAACTATGATATGACAGACTACAGACTATGAGCAATTGTCTATCACTTCTTCGCCACTCATAGTCTGTCGCATCATAGTCATGTCAAAGTTGCAGTCCTAGTCCTAGATTTTCTCATCAACGTCAATATGTCCTAGTCCTAGATTTTCTCATCAACATCAACATAGGGTAGAGAGGAATTTCCTGAATGAAATGCAAACAAGCTCCCCAACAGCCCAAACAACATGGCAATTTAGCAATATATTGTTTGGCAACAGATCTTTTTCTACGTGGCTTTGTTCAGCCGTGATTACTATAATAATATACGCTTTTAGTTAACGTGAGCATTAGCATACATATTTGGCTACTAGCTAGCTATAAGCCAATCCATCCAATACCAAATCCTCTATTTTATTGCTTTATTTTATCTGGTTTAGTATTTTATTGCTTTGTCGTACTGCCGCTACTTGGTATCATTCAAAGGAAGCAAAAAGGGCATACAATTGTATTATTGTTACTTCACTTTTCAAACTTTCAAGGGAGAAAGGACGAGTGACAAAGAAAGAACCATGAGCCATGGAAACGCCTATATCTTTGTTGTGCTTTTTCTCTTCTTTTCATGGCTTCACTGCTGAAAAAGCAAATTAACATCTTTGAATGCATATTAAAGAGGGAGAAAGAGAGAGGGTCCTGACTACGGGGCTCTTTTTCTTTCTTGTTCACCAGGCAAACCATCTTTTTTTAAAACTCTTTAGCAAGTAGCAACATGCCAACAAAATTTTTTGTTCAATTCCAATATCCATCTTTTTGAGCTGTACATTTCTTTATTGAATCCCTCCAATTCCGCATTTCTCTGGAAGCATTTTCTCTATCTTCTATACCCTGCTACCAGAGAGACCAATATATCTGAATTGCCCGCCACAAAATAGAAAACCCAACTCCCAAAAAACCAAAAAGAAAAACGTTGTGATCACCTGCTGTTTCTATGAGATATACACCTTGGTGTGAAATCACCCACTGCCCTCCTTGCCTATATTTTATCAAGGCCTTGAAAGAAAAAAAAAAAAAAATTAGCCATTAACATCCCCCAGCTCAATTAGCCATTAACATCCCCCAGCTCTTTTCCTCGATTTGCCTTAACCGCCTATTTGCAGCATTCATAGCCAGGGTGATTTATATAAATCCTGGCATCCTGCTGTATGGGGCTGAAACCCATAAGATTAAACAATCTGAGAATTGGGTTTTCTTCAAAATTGTTGCTTATGACTTGTCCTTCACAAAAATTCTGTGAATGAAGTCTCGGAATCTTTTGGAATATAGCTTCGGATCAACAGCTGAGATGGAGGTGGGATCCACTTGCAAGGACTTGTAAGCATGTTCTAGCTTTTTGCTAATATCATAATCTTGGAGAATGTCAATGATACCAAAATAAAGAATCACGTCAAAGATCTCCCCACCACACTCTGAAGGTGTTGAATTGCTACTTTCACTCCCACTCCCTGAATGCTGATCCAATCCAACCCTTGGCACCTTCTCTTCCGCTCTAGCAGGCATGTTTGCCCCTAATCTGATAGGTGGTCCCCTGGAATATTTGGGTGCAAAAAGAATTCAAAATTATTACATGAACTACACAAACACCTATGAACATGATCATCCCAAATCAAGTCAATCATAGGCATAATCATCACTCTAACTATTGCTAAAGTTCATAACTTAAAAATCCATAATTCATGCCTACCTATTATTTTATTTCTCTAAGTGAGCATCAAAGCAAAGCCTAGAAAAGCTAGACTTTGAGAGGAAACATAGTAAATTCTCGCAAACTCAAGAATTCAAAAATTACTATACAATTACCTTGATATGTGAAATTTAAAATTTATCAAATAGACAAGAGAAAAAGAAATTTTTTCCACTTGAGGTGGCAAGTGGCAACAACAAACATTTGCAAGTTGCAACCCTGATTGCTCAGTCTCAATGGAAAACAGACCAAACTATTCAGAGCGAAAGCTTTGTTTCTATCTAGGAAAGCATGGTGACCCCACAGAGAACAGTTGCCTGGGAAAATATTTGGAATTGCCACTACAACTCAAGTCACTTTCAGTCACTCCACCCAATAAGATGAAATTTCATAGAAAGGGATTATCCTATACCTGAGTTCAAAATGGGAGGAAAGAAAGGGGTGGGAAATAAATATACCTACCACAAATTTTATTGCTTATTGATATTTTTTAGATGGAAGAAATTTCTGCTCGTTGAACTTGAACATGAGCACTGGGTCCATAATCACTAAAGTTAAACATGTGGCACATGCATAACAGTCAAGGAGATGCCATTTATGGGCCCCAACATAATATTTTCTAAAACCAAGAAAAGTGTTGTATGTGGGCACTCTCTCAGGTACAAATTCAGTATAAGATGTAAAGAAAACATATCCCTAGAATCCAATCCCGAGACCTAACTAACAATAAAGAGAAAGAAGCTATATTAAAGAATAACACATACCCGCGAACAATAATCCAGTCACTATCTTGCAACTCTACTTTGCTTATTTGATATCCTCTCTCATCATGTTGCGTATCACTTTTGCCTGAAAAAAGCTCAAGACGCAATGCAGTAGTTAGAACAGTTTAATTGTCCAACAAATATCTCCGAGTATTGTTTTTAAGTTGTGGTGACAAATTACCTGAACCGAAATTGAATGGTGACATCTTCATCTCATCACCTGAGTAATCATCACGGAAGTGAACACCTATTAAAAGACTGTAATCCATGATTCTCTCCCGTTCCAAGAATTCACAGTCTCTATCAATTTGCCTGAATAAAAACCATGACATAAGACCAACTTGCAAGCATATTATAGTTGGAGCACACATGCTCCACATCCACACTCGAGGGGAGGGGCAATAGCAAAAAGTAATGCTTGTAATGAAGTAAAGAAATAAGATTACATCCAACGCATCAGAATTTACCAGATAAGTTCTTGAAACCATGATCTTTCCAAGTGAAACACATAATTCAGATCAAGGTCTTTGAATGTAGTTGTCTCATCTATTTTCCCCTCAGGCTTATCAGTTGTGCGGCCATAAGAAGAACCTTTGAGGTCAAACCGTTTGTGGATTCGGTACTCCGAACAAAAGAGATTACCCATCACGATGAAACGTGTCTGATTTATTTATCACATCACCAAAATTAAACTAAATATAGAACAGCATCAAACTGCAAAAGCACTGGAAATACCAAACCAAAAAATAAATAAATAAATAAAAATCATTCATTCAAAACCAAATACCTTTTGACCGCCAACTGGTTTGACACAATGAACACCGTAGAATTTTGTTACCAAGGAATTCTTGTATTGACAAACATGTTGGTGGTAGCTTGGAAGCATCCTAATAAGCACCTGCAGAAGGTTACAAATTAATGGTGACAATCTATTGACCATGGATTCAATATATTTCAAAGCAAAGAATGTGAGAACTGGAAACTAGCATATGAGGACAACTGCCTGTTGTCAATTCTGCCACAATAGTGCATACTTTTCTAAAAGTTTTCCAGTTGCGTGTTTTGTTTAGTCTCAAAATTGATTGATATTAAGAAGTCCGAGGGGGCTGGCAACTGACCTTGACTTCAGATTTCCTGACAGTTTTGATCATAAACCGGTCATCCTGAGTAAGGTAGAATACACTTCCACTTTTCCCAGGAGAAGACAATTCCCTAAGCGCGTCATTTCCGCAAATAGCAAGCATGTAATCCGCAGCATCTATTCCAAACAATTCCCTCAGATGTCTAAAAAATACCAAACAAACTTTAACTAGTTACCACCATTTGATAGGAAAATCATCAAAAATGCAAGTTTCCAATACAATTGTGAACCCAACCAAAAAGAAATACAACTAAAGTGTAACACAATGTGAACTGAACATAAAAAAAAATAATAATAAGCAATACCTAAACACCATGGGACAATAATCCTTCCATTTGAAGTCCACTGATTGATGTGGAGGCGTACACTTGGATCCTTCAGGTGGAAACCTTGTCCAAAACTTTTCCATGGGATCAAAATCCCCTGGCCTAAGTTCCCTCACCATTGAAGCATCCTTTCCAACAGTGTATCTGCAAGCCGAAAAACAAAGACAAAAAAACTACTGTCAATAACACATCAAATCATCAAAAATCATAAATGAAAAAAATAAAAATAAAAATTAAACAACAACAAAAAACAATATCAATTAAATCTTAGTCCCAAAATTTTTGGTGTCGGCTAGGATCTCAACAGACTAGTGAAGGTCAGCCACATGATTCTGTAAGAGACAAAAAAAAAATTTTTTTTTTTTTTTTTTCAAGTATGTACCTAATACCCATTTGGAGATTGATCATCAAATCGTAGTTCTTGTGTCCCTTGGAAACCTTCTGACCCGGTTTCTTAACTTCCTCATCATTAGCCATCAAACCAGGACTCGGGGGTGTCTGCCAACCCCAATTTCCATGATTCACACACTGCTCTTCCTTCCCATCCTTACAAAACATAGACGCAGCCTCCACATTATCCACAATATCACAAGTAATATCCCCAGCCTCAGCATCCAATTCCCATATACAAATCCTAGGGAATAGATTCACATTCCTCACCACATCCAAATCTACATTCTCCACCACATCCACTGAAGACCTTTTCCTAGTAGCGTTCGCATTCACAATATTACCATTACCTTTCGGTTTCGGGACCCCATTTTCCCAACACATATCAAGCTTATCCCCATTGCTCAAAACCAAAACCCCATTTCCAGAAATAATCCCATTCTTCCATTCACCCTCATACTCATTCCCATTGCTCCACATGTACCTTCCTTGACCATCCTGCAAATTCCTTTTCCAAAACCCTCTGTAGATGTCCCCATTGGCATAACACTTTTCACCATATCCATGCTTTCGATCTGCAACCCAAGACCCTTTGTAAGTGTGACCATCGATTCCAATAAAAGTACCAAACCCATCCATTTTCCCAGACTTGAAATCACCTTCATAGGTAGCTCCTGATGGCCATGAAAGCTTCCCTTTCCCGCTCGCTTTCCCTTTCTTCCACTCACCTTCGTACATGCACCCATTTGACCACAGATATTTGCCATGACCGTGTGGCACGTTCCCTGAATATGTTCCATTGTACAAATCTCCATTTGGAAGTAATTTCTCCACGGTGGTAGGAGAGGCCGTGGGAGACACGCGCCTCGACCCAGTTGGGGATCGAGTCCGACCAACCACCAGACATGGCGGTGGTACCACCAGCTCCACTTCTTCTTCATCATCTTCTTCGGATTTTTTCTTGTTGTTGGGTTGTTGGTCGGAAAGAACACTTAGGACTGTCTCTTGCATTTCGGCTTCTTTTTTTTTTAACTTTGGTTGTGTTTTTGGAATTTGCGGTTGTCAACGAAAACAGAGTACGAAACGCATTGGTAAAAAAAAGTGTATTTTGGTTTTGATTTTGAGATTTGGGATTTGAGAGTTGAAAAGAGAATCCTTGTACAATTGCACAAACAAAGAAAAACGGACATAAATAATAGTACTAGTACTAGTATTTCATTTTTGTTAGATAAATACTAAAAGAAAAAAAAAAGCATTGGGTTTGGGAAGATTAAAGATAGAGAGAATGATACTAGAGTAATACTACTATGACTATCTACCATAACTGAGAAAAGTAAAAAAGAGAAAGGTAAAGAGAAGAGTAGTGTCCAATTCTACTACTATTGGTTGGTTTTTGGTTTGGTATAGGCACTGTAGGCTAGCTGGCTTTTTCTGTCTAAAATTGCCAAATGCATAGGGAAGGTGAGAAAACCTCGGTGTTGTTGTTGGACTTGGTGGCGGTGTCCGTGTCTTTCTAAACACTCGTTTTCTCTCTCTCACATTGCTAGAAGAAGCGAGAGATGTGCGTGCCAGTCCTAGGCCTCAACTCTAACAAGTCTTCCATACCAGCAATTTTTTGCTTTTGCTTTTTTGACTTCCATGGACAAACATACCCTTTGATTCTATTTTTATTTTTTTTAATTCCGAAAATCCTGCCTGTGCTTTTGCTTACCATATGTGATTCTTGCTGACGATATCATATAGAATCAAGCAATGGGTTTATATATATATATATATATATATATAGTAATGTTTGAAATACAAACTATTTTACAATTTTTTTACAAACTGCTAATATAATTTTAGTAATTTTTAAATAATTATTGCAAATATAAATGTGATATTAGTGGTGGATCTATATTAGAACTAATAAAAATTTGACATTTTAATAGTTTGTAAAAATATTATAAAATAGTTTGTGGCTATATCGTTACTCATATATATATATATATATATATCTCTCTCGAAACCGTGGGAATTTTCAATTCTCTTAGGATCATGTTAATGAGTACTTTTAGAATAATGATTAACAATTCATTTTAGGAAAGTTTTGACACCACTTTTACATAAAATGAAAAAACTGTCAAAATATTAATTACTTTTTTTTCCATAAATTTTTTTTTAAAATAAATTGTTAACATTTTTCCTAAGTGTATCCAATATTTTCGTGTAATTTATATGTGTTGCTATCTCTATGGGTCTATACTTACCCTTTTTTTTAATTTGTTTTATGTGTCTGGAGTTCTGGAGTTCAACTAATCACTCCTGTCAATAACTATCTGTTATTAATGAAAAAATACTCTACCAAAAAGGTCTAACCAACAAAATTAAAAATAGGAAATTGTCTCCAACTAGTTACTCCCGACATGGATGTGATAGCAAAAAAAAAAAAAAAATCAGTCAATTTGTTTTGAAACAAA
Source organism: Quercus suber (assembly GCF_002906115.3). Classification (NCBI taxonomy): domain Eukaryota; kingdom Viridiplantae; phylum Streptophyta; class Magnoliopsida; order Fagales; family Fagaceae; genus Quercus; species Quercus suber. The sequence goes on from NW_027069801.1 coordinate 176,255, forward strand.
GATGGATCATTTTCATACATATAAAATTTTATATTGTTCTGTAGCATTGAAAATCAATAATCATTCTTTATTTAGTGGAATGAATATTTTTATAAGTACTTCAATTATCTCACGAGTATTCATTTTGAGGGTTGGTGTAGATACCCCATTTCATTCCAACTTATATTCGAGCCCCTGGTCCTAATGATGAGAAATCAAATTATTACCAAAATTATCAATATTTTTTGTCAAATCCAATGGGGATGAGAACCCTAAAAGTGACCTAATACAATCCAAGCCCAAGCCCAATTATGAACAAGAAAAGAAGCCAAACGCCCAAAAGCCCAATTTGACCTAATTTGCTCAAGGGTGACAAAGAGTACATTCATCAAGTATATGATGTGTATGCACCCAATTGTGGCGTACTCACTCTTTGGACAAAAAAATCTCAAATTACTCAATTTCCATTTTGATGAGATTATAGGGCAATTAGCCTAATCAACAGGCTGCCCCAAACGTCCCATCAAACCCTAGACCCCCTCTTCCCCCCCCCCCCCCAATTTCTCTATAAATACCCAAATTTTAAACATCCAAACGGTTAGAAACTTTTAACCTGACAAAAACTCCTTCGAAATCCCCTCAAAAGATCCAAACTAAGAGTTTACACTAGAAAGGCAAAAATGAGTGAGCATTAGACTGATTTCAACAATCATTTGGTGAGAAAATAGTCTCTTACTTGGATTCACAACTTTTAGTTGGTTCAAGCTTGCAAGCACACCACTAGAGTCATTCAGCCAACCCTAATCAAGTTGTTCAACTCATCCTTCCACACACACAGTTGCGGTAGTCGATTTCAATCGAGGGGTCAGGTTAAAAATAACATCACTATAAGTGTTGTAAAGAGGAGATGTGGATCTTTCCCATGATCCACACTCTCCTCCTCAATTCTTATTCTTTATGTTTTTTTTTTTTTTTTTTTTTTTTGTCTTTTAACATGCTTATTATGTATCATAATATATTTGTATCTGTAATTTGATTCATTTCCTTGTTGTTTTGATTGAGAGCATGTTGAAACCCTAATCTGCCTCAAGGTGCATATGCACCTGGGAAGATGTGTATGCACTTTTTGAGATGCTTACGCGCTCTTTAGACAGTTAGGGTTCATCTTTTGGTATGTATTTCTAGGAACCTGTTTTGAAGCATAGGTGTGTACACACCTTTCTTACAGCGTACACCAATCTAGGCAGAAACCAAATTTCTTGCCTTTTTCTAGTTTTACTTGTCATTAATGTTATGTTTATTTTCTTGTTTATCTGCTTTATTTGCTTTAATTGTGTATATTTGTTGCTTGATTTGTTTCATTTTGCATAATCTATACATACACACACACACACACACATAATATATTAATAGCCAAAACTTAGAGAAAATCCTGTTAGATTTTAATTGGATTGTCAATTTTGCACCATGTGTCCATCTAAGTATTTAATTTTTGTGGCAAATGAATTATTGGGTGCAAAAATAAAAGTATAAAACTAATTAATTCTAAATCATATATATATATATATATATATATATGGGTGGGTTAAAGTTACACCTGGTGTAACTTTAAGCAATGTTACACCACTCAATATTTTTTAATTGGATTCGAATATTGACAAATCCACCGTTAGATTACATTATCTTTGTATATTCTTCATGCTTGCAAAATTTCTAGGTGATCAAAGATTAATAGCCATGTCATCAATCAATGTTAAAATTCAAATTTTTGTAGTTTAAAATAATGCATAAAAGATGAGTTTATAGATCAAATGGTAAATAGCATCCGATTGATATGAAAATTGGCATGCATGTTATGAACATATAAAAACATATAATTCAACGGTTGGATTTTCAAAATATTAATTTAATAACAAGTTATTGGATGGTGTAACATTACTTAGAGTTACACCATGTGTAACTTGAACCCAACTCTCTCTCTCTCTCTCTCTCTCTCTCTCTCTCTCTCTCTCTATATATATATATATATATATATAACCATTACATATTTTAGAAATGTATGGTTTTAAAATAATATAAACTAATACCATGTATAATTTGAACATCTTCTCAAAAAAATGTATAATTTAAATTATATAATTGTAATCGTTTTTAATTGTACCTGTGCATATGCACAAGGCTATACACTAGTTCATATTAAGTGTAAAATACCTAAAATATCTTATTTTCTTTCCCTTTTCTTGCTTAACCCTAATTCACTCTCTCTCTTATCCACTCATTTATTTTGACTTAAACCCAATAAGACAATTAAAAGTCTTAGAAACAAATAAGGAAACCTTTCAAATTCTAAAAGACTTTAAAAATTTCTAAAAATCAATAGTTAATTCTTTTGGAAATAATGGACTATTCAAACATAAGGAAAGTATTTCAAAGAGCTTTAATGTAATTAAGACAATTGATTTAAATTCAAATTGTAAGACACATACCAAGACAACCTAAGTCTAATAAAGGGAAGACACATACCAGTTAATGAAGATTCCATTTCAATTGATAATCCCTTCTCATAAGACTTAAAAGTCTATTAAAGTAAGACTTACAATTCTGTTTGGTATCCATATGCACGTGCTTGTGCACATGTATGATTGGGTATAAACATGCACACACTTGGGTTGTTCTTACCATGTTGTCTTCCATGTTTATATCTTGATACCTTAAGTTCAATTCCATGAGTTGGATGCTTTCCCCATAACCATCTATATGTAGGGGCGGCTTGATGCATTGGGGGGCCTTAAGCGAAAATTGATTTGAAGCTTTTTATATATTTAAATATGATTTTTTTTTGAGATTTTTTTTTTAATATTACTTAAATTTTATTATCTTGTTTTAGATACAAAACTTGTAGGGTTAAGGGCCCAAAATTATGTATTGGGCCTTAGGCCTTGTCTGAGAAATTTGGCATGTTCGAGGAGGAAAAATTAGTTTTGAGAGATTTTAGTTTAGAATCTCATGAACAAGAAAGGAATAAAAGGCGGTCCAAGGATGAATTCCTCCTCGGCCATGGCAAATATAGCTCGGATACGCATTCCAACGAAGAAAATGACCTCCACAGAAGCTTCAGTGTTAGAAGTGTGCCTCACAACCACACGAGAGGGAAAGGAACCTAAGAATATCTAAGGAAAAGCTGTTACCTCTGCATTCAATGCATTACAACTACTTTCTTGGCCGCATTTATGTGGAAAAGACCCCTGAACAGTATTTTCTTAGCTACCGCAACTCACAGAGAGCCAGAAGGGTTGTTTAATGGGATAGGAACTCGAGTGATAGCTTGGATGAGTGACAAATGGAGGGTCAGGATTCACTGGGAATGAGGTATATAATGTAGGAGACTCCTAAAGGAAAGGGGACCGAAAAAGAAGGGAAAAAGGTTATTGTAGCAATCAAATTTGCACTGCTAGATAGTTTGATTAATTGATACCAAGACTTGTCTTCTGGGATAGGAATTTTATTTAATCCTAAGTTGCTTTGTTCTAGCTTGATCATTATCTAAATCCATACTAGCCGTTGTTAAGTTCATTAAGGCCTAGTTTTTTGACCCACTATTTACAAATTCATTGTGTTGGGCTTATTAGGCTAAGATCGCACACATCTTGGGCTTAGGCTGCATAACGTGTCCTCACAGTTGGCACCATCTGTGGGAAGAACTTGTGTGGTAGTGAGCGCAATGGTCAGCTATGGTAGGATCAGGTCCACACTAGGCGGAATCCGTGGCATCCCAACGGGAAAACCCTCTTGCCAACCCTAAGCATATAGGAGAATGAGAGGGCAGCATGCACACTATGCATACAAACAAAAGCCATACTCAAGTTAGAAGTCACGTCTCTCAAGACCAGCATAATAGAGCCATGCAATTGGAAATTGACCTGATAATCCTGGAAAATCAGTGGGTTGAAAATCTTCGGGCTTCGACAATCTTGAAGGTTAAGTCCTGAAAAACCAAATTTAATCAGAGAAAAGACCGGTGGAGGCCGGTCTAGGGTCCTCCGATGATGAAGTTAGTGGGCTGGAATAGAGAAAAATATTTCTAAGACTTTCTTCTTCTTCTGTAAAAAGAAATCTGAATCCCTTACCTTTACGTAGAGAAGCGTTTATATAGTGCACATGGAATGGTTATTTGCTCTGATAACTGTTCCTATTGTCGAGGAATTCACCAAAGTCGGAGGTAACTTCCACAACTTCCATGGAAGTTACTTTATTTGGACCAGTGCTTTATCACGAATAATGGAGGTTTCGGTTCATAGGTAAGATCCAAGTTTAAGTTCAAAATATTTGGCTCGTCCGTCCTTAATTAAGGACGGACGTGCGTCGGCATAAATTATGCTTGCCTCGTCCGTCCTTTGGGATGGACGAGGCCTCATCCTAAATTTATGACAGACGAGGCTTGATGGGTACGAACGAGGTAATTTTGTTACGCCCTTCCTTCATTCTTTTTCCTAGGATGAACCATATGGACGATTTTGGAGGTTGCATTTTATAACATCATTAGTTGCCCCTTTGTCCATGGGTCGTCCAAAGAGATGTAAGACGTGTGTTGGTTATAGATTGGTGTGCCACGTGTCATGAATTCGTTGGTGAAAAAATCTCGTCGATTGATCTAACCGAGGAGTATGCCACGTGTCTCTTGCTGATTTGGTTACGTTGCTTTAGATGCCTGAGTTTGGTCCCTATAAATAGTGGAATACCTCCGGTACCCTCTTCATTTCTGAAATTTCTTCCCTTGTCCTTCCTCGTCCTAGATCCTCGTCTAAAAGCTTCTCGCGTCTATAGCTTTCCTTCATCCTAGATACAGGTATTTCTCTTTTTCTCGTCCTTAGTTTTCCTGTTAAGATGGTTGACATTGTACTTTCCTCGTCTAGCGATAGTGTAGATAAGGCTATAGATGAGTCTAATGATGAGAGTAGCTACGACAGTTCTAGTAGCAGTAGTGATAGTAGTGGGGGGAATACCACGGACGAGGAGTATGTCTCTGGCGTCCCTGGGCTTCCTATAGAGGTTGTACAAGAATAGCTTAGGAAGGCCTCAGGGTCTCAAGCTGGTACCTTGTCCACTGCCCCTCATTTTGGTCCTTTGGACGAGGAGGAGGTCACTGTCTACAGTTGTGCAATAGATATCCCTTCTAGGACAGACGAGCAAAGACTAAAAAACCTTAGGGAGTGGTACCAAATCCCAGACGAGTTTAACCCTAGGTTGCCCGTCCGAGGAGAATGGTGTTGCAACCCTCACTTTGAGATAGGCGTCTATGAGGCTTACCTCTTGGGGGGTTTGAGATTCCCTTTAAACGCCTTTACTAGGGAGTTGTTGATTAGGTTAGGTTTAGTAATATGCCAATTCAACCCAAATGCATGGAGACTAATCATCTCAATGCAAATTTTATGGGGTGAAGTATTTGGAAAGGACCGTCCTCTTACTGTGGACGAGTTCCTTTATTGTTACAAACCTTCAGAGATACATCAATTCCCTTGCTTCCATCAATTCACAGCCAGGGGTAAAGATTGTAGGTTGATCAAGTCCCTGGCCTCGTCTGACAGAAAATGGAAGACGGAATTTTTCTTCGTCTCCGGCTTCTGGGCTGGGAATCTTGTAGACGTTGGCCGGGACACGTTTGGTCGTTATACCGGGGACCTAGGAAACCTTCGTCCTGAGGGTAAGTTGCTCCCCTTTTTCCTTTGATTTTTCCCTTTACTTCTTTTAATATTAACGATTAATTAAAAGAAATTTACTTGTTTCATTTCAGCTGTTGAACGACCGTCTTTAAGCAAATTTTTCCGTGACCACGTCCACAGGGCTCGTCTTCACGCGGATAGGGACTTCCATTCTTTGGTCTCGCTTAGACGGCTTGCCAAGTGGGGGTTGGGCCCTAACCCATCTGACGAAGCAATTGCACACGAAGTCACAGTAAGAAGAAGTAAGTCTTAAATTCGAAGCGTCCTTGCACATTGCTTACGTTGTTTTAATTCTAAAGGTATTTTTACCTCTTTTTTTTATTTTTTTTTTATTTTTTTTTTATTATTATTTTAGGAATGGCAACAATGAAAGGGAACAAGGGAAAAGATGTGGCTGCTGAGGGGGATCGTCTTGAGACTAATATTCAAACTCGTCCTACGACTGGGGAGAAAAGGAAGACGCTTTCAAAGAGCCTGGATTTGGGAAATCTCCCCAGTCGACGAGGCAAAAAGGTCAAGCCTAGCTCGTCCCAGGTAGTCAAGCCTACCCTTCCCTCGTCCCAACAGCCAGTACATGTAGTTGATGTGGACTCGTCCACCCCAATTGAGACCACTCCGTCCCAAACCACTCCGTCCAAGACTGTGTCAACCCCGTCTCAGCCTTCTCGAACGGTCCCTTCAAATATTATTGAAAATGAGGACCTGGCCTAGGAACATTTCAAGAAGGTTGTGACCAACGAAGATATAAATGTTTGTTATGATATGTCCCTTAAAGATTTTGAGCACTCTGATGTTCATGACCTTTTCAAGGTAATACTTATATCTCGTCTTGACCAAGGATTTTCACTTTCCTTCTTCGTCTCTCTCCCTTTTTGTTTTAACTTTTATTTGTTGTGTTTCTTTTTTACAGGGCATGTCAAAATTTATAGCGGCGTTTAGGCAGGCCACGGGGTTGGACAAGACGAGGATCCTATTAGAGACGAGGGTCCAGGAGTTGAAGGTCGAGGCGAGACAATGGGCTGAAGTGGCTGCTAAAACTACGGACGAGGTGAAAGAGTTGAAGACATTGGTTGAGGAGCTGAAAACCAGTGCTGCAGAGAAGGACGCTCGTCTTGAGGCCCTGCAGAAGAAGAATGACGAGTATGGCGCTCTTCTCTCCAACGCGAAGGAAGACGCAGTGGCTGAATTTAAAGCGTCCAAACAGTATACTGATGTTTTGGACACTAATTACACAGCAGGGTTTGAAGATTTCAGAATGGAGGCTGTGGAAAAGTTCCCTAGCGTAGACTTCAGCTCCATTCTACTTAACCTAAATGCTGCTGCCACTAGTTCTCTCGTTTAGACTGGCTCCGACGACATCAATGTTGAAGACGATGCTACAACCTTGCCTCCTCAGGACGCCTCCAATGTTGCTCCCTCTACTTAAAGATTTTCAATGTATTTTTATTTGGTCCATTTTGTGAGCTTTATGTAATTTCAATACATTCACTTCGTCCAAGGTTTTAGGACGAGGTTTTAAACAATTGTCTTAGTTTATTTAGTAAGGGTTTTTTTTGGACGTAGGATATCCACCCTTGACTTAATGAATATTATTTTCCTGTTGCATATGTATGGACGAGTTTTATTTATTTTATTTTTGCTTGACTTCTTCCATATTTTACATATATATTCGTCTACCATTTTCATTAGAATTTCAAATGTAGTTCATCTATGTGAAATGGTAATAATCAACATTACTGGTCCAAGGACCTGTTGAGAAATGATAAAAACCAGCATTCCTCGTCCATGGACTTGGCTGATTTTTATGCTTAATGAAGTCTTAAGGCCTTTCATTTTACTCGTCCATGGACTGGATTGTTTTAACAAAGGCCTTAACAGGATTGAAATACAGCCATACATTTCTTTCGTCCATGGCTTAATATGCATTCGTCTATGCATTCTCTCGCCCATGAATCAGACATGTATTGTGCTTTACTTCGTCCATAGTATAGACGAGTATGTTTTGGGCTTTATCGCAATTAGCTTTAAACATTGGCCTTGCTTCATCCTCTGATTTGGACAAGCATGCCTTGATGTTTTTCCCTTAGGAAAGCTTGTCATTGTATCTCTGCATTCAGAGAATTGTCTCATCTTATATTTTTCAAACTTTTCAGGGGTAAACTTGAACAAACGTAGTATGGGAATCAGTGAATTACACAACATTATGTACATTCCACAAATATCGTTCATAACATAAGTATTGTTCATAGACGAGGCAGGCACCTTAGAGGCCAATGCCTTTATTTAAACACAAACTATAACGTCGTCCATAAATTTAACATAATAATAAAGCCACACCAAATAATATAATAATAAAGTTTTTAATCGTTGAGCCCGTCTAAAGTCATGCTCCCCCAAGCTGGCATTCTACTGATAGTACTTCCTCAAGTGCTCCACATTCCAAGGATGCTCCAACTTCCTCCCATCAAGGGCTTCTACGTAATAGGATCCTTGTCTTTTGCAGTTGACGACTCTGTAGGGGCCTTCCCAATTTGGTCCCAACTTCCCATGGGCTGGGTTCTTTGTTGCTAAGGAAACCCTTTTTAGGACGAGGTCCCCTATGTTGAATCGCCTTGGCTTTACCATTGCGTCATACCGCCTAGCCATAAGGTTTTTATACCTTGCCTTCCTTTGCTCAGCGTCCGTCCTTACCTCGTCTATTAAATCGAGGTTCAAACGTAGTTGTTCCTTATTAGCTTCGTCCTGGTAGGTTGTCACCCTATGATTGGCCACGTGCACTTCTGCGGGTATAACTGCTTCAATTCCATATGCTAGCTTAAAAGGAGTTTCTCCCGTAGGAGTTCTCACTGTCGTTCTATATGCCCATAGAACACCTGGGAGCTCATCTGGCCATACTCCTTTAGTCCCTTCAAGCCGAGTCTTGATTATTTTCAACAAGGATCGGTTTGCAACTTCTGCCTGGCCATTAGCTTGTGGGTAGGCTGGTGAGGAGTAGTGATTTTGAATTCCAAAGTGTATGCAAAAATCTTTGAAAATTGCATTGTCAAATTGTCGTTCGTTGTCCGATACCAGCACCCTGGGTACTCCAAATCTGCACACAATATTTTTCCATACGAAGTTCTTAACATTTGCTGTGTGATGTTGGCCAAGGGTTCTGCTTCTACCCACTTGGTAAAATAATCAATACCAACCATAAGGAATTTCATTTGCCTTATACCCAGTGGAAATGGATCCAGAATGTCCAGTCCCCATTGCGCAAAAGGCCACGGGGCCGTCATTAGAGTCAAATACTATGATGGTTGCCTGCGGATGTTGCTAAACCTTTGGCATTGATCGCAGACTTTGACGTAAGCCGTAGCGTCAGCTTGCGTATTTGGCCAATAATATCCCGCACGGACGACTTTGTGGACGAGCGACCTGGCACCTGAGTGATTGCCACATGCTCCTTCATGAATTTCTCTCAATATGTAGTTCGCTTCGTCTGGGGCCAAACACCTGAGATAAGGCTGGGAAAAACCTCTTCGGTAGAGAATCTCGTCCATAAGAACATACCTGGCCGCCCTTGCCCTCAGCTTTCTAGCTTCGTCTTTTTCTTCCAGGAGTCGTCCGTCTTTTAAGTACGACACAATTGGAGCCATCCAATTCGCTCTATTTTCCACCTATTGTACTTCTGGGATGTCTATACTTGGCATATACTGAATTTCATCAAACTTGTCTACAACTTCACTCGATGAGGCTTCTTTCGCCAAGGCATCAGCTTCCATGTTCTCCTCCCTTGAGACTTGAATGAAGCTAACTTCTTCAAACTTCTTTATAAGGCGCATCACTCTGTTTAGATACTTCTTCATTCGTTCTTCTTTAGTCTCAAACATTCCATTCACTTGGCCTATGATTAACTGAGAATCTCCCAAGACGAGAAGTGACTTCGCTTCTATAGATTTGGCCAATTCCAGTCCTTTGAGAAGAGCTTCGTACTCAACTTCATTATTAGTTGTCTGGTACTGCAAATGAACTTTGTGCTTTAGTTTGTCCCCCTCTGGAGATTGCAAAACCACGCCTATTCCGCCTGCATGCAATGTAGACGAGCCATCCACATGGACGATCCACTTGCTGTTTTCCACTTCACCTTCATCATCACAACTTAAGGTAAACTCAGCAGTGAAATCTGTCAGAGCTTGAGCTTTTATGGCATGCCTTGGTTGGTACTTTATGTCAAACTCACTGAGCTTGACGGCCCATTGGATCAAACGTCCTGCAGCCTCTAATTTGTTCATTGCCTTCTTGAGTGGGTGATCTGTCATGACGTTAATAACATGAGCTTGAAAATAATGCCTTAGTTTTCTGGAGGCTGTTATCAACGCAAAAGCCAATTTCTCTATTAACGGGTACCATCCCTCTGTTCCCCTCAATGCTTTGCTGGTATAGTATACAGGTCTTTGTACCTTGCCCTCTTCCCTTACTAGAGCTGAACTCACTGCGTGTGGGGTGACTGCCAAATATAAGTACAATTCTTCACCGTGCACAGACGGGCTCAATAACGGGGCTTTGGTGAGATATATCTTGAAATCTTCAAAAGCTTTTTGACACTCGTCGGTCCATTCAAATGCTTTTTTAAGAACCTTAAAAAATGGCAAACATTTGTCAGTAGCTTTAGAAACAAACCTGTTGAGGGCGGCAACTCGTCCGGTGAGGGACTGAACTTCTTTAACATTGCTCGGAGGCTTCATATCCAATATTGCTTGAATTTTATCAGGGTTTGCTTCGATTCCTCTGTAGGAAACCATAAATCCTAGAAATTTTCCTGATGATACTCCAAAAGCACATTTGTTAGGGTTCAACTTCATATGATACTGCCTCAGTGTGTCAAATGTTTCCTGCAAATCGACTAAATGCCTCTCCTCGTCCTGATTTTTTACCAAAATATCATCTATGTATACTTCCATATTCTGTCCGATCTGTGGACGAAACATGTGATTGACCAGTCGTTGGTATGTTGCTCCACCATTCTTTAGACCGAAAGACATTACTTCATAACAAAACAGTCCCTGACTAGTGATAAAGGACGTCTTCTTTTGGTCTGCTTCATCCATCCTAATTTGATTATAACCAGAGAAAGCATCTAGGAAACTAAGCAACTTGTGGCCTGCGGTGGAATCTACCAACTGATCAATATGCGGCAACGGGTAACTATCCTTAGGACAAGCCTTGTTTAAGTCAGTAAAATCAACGCACATTCTCCATTTTCCGTTCGCCTTCTTGACCATGACCACATTGGCTAACTAGTCAGGATAGTATACCTCTCGAATGAACTTCGCCTTAATTAACTTCTGAACTTCCTCCTTAACGGTATTATCTCTCTCAGGGGCGAACACCTTCTTCTTTTGTCGCACTGGCTTGGAGGAAGGACATACACTCAGATGGTGGGTAATGACATTAGGATCTATACCTGGCATGTCTTCGTGACTCCAACCAAACACATCTCTGTTTCTTTTTAAAAAACAAATAAGGTCCTTCTTAACCTTCGCTTCCAGATCTGCTCCTACCCTGGTACACCTCTCAGGGTTATTTTCATCTAAGGGAATATCTTCCAACGCTTCTATAGGGTCTGCCACGACTTTCTTTTCTTCAATATTCATTGCTTGAATTTTCTTGTCCGTAGCTAGCATGGCTAGATAACACTCTCTTGCTGCTAATTGATCTCCCTGTACGTAGCTTATCCCATGTTCTGTCGGGAACTTGACTGACAGGTGGTAGGTAGATGTAACTGCCTTCCACCTGTTTAGGGTTGGCCTTCCAATTATTGCAATGTAAGATGATGAGCAATCTACTACTAGAAAATTCACATTGGTAGTCAACTGTCGTGGATATGCTCCTACCACCACTGGTAATGCAACAGTACCTACAGGCTATACCTTCATTCCTCCAAAACCTACTAGAGGTGAGTGCACTGGACGGAGCTGGTCTCGTCTGATCCTCATCTGCTGAAAGGCTGGGTAATATAGAATGTCCGCTGAACTTCCGTTGTCTATTAACACTCTTCTAGTTGTGTAATCAGCAATGAGTAGGGCGATGACAATAGCGTCATCATGTGGATGATGGATTCTCTCAGCTTCCTCGTCCGTGAAAGTAATCGGTTATTCGTCCGCAGACTTCGCTCTTGGCGATTGTCCTGAAAGTTGGACGCTTTGCACTTCCTTCAGGTATGCTTTCTTCATCTTGGATGACCGTTCTGCTAAACTTCCCCCAATGATAACTTTTATCTAGCCCAGTGGTGGTCGTGATGACTCCTCTACTTTCCCTTTCAACTTCTCATCCTTGTGATCTCGTCCAAGGAAATTTCTCAACTTCCCTTGCCTTATGAGATTCTCAATCTGCTGCTTCAGATCAAAGCACTCATCTGTGTCATGGCCATGGTCTTTATGAAAGCGACAGTACTTGTTCCTGTTGCGCTTGTTGGGATCTCCTTTCAATTTCTCTGGCCACTTCAGGGAAGGCTCGTCCTTGACTTGCATAAGGACCTGTTTAAGTGGCATGTTCAATGGGGTATATTGCTGGTTGCGTGCCGATGGTCCCGTCTTCTTATCCTAGTCTCTTCTGTCGTCTGTCCGACCCTTCTTTGGACGAGGGCCATGTTTTGGGTGGCGATTTGCCTCCATTTTCTCTGTCCTCTTTCTTTTCTTAGCTATAATCGCATCTTCCGCATTCATGAAGTTTTGAGCTGAATGGACGAGCTCCGCCATGGTTTGTGGCTCTTGCTCATAGAGTTTGTGGATGAACAAATCCGAATGGACTCCGTTGTGGAAGGCTGCTAACAGCAATTTGTCGTCCATCTCGTCTATTGTCAAGGCTTCCCTATTGAATCGGGTGATAAATGATCGCAAACTCTCATTTTCCCCCTGTTCTATTGTTAACAGACTGGAAGTAAAATGTCTGTTTCACTGACCCCCTATGAAGTTATTGACAAACAACTTGCTTAATTCTTCAAAAGAACTTACTGAATTTGGGGGTAATTTGCTGAACCATACTCAACCCTTCATGAGAGAAAGAAATCGCAGAACTAAACAAGTTCAAGAGCGACAAATATTCCTTCCCACAGACGGCGCCAACTGATAATCCTGGAAAATCAGTGGGTTGAAAATCTTCGGGTTTCAACAATCTTGAAGGTTAAGTCCTGAAAAACCAAATTTAATTAGAGAAAAGACCGGTGGAGGCCGGTCTAGGGTCCTCCGATGATGAAGTTAATGGGCTGGAATAGAGAAAAATATTTCTAAGACTTTCTTCTTCTTCTGTAAAAAGAAATCCGAATCCCTTACCTCTACGTAGAGAAGTGTTTATATAGTGCACATGGAACGGTTATTTGCTCTGATAACTGTTCCTATTGTCGAGGAATTCACCAAAGTCGGAGGTAACTTTCATAACTTCCATGGAAGTTACTTTATCTGGACCGGTGCTTTATCACGAATAATGGAGGTTTCGGTTCATAGGTAAGATCCAAGTTTAAGTTCAAAATATTTGGCTCGTCCGTCCTTAATTAAGGACGGACGTGCCTCGGCATAAACTATGCTTGCCTCGTCCGTCCTCAATTTATGACAGACGAGGCTTGATGGGTACGGACGAGGTAATTTTGTAGAGCCCTTCCTTCGTTCTTTTTCCTAGGACGAACCATATGGACGATTTTGGAGGTTGCATTTTATAACATCATCATGACCAATTAAAGAAGGAGCTGCGCCATACACGATGAAGGCGAGCTCCTTCTAACTTTGATGTTTCTTATGATGACGAAAGAGACCTCAGTTACTGGCGAAGATCTTGAACCTTGCCCAGTGAGTCTTTCTCCTACGAAGAGGAGCACCGTCACAAACAGAAGATTAGAAGCCCGCTCCATAAAGGCGTGAGAAATGATGTTGTGAGCAGGGCCTTGGACCAAATCTCCAAGTCACCCTTCACATGCAAAATTGAAGGGGCTAAACTTCCTCGACGATTCACTCAACCTACTTTCATTATGTCCAATGGTAGAATAGACCCTATGGAACATGTGAGCTACTTCAATCAAAGAATGGCTATCCATTCTAGAGACGAAGCCTTGATGTGCAAGGTTTTCCCATCCAGTCTGGGACCTGTTGCCATGAGATGGTTTGATAGCTTGAGGGTAGATTCCATAATTTCCTTTAAGGAGCTCACTCAGTTGTTTTGCTCCCACTTCATCACTTGCAGTGGGGTTCCTCGGCCCTTGGCCTCCTTATTGTCCTTAGGCATGCAAGAGGGAGAGACCTTAAAAGCATATTCGGATAGATACTGAGAGATGTTCAACGAAATAAATGGTGACTTTGATGATGTAACCATAAGTACCTTCAAGCTTGGCCTCCCAACTGAGCACGGGTTAAGGAAATTTCTGATTGGCAAACCTGTCACCAGTGTATGCCAACTCATGGACCGAATTGACAAATACAAAAGGGTTGAGGAAGACCAATAGTAGGGGAAAGAAAAGGAAAATGTTATCCCTTAGGAGAGGAGGGATTTTAGGTCAGAACAATACAATAATAACCGGCCACGGAGAGACTTTGCTGGGCAGCTAGGATCTACCAATCCTCAAGTGGTCAATGCTGTGTTCTGAGAGCCGGTGCATCAAGTTCTAGAGAAGATTAGGAACGAGTCATTCTTTAAGTGGCCAAATAAAATGGTAGGAAATCCCGCAAGATGTAACCACAAACTCTATTGCCAATACCACTAAGACCATGGACACCATAGAGGATTGTAGAAGTCTGTGTGACCACTGGACCAGCTTGTCCTTGAAGGAAAGTTAAAGCAGCTTTTGCACCACTCTAGTGATCAAGAGGGCTAGACAAACTCAGAATCTCGAAGAGATGATTCTTCGAGACCTCCCTTGGGAACGATTAATTTCATCTTTGCTACTCCAAGGAGAACTGAGTCCTGCCCTTCTAAAGTGATGTATGTGGCTCGACTACTCGCCGAGGACGCTAATTAAGAGCCAAAGAAAGCTAGACTAGAAATCCAATCGGTTTTGGGCTTCTCGAACAAGGATAAAATTGGAACCATTCAACCCCATGATAATGCTTTGGTGGTTACTTTCAGGATTAGGGGATATGATGTGAAGAGGGTGATGGTGGATCAAGGTAGTGGTGCCAAGATAATGTACCCCGACCTATATAAGGGGCTAAATCTGACACCTGATAACCTAACACCCTACAGCTTGCCCCTGGTGAGTTTTGATGGGAAGGTCATCATTCCAAATGGTCATTCTGTGGACTTCATCATGGTGGACGCTTATTCACCTTACACAACCATCATGGCCAGGCCTTGGCTATATGCCCTAGGAGCTATTTCTTCTACTCTGCACCAAAAGATGAAGTACCCATCCAGGCGCCAAGTTCAGGAGATCCTAGGAAATCAATCTGTGGCTAGGCAATGCCCAGTGGCCACCATTTGGCACCAACCCGAGGTCGAGTCCTCAACCCGTGACAAGGGGGCTTATAGTAATTAAAAGCTCCAGCATTGCCTGTCGATGGGTCGTTCGAGGAGGCGAAATGTAAGGATTTGGTAAAGGTTGTTATTGGTGACAATCTGGAGAAATTCTTTTAGATTGAGGCACAGCTACTTCCTCTAGAGAGGGAAGAGCTAGTAGAATTTCTCAGAAGAAACGTTGATGTCTTCGCATGGAGTGCTTATGAAGCCCCGGGGGTGGACCCAAATTTCATCTGTCATCATTTAAATGTTAATCCATTTGTCACTCCTAAGAGGCAACCTCCTTAGTGCTCATCTAGAGAACACTCTGATACTTTCAAAGATAAGGTGAAAAAACTAAAGCAAGCAGAAGCTATCAAGGAGGTATTTTACTAGAGTAGTTGTCCAATACAGTGGTAGTGAAGAAGAAGAATGGAAAATGGCAAATGTGTGTGGACTTCATAGATCTGAATAAGGCTTGCCCAAAGGATCCTTTCCCTATGCCTAAGATAGACTAGTTAGGGGATGCAACCGTAAGCCATACTCGGATGAGCTTCTTAGACGCCTTTCAGGGATACCACCAAATACCACTAGCCCTGGATGATTAGGAAAATACAGCTTTCGTCACCCCCATAGAAAACTACTACTACAAAGTGATGCCTTTTGGTTTGAAGAATGCAGGATCTACCTATCAAAAGATGATGACCAAGATGTTTGAACCGCAGTTGGGCAAGAGCATTGAGGTCTATATAGACAACATGGTGGTAAAAAGCAAGGTAGTGTCTGAACACTTAGGAGACCTTAGGAACATATTCAAAATTCTGAGGAAACACAATTTATGCCTCAACACTTCCAAGTGTTCCTTTGGTGTGAGATCAAGCAAATTTCTGGGCTAAATGGTAACCTATAGGGGAATTGAAGTTAACCCTGACTAGATTAAAGCAATCAACAATCTACAACCACCTCGGAATCCTAAGGAAGTCCAAAAGTTGATCGGAATGATTGCTGTCCTAAACCGGTTTATCTCTCGGTCCGCGGATAGGTGCTGACCCTTCTTCCTACTGATGAACAAGTGGAAGGGGTTCGAGTGGACCGAGGAGTATGCCTTGGCCTTCCAATAGTTTAAGGAATATCTTTCTTGGCCTTCTATCATGTCCAACCCTAAGGTTGATGAAGTCATTTTCACTTATATTGCTATGGCCCCTCATGCCGTAAGTTTGGTCCTGATATGAGTTGATGACAGCACCCAAAGGCCAATTTATTATGTGAGCAGGTCACTACATGAGGCCGAAATTTGCTATCTGCCATTGGAAAAAGCTATCTAGGTAGTGGTACATGCCACACATAAACTCCCCCACTACTTTCAAGCGCACACAGTTATTGTCCTAACTCAACTTCCCCTTAGAGCTCTGCTCTAGATTGCTAATTACACAAGGAAGATTACTAAATGGGCCACTGTTTTAGGGGCTTTTGACATCAAATACATGCCTCGCATCTCTGTCAATGGTCAAATCCTTGTAGATCTGGTAGCCAAGTTTGTCAAATTCCCGTCAGAAGAAGAAACGAAAATGCAACATATGGATAGAAAATCGGTTGGCATGATCTTCTAGTAGGGCCCCCTATCTTGGAAAGTGTACGTTGATGGTGCAGCAAATCAGAAGGGTTCCGGAGTGAGGTTAGTACTAGTATCACCCGAAGGGATCACCATCAAGAAATCATTAAGATTGGGATTCTCGACCACCAATAACGAAGCTGAATATGAGGCTCTACTGATGGGAATGGTCATGGTGCGAAAAATGGGCGAAAAGGCCATAGATATGTTCTCGGACTCTAAATTGGTCGTCAGACAAGTTAAAAGAGAATTTGAAGTAAGGGATGAAAGAATGCAGAGATACTTATGTCAAGTTAGGCACCTACAATTAGAACTCAAATCTTTCAACCTATTGCACATCCTTAGGGGAAGAAACACGCATGTCGACTCCTTAGCCACACTCGCAACCTCCTCGGCGCATAACTTACCTTGGGTCATCCTTGTAGAAGACCTATGCAAACCCATAAGACTAAACAAAGAGGTGGTTTATGTTCATCAAGTTAGGGTGGGGCCAAGCTGGATGGACCTCATAGTGCTGTTCTTAAAGGATGACACTTTATCTAAGGAGAAATCTGAAGTAGACAAAATGCAAAGAAGGGCTCCTTGGTTCTGGCTGTCTGAGGACAAAAAGTTATACAAACGCTCATTTTCTAGGCCATACTTGCTATGCATACATCCCAAGACAACAAAATTACTCTTTGAGGAGTTACATAAGCAGATTTGCGGAAGCCACACTGGAGGCAAATCCCTAGCGCATAGAGCCATCAGTCAAGGCCATTGGTGGCCAAATATGCAAAGGGAAGCACAAGAATATGTAAAGAAATGTGACCAATGCCAAAGATTCGCCCCAAACATACACTACCTAGGGGGAGTCCTTAATCCACTGTCTAGCCCATGGCCATTCGCTTAATGGGGCTTGGATATTGTGGGCCCTTTCCCTAAAGTAGCAGGGAACAAGAGATACCTGTTGGTCGCCACGGACTACTTTACTAAGTGGGTTGAAGCCGAGCCTTTAGCAAACATCAGAGACGTGGATGCCAAGAATTTTGTGTGGAAGAACATTGTCACACAATTTGGAGTCCCTCGTACCCTCATCTCGGACAATGGCCTCTAGTTTGATAGCAAATCTTTTAGGAGATACTACTGCAACTTAGGAATTAAGAACAAATACTCAATCCCAGCTTATCCCCTAGGGAATGGACAAGCCGAGGCTGTTAACAAGGTCATAGTGAGTGTACTCAAGAAAAGGTTGGATGATGCGAAAGGAAAATGGGTGGAAGAGCTGCCACATGTCCTCTGAACATACCGAACCACGCCTCACAGATCCATAGGGGAAACCCTCTTCTAGATGACGTATGGAACTGAAGCAGTTATCCCTCTAGAGACTGGCTTCTCAACGCTGAGAACAAGTTCTTTCGATCCGAGCAATAATAACGGACTACTAAAGAAAGGCTTAGACTTGATTGAAGAGAGGAAGGAAAATGAAATGGTCCAACTGGCATACTATCAACACAAGCTCAAGCAGGGTTATGATGCCAACATGAAGCTAAGACCATTAGCACCTGGCGATTTGGTGCTAAGAAAGGTCTTGTGTACTGCAAAGAACCCAGCATGAGGAAAGCTAGAACCTAACTGGGAAGGGCCGTATCGCATTACTGCAATAGCTAGTATAGAAGTATACTTTCTTGAAGACCTGGATGAACATGTAATACCATGCCCGTGGAATGTAAACAACCTGAAAATGTATTATTATTAATGAAAGTTTCCTTTGTCAAATGTGTTCATTTGTTGCGTAAAGGCATTGCACTTCCTATTTTTCTTCCTTCATGAGTGTTTAAACCAAGCCATAGTCATGCTTGAAGTCCTCGGACCAGATGTTATGGGGGAATTTAACACAATAGCATTCTTTATAAGTGTTTAAACCGAACCATAGTCATGCCTGAAGTCCTCGGACCAGATGCTATGGGGAGATTGACACAATGACATTCTTTATAAGTGTTTAAACCGAATCATAGTCATGCCTGAAGTCCTCGGACCAGATGCTATGGGGAAATTTAACACAATAACATTCTTTATAAGTGTTTAAACCGAACCATATTCATACCTGAAATCCTCGAACTAGATGCTATGGGGGAGATTAACACAATGGCATTCCTTATAAGTGTTTAAACTGAACCATAGTCATGCCTGAAGTCCTTGGATCAGATGCTATGGGGGAGATTGACACAATGACATTCTTTTTAAGTGTTTAAACTGAACCATAGTCATGCCTGAAGTCCTCGGACTAGATGCTATGGGGAATTTAGCACAATAGCATTCTTTATAAGTGTTTAAACAGAACCATAGTCATGCCTGAAGTCCTCAGACTAGATGTTATGGGGAAATTGACATAATGACATTCTTTATAAGTGTTTAAATTGAACCATAGTCATGCCTGAAGTCCCCAGACCAGATGCTATAGGGAATTTAACACAATGACATCTTTTGTAAGTATTCAAATGGAACCTTAGTCATGCTTGAAGTTCTCGGACTAGATGCTAAAGGGAAATTAAAACACTATGACATCTTTTATAACTTTTTAAACTGAATCTAAGCTATGTACAGCTCCTCGGACCACATACTCTGGTAAAATTAACATTGTGTTATCTATGTGTTTCTCACTAAGTGTCAAGATGGATAGCCAACTCCTCAAATTGATAACTCTGCATAAATTAAATGCCTTGATTATTTATCCAAGCCTAAGTTTATTACTGGTTGTTACTAGATCCAGCCATCATAATAGAGAGAGTAATTCACAGTACAAACGTGGGGTAGGCCTCTTCATCGTTGGTGTTTAGTTAAATTATTTACACTGGCAAGATACTTCTGTTAGTTTTTATTAGAGCTAAATTGGCAGCAATTCAAGCTCATGTGCAATAGCAGTAAGCTTGAAAAACATGTAAAGCAAAAACACAAGGGAAGGAAAGAAAGGTCCATTCATTAATCAAAAGGGTGGAATACATTGCGTTATGTGACAAAATATCACTACAAAAGAATATATTACAAGAAAAACCTAAAGCTTAAGCCTTGGTCTTGGGGGCAAGAGGGTTTTCCTTCTGGCTCAACTTAGAGGTGGCACCGTCCATGGCTTTAGGATCAGCTTCTTTACCTTTGAGTTCTCTTTCGTTTTCGCTTCACCTTCCTTGGCCTTAGCAGTGTCTTTGGCTCCAGCTAAGGACTTTTTCTCCTTGCCCTTGCTCTGGTCCTTGACCCTTTCGGCTCCTTAGCCATGACCACCAGCTTGACTAGATCCCATTAAAACCTCAAGAGGAAGGAGAGCAACCTAGATGGTCAGGGGCTGCTCTGAGGTCTCCGGAGCAAGATTAGCAGAAGAAGGGAGGGCATCTTGGGCTTCACGGATGTCCAGATGGTAGTACACACTCCCAAGTTGCCTCCATTTTGAGTCTGCGAGGATGCCTACAACGTCAAGGGCCTTATCCCATGATACGTTACAGTAGTCCCTACACACATCAGAAAACTCCTCAGTGAGCCTCACTTCCGTCTCCTCCATGCCGAACTGGTAAGACACCTGCTTCTCAGCCTTTAGTGCCTCCTTAGCCAGTTGGGCTGCCTCCTTAGCCTTCTTCAGCTCAACATTGAGGTCCAAAACTTGCTGCTTTTGGGTGGTGAGCTCAAGTTCTGTCGTGTAGAGCTTCTTACATTGATCCTCGGCCTAAGCCTTAGTGCCTTTTAAGCCGGCCACAGTGCTCTGACGTTCCCACTCTAAGACAGTGAACTTGTTGGTTAGCTCAACATGCTCCTCTTTAATTGCCCCCAAGATCTTCTCGGTCTCAGCACAAGAGTAGGCCTCTGCTTTAGCTTGATTGCTCTTATCCCTGACCCACTCCTTGGCCACAAAGACTTGTTGGGTAATTTGCATAAAAATAACAAGTTTTAAGGTTCACTCTTCTACCTTCTTTTTTTTTTTTTTTTTTTTTTTTGCGACCAAGTATATAATCGGATAGATATGTCAAGCCACTTACCATAGCTAGGTCCCTTTTTAGGGGTCAAGCTACTTGAAGCGCCTATAAGCATCCATATCCCTCGGTAGAAGGAGTAGCTGCTCAAGAGCTTCGGCAATATAACCCGAATGGCCCCCCTGGAAGTTTTGGACTGAGGCGTCCTAAGCAATGGGGGCACCATCCATCTCCAGTTTGGGGAACCACGTCCGTGGTGTCAGCGCACATCAACCCCTTAGGAATCCTCCCTGCTCTCCACAAAGGAAGCTCGTTTGTCTTTTGTATGACCGGGCTACTTCACCCCCTTTGGAGGAACCATCTCGCCCTCCTCTACGTCGTGCACCTCTTCCCCTTTCCTCTTCTTCTTCGGATTAGGATGGGGGAGTATCCCGGTTGAGGTCACAGGGAAAGAAGGGGGAGGTGGGAGATTAGTTGGAACTTAGGGCTTGTTGGTCTCTTTTGATGTTAACACTTTACTCCTCACAGCCATAAGTTCCCGCAGACTTTTATTTCCCTTGTTCAAAGCCATCCCATCCTCCTCTTCTTCGGAGGTATCATTTGGATAGGCAATCACCAAAGCGGGGGCGTGAACACCGGAATGCCTATCAAGTTCGTCCTCGGCGTCCGAAACGGGAATCGTTTGCACTCTCTGAACCTCCTCCTCTTCGAAATGAAACTTATCAGTTTCCTCTTCGAGTGAGGAATTCGAGGAGGCAATCTCTTCTCCTCCTGCTGCTGCTTCAGGTGGAACCTATTGAAATGGTTGTACTATCAGCGGAAGGTCCTGTTGGTATGGATGTGCGGCTAGTGGAAGGTCGTCTGGAGCAAGAAAGGTGGGCCGCGACACGTCAATCCGGGCCAAACATGGGTCACCCGCTCTTATGGCGTGGTCGATCTCTTGGAATATCTTCGAGATGGGTTGGAAGTCTAAGATCAGGAGGACTGCCTGCAGCTGCCTGTCCTTGCTTATGAAAATCTCAGACCTCAGTAGGTAATTAAGAGCGGCAACGTTAGTTAAGCTAAGCTTGGGCGTCACGTGCCTCTTATCTGCAAAAGTAGCCGAGAGTCAAAATAGAGTTAGAAAGTTAAAATCCATCATTAAAAGAAAACAAGATGAAAGAGAAACAACGACATTGTCAAGATCAAGGAATCTAAATTTTTTGCTGTAAAACCTAACTCTAAGGTATCCCACCTAGCTCTCCCTCTCGGATGGGGCAGGAGAGGCCATCATGCCATGCTCTTGAAGCTATCATATAATCATCTTTCATGCCCTTGTTGGATTTGGGTAAGCATTGATACTAATTTGACAATGTCCAATCGGGACTTAAGGTAATACCCGTGCTCTTGAGGGAGTGACACTCATACATGTGGACCACATCGTGTCACGTAAGCCTAAGATTCATCTGGTCGTTTAAGGCGTTTACACTCCCTAAGACTCTAAACATGTTGGCAGCACACCGGTGGGGACATAGCCAGTGGTTAAGCAAGTAGTCTCTGGTTATCCTACCCATAGGAAGTGTCATTCCTCCCTCTATAAAGGTGATCATTGGAATGACAACTTCACCCACTTCTCTATTGGTAAGTTTTTGGTCTGGGGACAATATTCTAAGCCCACTCCTTGTGGGATACAGTATTTGGCCCTAAAACCCTCCATACCAGACGGAGAATCCACTAAGTGCTTAAATCTACCCTTCTAAACAGATGTGGATGACGAGGAGAAGGTTTTCTAGTAAGAAAGAAGGCCAAGGAACTCGGCTGAAGAGAAAAAGAAAGTCTGAAGAAATAGATACTTATGAAAACAAGTGAACGTGTCAAATCTTGAACCTTTGACAAAATCTGTTAGTAATTTCATAAGGAAAAGAGTTTGGGAAGCATGGGAATGTACGGAGCTTGGTAAATTAAAGTGCTTGAGACCTCTGGAGAACTGGAGAATTCGTAAAATGAAGGGAGAGTGACTTCCTTTGAAGCTTTATATAGAGGGAGGAAATAAGTGAGAGTTATCCCACTCGAAATTTCAAGAGAAAGATCAACCATTGGATTAGTGCCCCACCGTTGGATGCAGGGGACATAACACCGCCTGGAGCAATTAATGACACCTCGCAAGCCACGAAGCGTCAATAGCAATTATGGGGTGCGTAAAACGGAACTCCCACATGTGTGAACCAAAAAGATAAGTGATTTTGTCTCATAAAAATCAAAACCCCACATTTCCTCCTCGGATATAAGGGAAAAACCAAAGTTTTGAAGGGCTAATGTAGGGTTAAGGGCCCAAAATTATGTATTGGGACTTAGGCCTTGTCCGAGAATGTTGGCAAGTCCGAGGAGGGAAAACTAGTTATGAGGGATTTCAGTTTAGAATCTCGTGAACAAGAAAGGAATAAAAGGATGGACTCCTCCTCGGCCATGGCAAATATAGCTCGGATACGCATTCCAATGATGAAAATGACTTTCATAGAAGCTCTAGTGTTAGAAGCGTGCCTCACGACCACACGAGAGGGAAAGGAACCTAAGAATATCTACGGAAAAATTGCTACCTCCGCATTCAATGCACTACAGCTACTTTCCTAGTCGCATTTATGTGGAGAAGACCCTTGAACAGTGTTTCCTTGGCTACCGCAACTCACAGAGAGTCAAAATGGGTGTCTGATGGTACAGGCACTCGAGTGGTAGCTTGGATGAGTGACAAAGGAAGGGTCAAGATTCACTAGAAGGAGGTATATAATGTAAGAGACCCCTGAAGGAAAGAGGATCGGAAAAAGGTTACTGTAGTAATCACATTTGCACTGGTAGACAGTTTGATTAATTGATACCAAGACTTGTCTTCTCGGACAAGAATTTTATTTAATCCTATGTTGCTTTGTTCTTGCTTGATCATCATTTAAATCCATACTAGCCGTTGTTAAGTTCATTAGGGCCTAATTCTTTGACCCACTCTCTACAAATTCATTGTGCTGGGCTCATTGGGCCAAGATCTCACACGTCTTGGGCTTGGGCTACATAACGTGCCCTCACTAATAATTAACAACGTAGATTTGTTTTTCTTCAGAAAATCGATAGACTCAAAAAAATTAACAAAACTTTTCACAGCTATCGATATTGCAGATTGATATTAGTAAGTAAAAAGGTGATATTTGTGGCAAATCTAGATAAAAACTAGTAAAAGTTTACCAACTCAACTGTTGTAAAAAATGTTGTAAAATTATGTGTATTGCTTTTCTTTTTCTTTACAATATTTTCACAACAAATCCTAAGTATTAAGTTGTTACTGGTTCTAATCTTAACCCACTACCGAAATTACTATTTTACCAACCAATAACAGCTAATAACAACCTGTCATTTGAGATTTATTGTGAAAAATGTTGTTGACGTAACATTTTTCTCTCTCTTTTTCTTGTTTTTCATTTGGTAAAAAATATTATTTTATGTATTGGCTAATATTTGAGTTTAATTAATACTTTTACAATAAAAAAAAAATTACTCTATTAGTTAAAATTTGGGGGCCTTTTCTACTTGGGGGCCTTAGGCGACGGCATCATTCACTTCTATAGTAGAGCCCAGCCGTGTTTGTATGTATACTCACATGTTTATATGTAGATGTCCTGGACTATACCATGCTCATATTATTGATGTTGCTGCCTAATCCCTTACATGCCTACGTTTCTGTGATCACACGTCTACATCGCTTTCCATATTTATCTCATATGACCCGTAAGCTACACCTAGGTCTAGATTAAAATGCACACCTTCTGAGCCTCAAGGATAAACATAACTTCTATTTGTCAAGTAATGACATATAAAAGCTAGCTTTAGCTAGGCAAGCTTGAGGTGTCAAATCTTTTTCCATCCTGTATCCTTACTCTAAAACTTGTCTGGTAGAAAGACCTTCATGGAGTCAATGAGATTTTGGAAAGCAATTAATTATAATTAATAATTTTTACAAACAAAATCATAGTTAATCGTTTATAATCACTTATATCTAGTCAAAAA
Organism: Quercus suber; assembly: GCF_002906115.3. Taxonomy (NCBI): domain Eukaryota; kingdom Viridiplantae; phylum Streptophyta; class Magnoliopsida; order Fagales; family Fagaceae; genus Quercus; species Quercus suber. Next base: position 200,992 of record NW_027069801.1, read on the forward strand.
TTTTAAGAAAGTGTATTATTCATTGAAGCTTATTGTGGCATTATATTTCAATTCAATTCGATGGTTTGATTTCAGCAGTCAAAACGTCATTTTTGCACTTGTAAGTCGAAATCACAACATAGAGGCATGAAAAAGTTTCAAAATGTACCAATCTATGTTGTATAGACGGGTTTTATAGCATTATTAATATAATAATATTGGTGCTAAACTTCTATGAATTTAAATCACTATCTTTTCTGAGAAAAATTTGCAAATAAAAAAATGTAAAAAATCACTATAAACGACCATACATGATATGAGGGGCCCTTGCTTTAATTGGCTTCGAATAGAGAATTCAACAAGCTTACAATTTTTTGTATAATAGCCTGGTATTTTTCAAAAAAAAAAAAAAAAAAAAAACTAAATTTCTAAAAAGAAACAACATGAATTTAATTCGGTGCATCTGCAAAAAAATTATGTGTATTGCTCTTTTTTTTTTTTTTTTTTTTTTTTACAATATTTTCACAATAAATCCTAAGTATTAAGTTGTTACTGGTTCTAATCTTAACCCACTACCGAAATTACTATTTTACCAACCAATAATAGCTAATAACAACCTGTCATTTGAGATTTATTGTGAAAAATGTTGTAGACGTAACATTTTTCTCTCTCTTTTTCTTGTATTTCATTTGGTAAAAAATATTATTTTATGTATTGGCTAATATTTGAGTTTAATTAATACTTTTACAATAAATAAAAAAAATTGCTCTATTAGTTAAAATTTGGGAGCCTTTTCTACTTGGGGGCCTTAGGTGACGGCATCATTCACTTCTATAGTAGAGCCCAGCCGTGTTTGTATGTATACTCACATGTTTATATGTAGATGTCTTGGACTATACTATGCTCATATTATTGATGTTGCTGCCTAATCCCTTACATGCCTACGTTTCTGTGATCACACGTCTACATCGCTTTCCATATTTATCTCATATGACCCGTAAGCTACACCTAGGTCTAGATTAAAATGCACACCTTCTGAGCCTCAAGGATAAACATAACTTCTATTTGTCAAGTAATGATATATAAAAGCTAGCTTTAGCTAGGCAAGCTTGAGGTGTCAAATCTTTTTCCATCCTGTATCCTTACTCTAAACCTTGTCCGGTAGAAATACCTTCATGGAGTCAATGAGATTTTGGAAAGCAATTAATTATAATTAATAATTTTTACAAACAAAATCATAGTTAATCGTTTATAATCACTTATATCTAGTCAAAATTTTTAAGAAAGTGTATTATTCATTGAAGCTTATTGTGGCATTATATTTCAATTCAATTCGATGGTTTGATTTCAGCGGTCAAAACGTCATTTTTGCACTTGTAAGTCGAAATCACAACATAGAGGCATGAAAAAGTTTCAAAATGTACCCATCTATGTTGTATAAACGGGTTTTATAGCATTATTAATATAATAATATTGGTGCTAAACTTCTATGAATTTAAATCACTATCTTTTCTGAGAAAAATTTGCAAATAAAAAAATGTAAAAAATCACTATAAACGACCATACATGATATGAGGGGCCCTTGCTTTAATTGGCTTCGAATAGGGAATTCAACAAGCTTACAATTTTTTGTATAATAGCCTAGTATTTTTCAAAAAAAAAAAAAAAAACTAAATTTCTAATAAGAAACAACATGAATTTAATTCGGCGCATCTGCAATCTGACCCATACACACCCAAGCTAGAATCGATTGAAAGCCAGAGCAGGAAGTAATGAGCCAGCAGCTACATATTCTTCACTTAGAGATGGCAAAGTTGGAGACACAGCCTTTGTGAAGTCCTTTATTAAGTGATGACACCATCTTCAACATTGTCTCATGTATTTCGTGTGGCCTCTCGAACTGCTCGCAATGGCAAGCACGGAAGCCCCTTTTCTGTGTATTTAAAGAAATAATGATATAAAAAAATAATAATGAGATGAGAGAGTAAGGGGCCTTATGTGAAGGGAAGAAAAGGTAAAGAACTATATAGAGGGGAAAAAATGGGTTGGAAGGGGGTTAGTCAACATTTTGACCATTTGAGAGCTGGCCAAAGATGTCAGGGCAGGCTTCCCAGTTATGCTTTTCCCTTGCTTCCCAGTAACCACCAATATAACAGTACGTATTGCTACTTTTGTCCTTGGCAAACCACCTCGGCTTCCATCCTCTCTCTTGCATCTTCCGTGCCTGCAAATTCACATTGACATAATTTCCATTATTTCTATGTTACTTAAATAGGTATAGTGAACGAAAGGCCAAAAACAAAACACTATCAAAGCATGCATGGATTATAACCTGCCGCTGTCTCTGTTCTAGCCGCAACTTCTCTGAATTAGCCATTTCATACTCCCCATTCTCTAAACACTTCTGATCAGGTCTGAGTCTTGAATCTGTTGGTGGTAACTTCTCCTGTGTGTTAGTTTGATGTCAGCAGAGATGATGCCTGATTTCGTTCTTCACTAACAAATGGAAAGATTGGGGGAAGAGGGGAAAGGATAAGATGATGAGGCAGTAATAAAATGTCTAGGTAAACAACCATCACCTTAAGTCCAGATGTAAGTTCATTTAGTGTAATGCCAAAGCGTGTTAGATTATATCTGGTTGGATATTTGGATGGCTTGCTCCGCTTCCAAAGTAAAGGCCTGGTCTCTAACAATGAATCTAATTCTTTCCCTTTCCCAGAAAAATCACCTATTACATAGTGCATGCTCTCATCCCATTTCCCAATCAAAGTCGCCACTGTTTTACCATGCTTATCTTGGACAATACCTTGTACCTGCAATGCAACTTAAATTACAAACAGAAATCATGACAGCTCTATATTGGTCCATAGAATACCAAAATTATGCAATGCAGTTCCTATCCAACTCTCTAAAGCAACACTAGGTAAAAAAAGAAAAAAAAAAGAAAAAAAAAAGGGAAATTTGTCTACATGTGTTTGTGGAAGAAGTAGAGGAAATTAGTAAATTTAGGACTTATAATTTCAAGAAAGAAGGGTTACGGTTAAAAATGATTAGTGTATTAATAGGAAATCGAAAAGATTTGATTCAGGGTTAAAAAGAGGTGAGAAGAAACTGAAATTGAATCAGCCCATATTTTGTCAACAGTGTATGTGAACGGTTGGGTGAATAGTAACAAGACCAATGCAGACGGACAATACAAGTTAGAAAAAGAAAAAGAAAACAATAAGGCTAACGGGCATCAATACTCAAAACACTTAATATTTTTATTAATCAACTACTATATCTACATCTTAATTTTTCCAAATAGAATCAGGAATCCTACTTTAAGTAGTAAAGAACTCCAAATCAGACAAGTAAACCAAGAACCTAATAAGGTAATAAATGACAACTTGGACTTAAATGAATCAAACCTGAGATACTTAAAACCTATTATATAGTTCTTGACTCAACTAAATTATCAAAATACCCTTAATTTGCAAGAGTTTCAGTTACCCTGAATATAAAACTAGCTAACTTGTAAAATGTAACACCCAACCTAGAATACCTGTAATTAGACCATTAAAACCATACACCTTTGTTTCAATTGTACTCCACACATTGACCTAACAGAAATAAATTTTATATTGACTAAATTGAGAAATAGCAACAAACTAAAAATTTTCCATGGCTACATCAAATATCATATCCATTTTAGAGGCTTAATAATTATTACAACATCTACATGCATTGACCCAAACAAAGTTAACGTTGAAAATATTAGAATCAACCACAATGTGCAAACATTCATGTAATACAGATGTAATGAAGCGAGAATCAAATACAAAGAGAAAATTCAATAAATTAAACATTTCACTTACTAACGAACAAAACCATTTTTACCCCTACAGGGTTGTTATTCCCCAATTTTCCCCTTGTTTTTTAATCTGACCCTGGGGACTTTATTCACATTTAATGCGTAAAAAAATACCATATGGAGAGCATTTGTACATATTGAGTGCATGGCAACATATTTTTAGACCATATACATTTTCTTAAATTAGTAAACAAATTATTGAGAAAAAGGAGACAATCAAAATACCTGGAGAGTGTACAGGTGAAACATTTTAGATCCTTTAATGCATGATGAACTCAAAAAAAAGAAGATGGAACAAGTGTGTAAAATATTAATGTAGTTATGTGATACATTGAGTCTTAGTGAAAAGACTCATTCAATTCATAAGAAAAAGGATCAAAAGAAGTTCCAAATTATATAAGATTAATATAAAAGTTCTGAAGTGCTAGTTACTAAGCAATTCTCAAATTCTTGCATAAAAAGAGCCTTTCAGTGTTTCTACTGATGCCTAATGTTAGTGTTTTGAGAGAGAGAGAGAGAGAGAGAGAGAGAGCGCCACCTGGTGAGGGTTTCTATCAATGATTGACTGCTCCTTGAATTTTAGCTTACATGAGTAGTCACAATTCCCCTCTATACGCATTGTACCGTAGTGGTCGCAGTACAATTTTCCTAAAATGAGGTTGTAAATGGATGTTGTTACCTGATAGTAAAGTGTTAGCCAACTAGCAGGCGCCTTACAGAAGTTGGAAAATGCTATTTATTGTCAAAAACATACCTTGCTCCACTGAAAAACTTCTCCATCATCAAATTCCAAAGTCAACAGACCAACAGGATCAAGCTGAATTGAACGACCCCAAAATTTACTTTTTAAATTGCTTTCTCCCCAAAATTTCCACCATGCCCTCACAAGGCATGCAAGAACCATTGGGTGATGATGACCTATCTCGAGATGAACAGCGTAAATATTTGATTCGAATTATCAGCACTTTGATTCTAATTATCAACAAATAACACAATAGTTGGTAGAACATAATTACTAAATATTTAACTTGATAATAATACCTTCTCAGAAATGAAACGAATGCCTTTATCTGGATAATCTGCTTCATACGTCTCACCCAATAGTGGATTAAATGGCTTGCAAGTTCTTCCATCTGTAGAGGCATACCCTGATACCGCAAATGCTGCTACATTCAGAATCCTCATAAGGCTATTACCCTACATATTTTCACTGAGGACATCAAAAGAAGTTTTAAAAAAAAAATGACTACTACAAATAAACTTATCGAGACAAACCCAATACCATAAACTGGCTGCAATAAAAGGCAACAAAGGTCTATCTTTTTCTTCCGAAAAAAAGGGCATCATTGGGTTGTATTAGACAATAAAGGTAATATTTAATCAATTGAACAAAACAAAGTGACTCCTCTGATAAGAATGCATATTCAATCATATAAACAGTCACATTTCAACTGATACATCTTTACTAAAAAATAAATATATCAGAACATTGTTGGTCCTCTATTCAATTTTGAGATGTCCTAGAATATTGTCCATTATGAAAATTCAATCAACAAATTTTAATCACTTTCTTAACTTATACTTCAATCTATTTAAGAACTCATACATTGAATGAGGGAATTATTTTATTTTATATTTTTGATAAAGAATAAAGGAATTATTATTCAAGGTAGACAAGAGATACAGAATAGATGGAGTATTATTAAATTTTCAATCAATTGGTTTATTTGGTAAAGCCAGCATCAAGGCAGGGCTAGAGATAAAATACTGCCATCACCAGCCCACTCGGCACTTGGAAAATTAAGAGGCAAAATAGTCATCTCCCATTGACTATTAAAGGAAATAATACTATCCTTTCCACTTATTGATCAACTCTAGTTAAACTGAATTCAAAAGGAAATGGGAAGTTAGTTTTGATATGTGCAGAAGATATCTTTTAACAGATACAAAGCATCTTTTTTTACAAAATGGCAACATAGTAAATTCAATGCTCACATTACAAACACCTACACGTACACAGAAACTAAGGATACCAGATGACATTGCAAACTGGCATTAGTTAAAAGTTACTACGCAACAATTTCTTTTAGAAAAAAAAAAATTCCCTATTTCATCTTTATCTTCATCTTTGGCTGGGTGGGAGAGTTACCACTCCACTCAGGAAATTGGTGAAACGTAGAAAATAATAGAAAGCACTGATGTGATTGACCACTCTATTGAATCACCAGCCCCAAATGAAGTACACATAAAATAAGACGATAGTGAAAAATGAAACATCATAAGTAAATAAATCAGGCAAGATGCATCTCTTAATGACTCTATAAATCACATTAAATAATTGCAGAGGCATTATTATTCAGCAAAAGGAAAAAAAGAAAAAGAACTAGCATGCCAACAAGATTGTGGTGGTTCTTATAGGCATGCTAGTGCTACTGGCTAAAGTATCCAAAAAAAAAAATGTACAAGCTAAAACAAATTTAACCATAGAAAATGTGCAGTTATTTGCAACCAACCAACTTTCAAAAAGGCAAGAAACACCATCAGATTTTTAGTAGAATAATACCGTTTTACCCCATTCATAAGCTTGATCTAGAAGGTATGAGTATTCAAGATCTTCAAAACATTTCTGTAGAGAAGAGAGGGGCTCATTAAAATAAACTGGAAGACAAACTTTGTTGAGATCCTTCCCAATATTATCTTTGATCATTGACCAAAGACTGACCCCTCTCTCTTTTTCAACTGGCTCAGGCAATTTCTTACGGCGCCTAACATGAGGACATCCAACAGAAGTGAAAAATGAAACATCATAAGTAAATAAATCAGGCAAGATGCATCTCTTAATGACTCTATAAATCACATTAAATAATTGCAGAGGCATTATTATTCAGCAAAAGGAAAAAAAAGAAAAAGAACTAGCATGCCAACAAGATTGTGGTGGTTCTTATAGGCATGCTAGTGCTACTGGCTAAAGTATCCAAAAAAAAATGTACAAGCTAAAACAAATTTAACTATAGAAAATGTGCAGTTATTTGCAACCAACCAACTTTCAAAAAGGCAAGAAACACCATCAGATTTTTAGTAGAATAATACCGTTTTACCCCATTCATAAGCTTGATCTAGAAGGTATGAGTATTCAAGATCTTCAAAACATTTCTGTAGAGAAGAGAGGGGCTCATTAAAATAAACTGGAAGACAAACTTTGTTGAGATCCTTCCCAATATTATCTTTGATCATTGACCAAAGACTGACCCCTCTCTCTTTTTCAACTGGCTCAGGCAATTTCTTACGGCGCCTAACATGAGGACATCCAACAGATCTCAGGCTAGAATAGACACCATCTTCAGAGTCAAGACACTCTTCATCATCAGAATCAAGTGGTGATTTCTGAAATTCAGATCCAATACTTTTGAAAGAACTTGATGAAAGAAAATCTCGAGTATCAAAAAATGCATGGTCATCATCATCAGTTTCTTCCTCTACTTCATGTCTGTCAATGTCATCATAAGAATCACTTCCACTTCCCTCTGTAATATATTTCACAAAAATATGCTATGATTAGTATTTGAAGACAAAGTACATCAAGTATGAGAGAATCTAGCATGCATAAAGAGCCCACAACATGTCAAATTGTTATTGAACAGAGAAATAAACGTGAATCAAATGTACAAGGTAGTGTCTTGTATATCATGTGGGGTCCATAGGTGAGTGGTTCCCACTGGCTGTGAGACATTGGTTGCATGCAACTGCTGAAAAAGACAATTCTTCCCAAAGTTTAGGCAAAGGATAATAACTACCAGAGCAAGCTACCAGAATCAATTATTCTAAAATGCAATGTGGTCCATAGGATAATATAATAGGAAGTCAATCCTATTCCTACCAGGCTTGTTAAATTTTACTGTTACTGTTCCATATCTGGGAAACGCAGCTAGCCATTAAGCATATGGGAATCATTGTTCCATACTAGATAAACCACAAATATACAAAAAGGAGAATTACTGCTACACTAATTCAATTAACCCATCACAAGGCCTGTTCTTACCACTGAAAGAAGAATAAAATAAAGCTAGTTTTAAAGAATATTTTTGAATATGTCCCACTGAAAATTCTTCCACCATGAGTACATATTAACTGGGAATTTTTTTTATTTATGAAATTAAACAAAAATAAAGTTTTTCACATCATACCGCTGATATATTTGTATTGCATTGATCTAAAGGAAGATCCTTGCTCGGTTGCTTGCCTTTGGCTTTCATCAACAAGTGTGTTCTCCAAGTCAACCTTTTCTGTCTAGAAGAAGCAATAGGTAGGAAGTAACTTTTCCATTACCAGTTAAACTGAGTTCCACTTCCAATGATCAACTAAAATCAAACTTTTACCCATTAATGTATCTTCCACAAAATTAATACTCAAATTTCTCTATTTACAAGCTTGTTTACATGAAAGAAAAGACAAATGCCCATGGTGAATATTAATTCCAAATTAATAGTTAACCTAGTGGCTTTCAAAATTTTAACACTAAATGCAAATTAATGTTATTAACTATACATAAAGAATTAAAAAACAAAAACATCATCAAAAAGAAGAAAAAAAAAAAGTCTTTTAGGTAAATATTGCTTTTAAAAAATTTGTAAGCTCACTCTGCTTTGAAATTGTGTGTCAAACTGTCAAATTTCAGAAGTGTCACAAAATGTAAAATTATTTAGGAGTAGGTTAAAAACAAATGATTAGGTAAAAGAGTCCAAAAAGTGTAGACCAGATCATAAATGTAACATGTCCAATCCAACCCTATCTGTCAAGAACTTATATAAGACATACCTCTAAGTGACGCAGTGCATCAATGAGCAACAACTGCTTCTGTTTGAGGACCACAAGATGCTTTTGCATCTCGAACAGCTCACTCTTCATAATGTCCTCACTGTCCTGGATGGTGGCCTCACTAAGCCCCTCGTCCAAAAGACGCTGCCTCAACTTCTCCGTGGAGATCACCATGCTCTCAACAGCAGGCCCCATTAGCTCTGCATTAGACACCCGTGGGAACATGTCCTTAACCGCCTTCAATGCCTCCAACCATGATGCCCTGTCCTCCCTACTCTCTGCCCTCAAATGCAGCCTCTTCTTTGTCCCCGTGTATACTGAAAACCTCCTCTCATCCGACTTACTCTCCCTAATCGAACACACCTTAAGCATTCATGCATTCACTATTATTATTATTATTATTATTATCATCATCAAAATCAATCAAACATACCCTACATTTCTTATCGCACAATCAAACGCTATATTAACACAATCGAATAAAACTTTAGCTAAAATGCAGTTTCCATCCCTAAAGTTCACATATATTTCATTTTTCATCCCTAAATTTTACAAAGTTTGTTTTTCAGCCCTAAACTATTAACAATGTTACACTTTCTGTCCAATTTTTATCTCTAAAATTTGCATGAATTTCGATGAATTTTACATCCTCAAACTTTAAAAAGTTTATTTTTCAAAATGTAAATTATTTGAAAATGTAACATTTTCTGTCTTCAAACTTCAAAATGATAACTATTGAAAAATTCTCTCATTTTCCTATTTTTGCTGCTATTGATAAAAACTTTTTGAAAAGTTCCACACACACACACACCAAAAAAAAAAAAAAAAGGGAAGAAGAAGAAAAGTTAGCAAACTTTAGAGACGAAAACAATATTTTAGACTAAAAACTATATAATTCTCATTTTACAGTGAACCAAATCTCGTTTTTCATTCCTATAACTCAAAAAAAAAAAAAAATTATTTTTTCATCTCTAAACTTTAAAAGTTCATTTTCAACTTTAAATTAATTGAAAATGTCTCTCTCTCTCCCTTATATATATATATATATATATATATTGAATCCATAAACTATTGGGAAAAGTACTTTTTTGTTTCTATGTTCGCCACTATTGATAAAAGGCCTTTAAACAAAATGAAATTTTAGCAAACTTTGCCTTAAAACTGTATAATTCTCATTCCACAATCAACCACATTTATTTCTTCATTAACAAAAATTAACGTTTTGTTCGGTTTCTAAAAACAAAAAAACGCAAGACAGTAAGTTCTTCTCTAACTTAAAAAACCGATATCATCCAAACAGGGAAAGAGAGAAAAACCTTGAGGTGTATTTCTCCGACGGGTTTACGGAGGCGGGATTGGGTGCGGTTATTCCTAGAGAGACGGCGGAACGACTCTTCGCCGATCACCACTGATCCGCGCTCGGTTTCGTGATTAACCGCGATCTTATCGGGACCGTGGATTTTATAGTAAGAGAGAACACCGTCTTGCAACACGAACCACCGTGGCCTCCATCCACGGCCATAGTTCACCCACTTGTACAGAACCCCGGAGATTCCACTCCCTACGATGTCGTTTATCACAACGTCCATGTCTCGCAGCGACGACGGCGCCGTCTGCCGCGTGGACCGCTCGAGCGCCGAGGAGTTCGACCTCTTGATCAGGCGGCTGTGATCGGCGCTGATGCGGAAGCTGTGAGTGGAGAGCGATCGAAGCGACGGCGTATTGGGATGCGGCGGTGGCATCTTTAGTAAATCTGAAAAAGTTTGAGGGGTGGCGGCGGCGGCGGAGGTGCGATCCGGTAATCGCGTCACGCAATAGAGTGGGTGCATTCTTGTGGAATCGAACGATCAGGGAATAATCATTTGAGAAGTAGTTAGAGCGAAACGGTTCGCGTGAAAATCGGACGGTGGTTTTTTTTTTTTTTTTTTCCAGTTATACAGGTTTGTTTCTTTTCTGGTTGAGATTCGAAAAAGGAATGAATGAAAAGAATAAAAGAATTAATGAATAATTGGTATTAACGAATTTTGGTTTTGTTTGCGAATCCGAAAAGTCCGCCAGAGTGGCTAAACTGACAAGCTGGCTTTGGCCGTCACCGTCCCGGTGAAAGAAATTAAAAAAAAATCGGGTTCGGGGGTGATAGCTTTGACTTTGACTGTAATCATATCACGACGAGACGACAAGTCGGTGAGCTTTATAAAGAAATAGTTTACAAAATTAGCATGATGCGTAAATCAAAATATATGTCTAATGACTTCTACCTTTCTATACTCTAGCTTTTAAATTTTATTTCTATTTTATAATGATTACTCGTATCATTAGTCTAACCCATTAATTAATTTTTTTTTTTTAATATAGGCGAGATTTGATATTGAAGATACCATGTCAACACCAATCTTTACCGATGACAAATGGAGCAATGACATTTTGAATAAAATCCCACACATGTTAATGTTTTGTTGAAGAAAATAATAAAAAACAAATAGTTTTTTTTGACTTATAGCTCTTTGTAATATTTTGTGGCCGTTTGGATTCAGTGTCCATGTTTCTCTTCTGCGTTTTCAGATTTTTTTCCCCCCTACTCGTGAACAGTAATTTCACATGGGTTAACTATGCAGGGGACAAAAATTACTGTTCACGCACTAAAAAATATTAAAAATAAGTTCCACGGTACTATTTACACATTTAAAAATTATTTTACTACAGTGTTTTCAATTTTCAGTTTCAGCAACAATAAGTTCAATCCAAACAGACCCTTTATACAAAATTATTTCAAAGGTTTTAAGCAAATAGGTTAAAAAAAATTCTGCTTTGTATAATCTTTGAGTTTCAATGTGCTTTCCAAACCGATAAAGCCATCTTGGATAACATTTGGTGGCCTTTGAATCTTTACACCATATGAAAAAAAAAAAAAAATGGTTGTATGGCTATGAAACTAAACATGAGTAAAACTTAAGATAAGGTGGAGTGGAAATTTTTTATGGCAATAATGGAGAGGATGGGTTTTCATTCAAAATGGAGGGGTTGGATCTATGAGTGCATAAGCTCAGTTTCCTTATGTATAATGGTTAATGGGGAACCCAGGGGTAATATTATCCCAACAAGGGGCTTGAGACAAGGAGATCCATTATCACCATACCTGTTTTTGCTATGTTCTAAGAGTTTAAATGGACTAATACATCATGCTGTAAATGAGGGAAAAATCTATGGTTTCTCTCTATGTAGGAATGGCCCAAAAATTTCTCACTTGTTTTTTGCAGATAATAGTCTCATTTTTTGTCATGCAAAGGTGGAGGAGGTGAGAACCATCCAAGTTGCTTTGAATGTGTATGAAAAAGCGTCAGGTCAACAAATCAATGTGACGAAGACTACTTTGTTCTTTGGAAGATCGGTGAGGGAGGAGACAAAAAATGTTATCAAAGTATTACTTGGTGTGCCTGAAATAAAGCACTACGAGAAGTATTTGGGGCTACCTACAATGGTGGGAAAAAATAGAAGAGCAAGTTTAAATTACATCAAAGATAGAGTGTGGGGGAAATTACAAGGGTGGAAGGAGATATTATTGTCACAAGTGGGTAAGGAAGTGCTTTTGAAGGCGGTGCTTCAAGCAATTCCCACCTTTGCAATGGGTTGTTTTAAACTCCCAAGTGGTTTGTGTAGGGAGATTGAAATGTTAATTAGAAAATTTTGGTAGGGGTAACGACGGGAACGAAGGAAACCAAAGGTAGAAGGAGGTTTAGGTTTTAAAGAATTGACAAAGTTCAATGATGCAATGCTAGCAAAATAGATACGGCAACTTAGCCATGACACAAGCTCTTTGTTCTACTGTGTCTTTAAGGCAAAATATTTCCCCAATGGCTCCATCTTTGATGCTACACAAAAATCTAGTTCTTATGCTTGGAAGAGCATTCCAAAGGCTAGGAAAGTGGTTGTATTGGGGGCAAAATGGAGGGTGGTGATGGTGAATCTATCAAAGTTTTTGAAGATTGTTGGCTGCCTAGGTCAGGGGGTGGGAAAATTAATTATGCTCACTCGGGTGTGGACAGAAATTTAAGGGCTGCTAAGTTGATGACTCCTGATAAAACTAGCTGGAATAGGCAGTTAATTGATTCTATTTTCCTCCCCCATGAAGCGCAGAAAATCAAGGCTTTATCTCTGTGTGTAGTGCCTCAGATCGATTACTTCTATTGGAACTTGGAGAAAAGTGGCATTTATTCAGTGAAGTCAGGCTACAAGCTGCTGTGTGAGGAGGAAAGAAAGGAAGAAGCTTTAGGTTCTAGTAGACAAGGCATGTCAGTGTTGTGTTCTAGAATTTGGAGGTTGAAGGTACTTGGAAAAATTAATCATTTTTTGTGGAGACCTTGTACTGATTGCCTGCCAACAAAAACAAACCTAATGAAGTGAAAAGTTGTTGCGGATTCCCTATGCCAGTTGTGTGGAAAATTTCCAAAAAACACGATGCATGCTTTGTGGAATTGTGAAGTGGTGAGGAGTGTATGGAATGTGGAGTTTAGTTGGGTGAATGAGGCAGTGGCAACACATGGATCTTGTGGACTTATGTGTGACAAAACCTGGAATAGGCGAGCTATTTCGGACCACGGCATGGTTCATTTGGATTCATCGAAACAAAGTTAGGTTGAATGATAGGACTTCATCGTTGAGTAGAGTGGGAGAAGCTGCAAAAAACTTAGTGCAGCATGTGCAATCAGTTCGTGAAGGTGATGTTGCGGAAGCCTGAAGAGAAGCACACACGATGCTCTCTTGATGAAACAGAAACTAAACTGTTAGTTTCTGGTAGTAAACCTCGAATCCACGAGGGGTTTCCCTGAATCTACAAGGAGATAAAACTGGAATCCACCAGAAGAGAAAATTGACAAAATGTCTGTGTTTATTGATAATAGTCTATGAAAAACGTTTACAGACATAAGGGCCTATTTAAGGGCTCCTTAAAACTTGACAAACAAGAAAATATAATCTAAAATAACTCCTAATTGATACCTAACCATAAAAGGAATCAAATTTGACCTAAAAAAATATTAAATTCACCTAAAAACAAAGAAATAAATCACCTAAACCTAAAATAACGTTTTTTTTACATAAAAATACCAAATAATAAATTACAATAATTAAATAGTAAATTGTGTCCTACATCAGACCCCTCCACTTGAAACAAACTCGTCCTCGAGTTCATCTTTGAAATCTGAAATCTCCCATGCCAAGAGAACAAATACTTTGAATACTTCATCTTCTTTGTCTTCTTGCCAAACTTAAAAGTCATTAATTGGGCAACTTGAATTTCTTCTCCCTTGATCATCATGTAATTAATAATATTCACCAAATAAGAGTCAATGATCAAGTCAAATCTTTCTACTCCAATGAAATCAATAAACTTTGTTTCGATGTCTCCTAATAAAATAATAGGAGTTTGAATGTTACAATCATCTAACTTGATTTCATCGAGATCGTTGACAACTTCCTCTATAATTTCTTCTTTAATGGTCTCTACTATCTCAACTTCAAGATCTTTCTTTATAATGGGGTCTTCATTAATCTCCTCTACAATCTTGATTTCAGATTCTTCTTTGACTTCTCCATATTCTTCAAAAACAATATTTGCTTCAACATGTAAGTCTTCCTTTAGCGGTGGAATATTTGGCTCTTCAAAATAATTCAAGTATGAATTTCTTGGCCAATAATAATTTTGTATTGTATAAGACAAGATTTCTTCACAATCCAAAGGATAAAATTTGATAGCAAGCATCTTTTTCATACTTGGCCATGATCGAATTTTGTCTTTACCTTGTCGGATTCTATCAGATTGTACTCGTTCCCACCAACATAAGGCATACTTACTAAGTTTATACAAAGCAAGTCCAACTTTTCTCTCATAACAAATATTCTCATAGTCAAATAAATCCTCTAGATCAAGTAACCAATCAAGAAAATCTTCTTTTAAAAAATAACCATTAAAACTTGCGATTTTCTTATAAGGTCTATATGAAATTTGCTTACCAATAGGTTGCTTGTGAGTTATGTCTCCGTTGCAGTTATCCCTATTGTTTCCATTTTTCAACGGCGCCATCCTAGCATAGATATTTGTGAGTGCTTATTGTACGTCACGTAATACTCGTTAAGTTATTCGTCGTTGTTGTGGTGGTGGTTACTGTCTCGCCGGTTAGCAATCAGACCAGGGTAAGTCAAGGCTCTGATACCAACTGATGTCGCGGAAGCCTGAAGAGAAGCACACACGATGCTTTCTTGATGAAACAGAAACTAAACTGTTAGTTTTTGGTAGTAAACCTCGAATCCACGAGGGGTTTCCCTGAATCTACAAGGAGATAAAACTGGAATCTACCAGAAGAGAAAATTGACAAAATGTCTGTGTTTATTGATAATAGTCTATGAAAAACGTTTACAGACTTAAGAGCCTATTTAAGGGCTCCTTAAAACTTGACAAACAAGAAAATGTAATCTAAAATAACTCCTAATTGATACCTAACCATAACAGGAATCAAATTTGACCTAAAAAATATTAAATTCACCTAAAAACAAAGAAATAAATCATCTAAACCTAAAATAACGTTTTTTTTACATAAAAATACCAAAAATAATAAATTACAATAATTAAATAGTAAATTGTGTCCTACATTAGAAGGTCATAAGGGGGTGAGACGGACACGAAGGTGCAAATGGACCCCTCCTCAAGTAGGGGATTTCAAGGCCAACTTTGATGGAGCATGGTTCGATGAAAGTGATGAAGCTGGGATTGGGATTGTGGTACGTGACTCCTTGGGTCAAGTACTTGCAGCACTAGCTGAGAAAATAAAAAAGCCAAATACTGTGGACTGTCTAGAGATGATGGCAGCAAGAAGGGCTATGAGTTTTTTCTCACGAGATTGGCTTACAAAGCTGCCCGTTTGAGGGAGATTCTGAAGTTGTTATTAAGGCTCTCAAAAATGAGGATATTTTCTCTTCATCCTTTGGCCATATAGTTAGAGATACTTTAGTTTGTGTAAACTTATCGAGGAGTTTTTCTTTCGCTCACATTGTTAGGCAAGGCAATTCTTTAGCCCATGCCTTAGCTCAAAAAGCTTGTTTGTCTCTTCTATTGTTAGTTTGGATGGAGGATGGTCCGTCTGATATAGATTCCTTTTTTATTGTTGATTTTTCAGGTTGTTAATAAAATTTATTCATAGGCTTGGGCTTGATTCTCAAATTAAAAAAAAATAAAAAATAGTGGTAGGAACTTTCACATTATAAAAGGAAAAGATGCAAAGGATAAGGGACACACAAAACAGTTAACACATTTTTATCTAGTATCTTAGGAGTAGTAACAGTCTTAGTGTTAGAAGTAGGAGTGTGCTAGTTGGATTGAGCGAGTGGATGATAATATTTTTAACCAACCCTCTAATGACGAGTTAGGAAATATTCTAATTTACCATTGACCCACCAATCTCTAAATCTGGCATGTTAGTTGAAAATCTTAATGGTTTCAACTTGGTAGGTTGAGTTTATCGCATTGAAAGAAAAATATTTTAGAATCTAAAATTAGACTTGTAAGTAGTAAGAATAATAACAAAATCTTATATAGAGTGTGTGGCTAGAAATTATTAGGGAAGAGAGGTGAAAGTGAAAAAATAAAAGGGAGTAGAAAGAGATGATAGAAATAAAGTGCATGGGAAAGTGGAGTTGAGTTTTGCAACATAACAAAGTATATAAATATAATTTATATATTTATTTTAGATATAATTAGGGGTGTCAAATGTGTAGGTTTGGGGTGGACATAATTGAGTTGGGTATATAAAACTCATTTACCCATTAAAAACCCATTTAACTAATTACTTCTAACCAAAATCCAGCTTAACCCAATTATTATGAGTAAACCCCAACTCACCCAATTACTTAATTATTAAAATTACCAAAATGCCATTAAAGTAAAAATCTCAACATTTTCTTGGATTCTCTTTTCCACACTCTCTAGTCTTCATTCTTGGGATTAAAAAATTCCAGATAAGCACATCCACGTCAGCAATTATATTAAAAATTCAAATAAAAAAATATTTTCTTTTCTTTTCTATTTTCTCTCCCTTTCTTGGCAACCAAATAGTGCAACAAATACAAAGAAATGTCATTTCAAGCACTACACGGTGAATGCTCTCTCCCTTAAAACCATGAATGCAGCAGTGACCAGTGAAACAGTGATGGAGAGGAAGAAGAGCGAGAAGATTTTCTGCCGCTGGAGCTTCCGCCAGAGATACCTGATGACGAAGTCAAAGTCTCCGACGAGGACTTACAGTTCGTCCAACACAATCGCCGATACGCTCTCGAATTTTCCCACCTCAACACCCAATCTATCACCAAGTCCGTTCGCACACAATTTATCACCAAGTTTGTTCTTTCTCTGTTTGGGAAAGAACAGCTTTTGCAGATGCAGAAGCAGTACAAGCTGATAAAACCACAGTAATTTGTTCTCAGTTCTCAACCTTGGTTGCACCCCTGGTGCTTGGCTTTAGGTTTTTCCATTTCAAAAATATTTGAGAATTTTTGAATTTTCAGTTTTTGTAGTTAATTCAGAAAAAAAAAAATTATTGAGAATTTGTGTATTTTGACAGAAAGTCATTTCTTTTCTTTGAAACAATGAATATTAGCAGTGAAATGTCATTTCTTTTCTTTTCTATTTTCTCTCACTTTCTTGGCTTTTTTTTTTTTTTAATGGGAAGGGTTTGGTTGAATTTTGGTATATTGTTTTTGGGTTAAATGGGGCTCAATGGGATTTTAGTTAAAACCCAATAATTATTGAGTCTAATTGGGTTGATACCCATTTAACCCAACTAATAATTATGTGGGTTTGGGTTCAATTAGAGTGGGTGGGTTTGGGCGGACAAATGATTTTGGGCTTATTTTGCCACCCCTATATATAATATAGGCAAGGGGTTGGATTGTGGCGAGTTAAAAATATTCAACCCGCTGTTTACCCGATGCACTAATTTAGCTATCTAACCCGCCCACTCGACCTTCGTCACTAATAGACTTGCACAGGTTGGGTTAGATCGGTGCGGATCAGGTTAGTTAGGAGTAAAATAGAATAAAGTTAGTTTACTTATTCTCATTAGCTTGCTCGAACTCTATTAATTAATGCAAGTACGTTTTCATTTCTTAAAGTGTAAGACAAATCCAACCCATTTGAAATAAGAACTATAAATTTTAGGTAAATTTTTTTGGTGATTATAGAGACAAGTTCGACTAAGATTTGAGAATACTGACGGGGTGGTTCAATGAAGCGACAATAAGGGCAATGGAAAACATCTCTCTTTGGGGCGATGAACATGGGGATCCAATGGATCTAGATCAAGTCAAATTCTGTTGTTCTAATGGTTAAATCCGCCTAGCTACAAAGCTATAGTTCATTCAGATGAAACCAGACGGGTTTACTAGAGAATTGGAAAATACTTTCTCTATCTTATTAGAAATTGAGCTGTACATCTTATATACTGTACAAAACAAAGAAAATGAACTAACTGCAAAAGAGAAATAACTAACTAATCTTTAAACGTGTGAACAGAATTATAACGAACTAGCTCACGTGTTATAACTAACACACTAACTATTAATAGTAAAGTGCATGATAGGGGATGAAGATGCACGTTGAAAATTATTTGGCATTGGTAGGTTTCCATGATATTACTTCTCAAGAACTAGAGATTGATGGGCAACAATCAGATCATTGTTCCACATCTTATTTATTTAATTAATTTATTGATAAAAAAATATGCGGAAGAATAAGATCAATTCCTACTTATGATCTCTTTGATATTGAATCAAATTTGGAGACTCAGAAATCTAGTGCTACATGGGAGACTATGTCCTGACTGTTAAATTAACGATTGTACCAAAAGTTTAAGGTGTTGACCAATTGTAAATTAAATTATTTAATTAACCACATACGTCTTATTGAATCACATACAAGCTTCGAAGGTTCAACAATGGAGGAAATGAAATCAGAGAGAGAGAGAGAGAGAGAGAGAGAGAGAGAGAGCAATGTGAAACTTGTAAAATGAATTCATTGAATAAATTATCATGCTCTGTTCTCTTATATAGTGAGAACAGAGGCGGGAAGAGCAACAAAAAAATAACCAACTAATGAACTATCCAATACTCAGTTTATGCACTAAGTAACAGATGTCAGGCCTGGTGAGAGTCAAATAGAGTAGCTTGCCTATAATTCTTCTATATAAGATGGATCTGGAACATCCTCTCCCATTAAGCTCCTAAACTTGGCTAATTGATCCATAGGCACATTAGTAGGTTTACTTGCTAGCAGACTTGCATCAGAAAGCAGCTCTAGAGTGAACTTCCTTTGACACAAGCTGATGCCTTTCTCAGTCCTTGTAACCTCAAGGCCTAAGAAATATTTTAAGTTACCAAGATCCTTGAGCTTGAACTTGTCATCTAGAAAAACTTTGAAAGCATTGACTGCCTCTACATTATCTCTAGCTATTAGAATGTCATCCACATAGACTAGCAAGATGAGAATTGAACCCTTGCTGACCTCAGTGAAGACAGAATAGTTTGATTTAGATTGAATAAAGCCATGATCAAGAAGAATGGATGAGAGCTTGGCAAACTACTGCCTGCTTGCTTGCTTCAAGCCATAAAAAGATTTTGTGAGTTTGCACACCTTCCCCTTGCCGCCAAATCCAGGAAGAGGAACCATATATAACTCATCATTCAAATCCCCATGGAAGAAAGTATTATTGATATCCAATTGAGAGAGATGCCAACCACACACAGTAGCCACAGCCAAAAGAGTTCTAACAGTCACAAATTTCACCACAGGAGAAAAAGTTTCATAGACATCAATACTCTCAGTTTGAGTGAAGCCCTTAGCAATAAGTCTAGCCTTGTACCTCTCAATAGAACCATTAGCTTTAAGCTTAATCTTCTACACCCACTTGCACCCAATAGGCACTTTACCAGGAGGCAGTTTGGTCAACACTTGATTCATTTGAGTAATCTTATCTTGGAATTAATACTGGAGTTTGTCACACGGGGCTACAGCTACACTACCACAGCTTCTCCCATATCTGCTTGGTGATTTGCCAAACTGAACTGTGAAGTAACTATCGGGAAAGTTAAGAGTGAGGGATATTCTTAAGTTTGCTTTGATGCAGCTTTCAAAAATTATGTAGTAAGGTCCCTTGGAGAATTGCTAATTGGATTGTAGATACTAAACGGAAGGCAATGTGTCTGTTCTTTTGCTAACCAGCTCCTTCAATTTGGTGGGTCAAGGAGAAGCTGAGAGAGCTGCACATGAGCTTTTGTGTGTGGTCCTTGAAAAATATGGTCTGTATAGTCTTTTTGATGTAATGTAAATTATGTCCTTAATGACCTGTTTGGATAAAGGGAGGAAGGAGGGGGAAGGGAGGGGAGTAGAGCATTGTTGGCTAAAAATAAGCTAATTATGTACTAAATCTACTCTACTCTAGTCTACTTCCCCTCCTTTCTCCTCAATCCAAATGGACCATAAGCTAGCTTTTATAGCTATATTCACTTATACTACAAGAGCTCAATTCATAGTTCTTTTTGTATATGTTCTTGCATTCCTTTTGTACTTTTAAGTACTCGATAAAATATATTTTTTTCCAAGTCATTAAAAAGGGGAAAAAAATCATAGAATTGAAATGATTAATATGCAATTCAAATTCAAATTGTGTTTGACTATTATATGTAATCTAATTATAAATATGGGTCTCTTGTAATGTGTTACCAAGCAAAGTAAATCAAGATGCAAGTGGTGTTTTTAGTGTTTAGTGGTATGGTAGGCTATTAGGCTGAGCCCTATTTCTTCTTTTCTCCTTACTCTTATGCATCTTATATAATTCTCCATTATTCTCTTTAATTTTCCCAGAAATATTATTGAAAACAACAAATAGTTCTCTTTAATTTTCACAAAAATATTACTGAAAACAACAAATAGTTTGATATGAATACATCATATAGGAATATAAAATAAAACGTTCGTACACAAAATCTGCAGGAGTGGTGAAATGAATGTGGGGAGATTAAAAATGTTGATATATATCCTCCATTCATAGGACATTAATTAGAAAGAAACAAAAAGAACCAATTACAAAAAATAAAAGAGACAAACCTTTTACATGCACCCGGAGTAGCTTTAACGTAAGCACCACAGTGCCTTATTAATGCAACAATTTCTTATTATCCCAGGCTACTTTAATTACTGAGGAAGCTTGTTGAGTTTACAATAAGCATAGTCTTTGAACATCTTGGCCTTGTACTTGGGTGGGTTCTCTTCGTTAACAAGTTGGTGTAGAGGTCCCACTACAAACTCTCCCGGTGGCTCCAAGAATACTGGCCACGACATTCTAGCCTTCCCTTTATCCACTGTGCTCCTGTGCAGCACGCTCCTGTATATTCCATTGCTGAGAATCTGCCAAGTGTCACCCAGAATCTGTTATTTGTCATGGTATATATGACATTAGGAGATATTGAGTTTATTCTTTATTTTCACTCTACTTTCTATTTAAAATATTATTAAGGGAGGAATCTCCTAAGAGTGGATCCAAAATGTTAGTTAAAGGTTTCGATCCTTTCGAATACAAGACATCGTGAAACTCTGAGGCCTTAAAAACCATTAGGTCAATCCTTGAGGTTTCGTAGAGTAAGTTAAGGTAAATAGAATACGGTTTGTGTTAAATACTTATTTACACTACACACATTACGATGCCAACAGGTGTTCAGCATGTTAACTACTGGGCACGTTAAGCTCTCCAACAACTTCCTCGTTAAGTACTAGGTTCTAAGGAATCCAACGGACCCCCACTTTAAAGGTGAAGTCACGTTGTATTCCTTTTTTAAGACATGTACTTTGGTGAGGTCAGGTATGTACACAACAATAAAACTTTTTAAACTGCATCCAATTAAAACTAGAAAAAACCTTATTACAAATTACATCCAGCACATTATATTTAAAAGGGGACCTGATTAATGTATGTCTCAATTCATTTTAAGAAAATTTTTTATTAAGAATTGAAAAATTTTCTAAAATGTTTTACTAACATATGTCCTTAACACATATGTAGATGGCTCATGATACAGACTAGTTAGTGTCTATTTGGAAATAATTTTATCTAGTTTTTTGATAAAATTTTTTTACTGTAGATAAAAAGTAAAGTTAAATAAAATAAGTATATGATTTACATGAGACCTATAAATAGGAAAAAAAAATAAACAAAAGTTAGAGGAACTAGCCTCATCGCATGCGCGAAGTAAAATAAAAAATTTATAATTTTATTTTAGTGGTCCTATTTAGTATTTTGTAACAAAATAAAAATTTGTGTTTTTATTTTTTATATATAATTTTTATTTTAAGGATCTAATTTATAAGTGGATAAAGTAATTTGAAAATTAATAGGAGAATTTTCAACAAAAAAATAAAAAATAAAAATAACAGGAGAGTAACCCTATTTTTTAGGCAATGTTTTAGTGAGAGTTAGAGTTATATTTTTATTAGATTGTCCTTTAGTTTTGTCTCTACTTAAACATAAGAGTGTAGGACATTTTTGAACCAAAAAAATGAAGAATCCAAACATGAGAAACCCCTTAAATAGTATAGACTATAGAATAAGTAGATGGCTCATTTGAGACCAGCAAATAATAGAAAAAAAGAAGCAATAATTTAAGCTTATAAGTGCATCTCAAACAGCCACTTGGTGTAATAATTACTACTTTTAAAATTAATTGAGAGAGAGAGACCTCAATCTGGTCACCGATGTGAACAATCAAGGCATTAGGTATGTACTTTGCATCGATCCAATGGCCATCTTTGAGAACTTGGAGTCCAGGAACTTCATTAGGCACCAGAATGGTGAGGGAGGAAAGGTCAGTGTGGGCCACTACTCCAAGTGCCAGGTCAGGTCGAGGACATGGTGGGTAATAATTTATTTTCAGCATATACACTATGTCCTCTCCACCCGCTCCTTCTTTTAGTGCATGACCTTCGACCCCTAACCCTAACGAGAGACTTGTGAACAACTTATCTGCCACTTCACGTATGTATTTTGCATACACTTTATTCGCATCTCTGCACCCAATAAATAATTAAACACAAGCAACAAAGACAAAAATGAGTCAAATTTAATACTTACCTAAATTTAATTTTTCACAATCAGGATAGGGTTAATTTAATGTGTGTTTGGATACCAATAAAAAATTAAAATTATTTTACTATTCAACTTATTTTTGTTACTATTTATAGACTATACTGAATTTTTTAGTACTATTCATGAATCTCGCTGTACTATTTCAACTAATTTTTACCTTTATTTATAGTATTTTCGATAATAAGTTTTCAGTTTTCACAAAATAAGCGGTATCTAAATAGGCTCTTAGAGTTATTTATATATGATGACTTTTTATAGTTTGAAATTCATTATAAAAGTAGTAAAAATGTTTTCAGATCTTAAAATTTGTGGTTGTTTTTATTTTGGTTGTTTACATTTTATTTTAACATTTCATATTTGATTTTATTAGTAATTTGAGCCGCTAAGAAAATGGAATCAAATATAAATGGTCCAAATAAAAACAACCCCCAACTTGCTAAATGTGTGCTTTTAGGCTTCATTATAAATTAGAAGATATGAATGCAGCCAAAGACCTTTAAGTCAACTGATAGTGATGCTTCAGATTTAGAATTCATTATGTATTTCAAAGGTAAAGGATGAATGCAAGATAAAAACCTGTAAGAAGGTGGGTTCTTGGGCCAGAACCGGTAGTTGATGGTGGAAGGAGGCCAGATCTTATGGAAAAGATGATCCACCCAAGGTTTTTTTCCATCAATATCTTTCTGGAGTTGGGTTCCATAGCCTTCTATGCTCTGAGAGCCTGGGATCTTAGCATATACTTCTTTCTCTTCTGGTGGGAGCTCAAAGAACTCTTTCCCAACAGCTTGTAACTTGGTTATAACATCGGTGGGTACACCATGGTTGACAACTTGGAATATCCCCCATTCCTTGCTAGCATTAGCAATGGAACGGACCAGGTTTTCTTGATCTGGGTCACTAAGATCAATGGTTGGGATTTCCGGGACCGGTCCCTGGAATGTAGTGATAGCAGGCTGTTCTTTCTCGGGCCTTACGAACTCTGCTGGAATGGTATCAGTGGTGAGAGATAAGGAAGCAATAGCTTGAACTCTCTCAACCTCCATTGCACACAACTTAGCCCACTTTCACTGCTGTTCTCTCTCTCTCTCTCTCTCTCTCTCTCTTTGCTTTTGGCATATAATGCAACTTTGGTTTTGTTTTATAGAGGGTTTAGAAGAGTGGAAGGTGGAGGTACAAGAAATGGTTAATTAAGGCGGCTTCGGATTAAAGAGAGACGACATGAATATGGGGAAAGGGGGTCATGAAACTTTCATTGTACCAGAAACTGAGACGGAAAGAATCCACGTGGAGTAATAGCGTTCTCTTGATAGAAATACCAACCACGCAAAGGACGTGGAGTTATACAGTCCTATTTATAAAACTACCTCGTCACACCGGCAATCAAGTTCTTTTTTTTAAAACAAAATTTAGATTAGTACTTTATGTAGGTACTGTTTTTTAAGTTTTTTTTCTTAAAATTCAGTTATTTGGTTACTTAATTAAAAAATACACTTTCATTCTATGAATAAAAATTTACATGACAGAATTATAAAAGGAGAACCTAATTAAAACAACACCTAAATATTGTACCTAATGACCTGTTTGGAAGTTTAGAGAATGGGAAGAGTAGAGGAAAATAGAGGGGAGGAGAGTAGTGGGAGGAAAGTAGAGGGGAATGGTTATCCTCCACTTTGTTTAGATGTTTTTAAAATTAGTAAGGGGGAAGGAAGTAATTAGTCATTCCTCTTGTTTGGATGTTTTAAAAATTAGGATAGAAAGGAGAGGAAATGATTTAAATGGACAAATTTGGCCCTATTTGAAAATGGACTTGCAACATTGGTCTATAATTAATTTGTTAGATTAAATAATTATTTAATCAACATTCCCATTCCATCAAATACCACTAATAAAAGTATAAAATTACTATTAAGTATTATAAAATAATTTCAACTAATGAGTAATGTCATTGTAAAAAAAAAAAATGTTAAACCAATGAAATTGACAATATATATACACATATGTAGTGATTTTTTTAACTTATAAATAATATTTTCTTCTAAAAAAAAAATACTACAAAATTTGCGAGGAGAAATTGGCTAAAAATAGCTTTCTTTCTTTCTCTCATCAGAATCAAAAGTTTAGTCCCCTGAACAGAGACAAAAACCATGGGCAGGGACGGACCAAGGTAGAAGGCAAAGGGGGCCGGGCCCCCCTTGGGCCCAAAAAAACAAATTTTTTAGTATGTAAAATTTTCAAAAAAAGGCTTCGGTCCCCTTGGTTTTTAGCTCGAGTCCCCCTTGATTTTTAGCTTGGGCCCCCCCTCACCTCAACCATCCCTATCCCAGCCAGCCAGCCCAATAGTTTTCAAAGCCCATAAAAACCTTAATATATATATATATATATATATGTAAAAAAAAAAAAAAAAAACGCCATTTTTCCATTCCTTTTCCCGTGTCCGACTATTTCACTTTCATGTGTGCCATAGATGCCGCTATCGTAAAACGTAGTGAGGCTCAGTTTAGGTCGAGACAGACAGATTCCACTCCTCCCTCCCGTTCAGCTCCATCCCGTTCAGCTCCATCTACATTCGCTTCTTCTTCCTTCATAAGCGATGTGTCCCTTGGAGACATCATGGCGCAGCTGCAGTGCATGGATGCTCGCCTTGATATACTCTCCACTGAGTTGTATCAAGTGAATGTTTATGTTGGTCGTATTGCACGACAACAGGCAACTATGGGTGGCTTTGCTTCTGAGGCTACTCCTTCACCACCTCCTCCAGCGGCTTCTGATTTTGAGGATGATGATGCTTTAGATGATGATGATGGAGATGCTAACTCTATTGATGAGATGTCTACTTGACACTCCACCCTTTGTCACTCGTGACAAAAAGGGGGAGTAATTTTGGGATATGAGAGTAGTCATCTTAGGGGGAGAGTTAGTATAGGACATTTTTTGTTAGGGGGAAGTGTTGATACTTGAAGGATGTAGTGAGGATATGATGTATATTTTTCTTTTCTACTTTTTAGATACATTGTTCTTGTATTTTAGGTCTTGTGTCCAGTTTTTACATACATTGTACTTATTTTCTCTCTATATAGATGTATGTTTCTTTCACCTATCTCTACATGTGTTGTTTCTTGTTTATCTTTATACACATGTTTCTTATACTTGTATGCAATCTATTATTTATGTTTCACACAAGATGCCTTGATGAGTTTTGTTTAAAGTGTTTCAGAAATACAGGTTGTCAAAGTCTACTTGCCATAAACTCTCTTCTTGCAAAGTTTTTCAAGAGTTTGTGTTAGGATAGATTTTATTGTATTCAACAAGTGAATATGAGTTGAGTGATTTATGACTTCTCTCATATGTTCATTTGTTTGTTGTGGTTTTGTCACGGATTGCCAAAGGGAGAGATTGTTAGGACATATGTGGTTTCACTTGTTAGAGAACATATGTCATTCTTTTATGTAATTGGCTAATTCTTTGACAAAACGCACTTTACTTGTAATTGGGTAGATCTAGGATGTGTTGAAATAGTTCAAGAAACTATGTTTCAAGATCAAGTGTGGAAGCCTTCAAGTCTGTCCAAGAAAACAAGCTGAAGTGCAAGATTACTAAAGCTCAATAGCTAGTATGTGTCGAGGTTTAGAAAGCTGTTCCAGCTCGCAAGCTTGACACCTGCTCAACAGCTTCTTGATAGCTTCTATCTGTCGAGGTTTATAAAAATCAGAATTCTGATCTGATTTCTTGGAATCCATGAATGTGTCTTTGGGCCTTCTTTTCTCCTAACCCTAGACATATAAAAGGATTGTTTTAAGGGCCGTCAAACAGGACACAAGTTACACAAGCATTGAGAAAACTCTGTTGAAGCAAATTATGACCAGAGACAAAGTTCTTGCCCTAGTTTATCTCTTCTGACGAAGTTGCTGTGTATGTGCAACTTTGGGTTTTGTAACCAAGTATTTTCTTAATCTTCATCATGTAGGATGAACTGAAGAACTTTGTAGCCAACCTCCCTTTCCGTTGGTGTTGAAGTTGCGTACTGGGATTCGCGCATGGGTTAGTCACGTACTTGGGAGTCGTGCATCAAAAGGGAGAACTGTCACTACAGAACAAGTCCAATTGGATATTGGGGTAAGGGTTCAACTGTAGGTTGGTAAGATACTTGGGATTCCTTTACTTGTAACCGCTTGTTGTAATAATAGTGGAGTTTCAGGAGTGGTGACCTGAAAATCACCCGGTGGGGTTTTTGCCGTCAGGTTTTTCCCCATTCGTAAACAAATCACCGTGTCATTTATTTTCCGCTGCATTATTAGTTTATTGGTGATTTGTTTGTGCTACCATGCGTTTGCATGATAAATTGATTAATTAATAACTTGACTAATTAATTTATTGATTTAATCACAAGAAGTCAATACGTTTTTGGCCTATCATCATATCATTTATAATTTTTAAATTACATGACACAATATATATTACTATTAGATAAAAAAAAACAAAAAACAAAAAAAACAAAGAAAAAAAAAAAACAAAAACAAAAACAAAATCTTCACCAAGACATGAATACTCTTCATTTTAGTTGAAATGTAGAGCATTTGAATTTAACATTGTCACCTTAATTTTACTCCTCATCCTAAATTCTTTATCCATCTTAGAAAATCTTTTTTTTTTTTTTTTAAAGGAATATCCTTTAAGGAAAAGTTTTCTCTCCAAACTAGTCTGGAGAGAAACGATTCCAACTTTGCTGATTTTTTTTATATTATATATGAATTTTGAAAATCTAACCATTGGATTTCATGGTCCTTATGTTTTTAACATACATGTCAAATTTTATTCAAATAAGATGTTATTTATCATTCGATCAATATACTTATTTTTTGTTCATAGTTTTGATCACAAAAACTTGAAAGGGTGATTACAAACATCGCCCACCCCCCGGCGAACAGGTAGACAAATAAAAGTGGACAGATAAAAGTGGACAGAAGGGTTAATAATATCACTCACAATCTATAACTGTTGTTTTTTATGAATTTGAGATGTGTTTCAAGGCTACGTAAAGAGGTTCTTTTTGTACTTACCTTACCTAAAAACTAGAAAGGTCCTAATATGATAATAATTGTGAAATAGTAATGCCAGTACAGTCCACATGCATGCCAGTAACTAAGGATGTGAACCGCCTTCAACATCATTCTATTTACTAGTATTTATCTTTTGGCTGAAACTTTTATCCCCTGTTTTTTAGATTATCAAATATACGATCAGTTACCACTCTTTGTTGAACCCTAAAATCTTTCACACCTTGTTGATGAGGGATCTCTCTCTCACACACACATATTCTACCTTTTGGGTTCACTATTTAGAATTTTTCAAGAAAAGAAAAAAAAAAAAAAAAAAAGACTTCTCTTCCTTACTTTGGTGTTGCCGCAGAAGGAAGGCTTGTGTTTGGTAGGAAAAGCAAGCTCAGTGTATAATTCTTCAGCCAATGTGAGTCGTTTTCTCACTTTCTCTCCTTCCTCTCTTTCTGTTTTGGGTTTGAAATTTTGCAATCTGATATCCTATTATCTACATTTACTTATATATATATATATATATATATATTATTTATTGTTTTAAAATGGAGTAATGCTACATTAAAAAGTTCTATAAATTTAACATTTTCTAAATTAGCATCTCAACTCACATGCGGGCATCACAATCTTCAAATTAAATTTTTTGTTTTAATAATATGATATGCTATTTTAGAAACGTTATGAAATTGTTATGGATTTTTTGATTGTCACTCATTAATTATTCTCAAATTTGCCCTTCCCAAGACTGACTATTTGACTATTTACCCTTCCCAGGGCCAGGTGAGTATTAAAGATTTTTTACCTTTTCATTTTACTTTTCAACTCCAATAAAAATTACCACCCCATTTGGAAATATTTTATGATTATCCTTGTTTATTATTATATGAGAAGATATAATAAATTTTAAATCTAGTAGTAAAGTATGTTGTGGTACATCATCATGTGGTTGAAATCCCATATATTTCTATCCACTATTTATCAATTAAAAAATATACAGTATATATAATGTTATGAAATTGATAATTATATGGTATAATGTATAAATCAAATAACATAGAGTTTAATTTTATTTCAATATAGACTTATAGACTTATTGTTCAATTTTCAAGTATATGGAAACATAATTACTTCAAGAAAATTAGTTGGAGGTTTGTGCCTCCATTTTGAGATAAATTACTCCATTCTATATTGGAAACCTATTTAAGAACATTCATATCAGTAGATTTATAGTATAAATATGTACAAAATTTACACATTTTTGCTTCAAAATGATTCATTTCAATGAGTATATAACTATGTAAATTTACAAATTTGATAAAGCACTAACAATATTCATTTTATAATTAGTTCTTAATTTTATTTATTTATATATCCCAAGGATGAAAGAAGAGAGTGGATGGTAATTGTTGTATGTGAAAAAAAAAAATCAATAAAATTGATATATAATGAAATGTAGTGTAAGATTGATTATCTGATATGGGGTGTTTTGAAAAGTGGATATATAAAACAGAATAGTCAATTCTTATACTAAAATAGACCAGAATTTTTGCACAAGTTGATGCGAATTTTAAGAATTTTGTCATTGGGTTACATATTCTCTTTATTCTTAATATGCAAACTAAAAATTAGGTTAATCAAATCTTTTTTACTATTTGATCAATAATTTTATATTCTACTTATAATTTTAAAATACTTGAAATTTTAACAAAAATTATGGTGAGATAGTTATTAATCTTTGATTAGTTTGATATTTCGTAAGTAATGGAGAGTATAACATTAATAAGTAATCCAATAGTTGATTTGTCAAAATACTTATTTAATAAAAAATTATGTAGTACTATAATAACACAAATAGGTACTTCAACTGTAACTTAAACATAACCTATATATATATATATATATATATTACTTGTGTATTAATTTTAATAAATTCATCATTAGATTAAATTTTATCCTTTCTTATGTACACCAAATTTGTTCAAAATAAATATTAAAGGCTAAAATTATTTGAATCAGGGAAAAACTTAAGCATAGTTCTTTACGTGTTAAATGTTAGATATTGTAATTATATTTAACCATTCTATTTTAAGAACAAATGAGTTCCATAGGAAAATGTTATGAATGCAGCCCTTCATATTTTTTATTCTCTTGCTAGTACTTACTATGGACAAACTTGTAATAAGAAAATCACGTAGACCACAAGATTCTCCTTTTTTATTTATCCAAAATGCATGTTCTTATTGACCTCCATGAAAATATATTCTAGAGCCGCCACTGTTGAAAATGTTTCTTCTTCAACTCCATGTGCATAGTAAAGAAATTTAGGTAGGTGCTAAGAATGTAAAATGTGTTGTTGTTGTTGATGTATAAAGTCAAAACAATAATATTGGTGAAAGCAACAACAGCTAGTTATTTGTGGTACCATGGTCCATGGTTTTGAACCATAGTGGTGGAGGGGCCTATATTGTTGAATAATTGTGGCAGGTGGTGCTTCTGCAGTGGTGTATTCAATATTCATCTGTTTTAAGTGGTATTACATG
This sequence comes from Quercus suber, assembly GCF_002906115.3. Lineage (NCBI taxonomy): Eukaryota > Viridiplantae > Streptophyta > Magnoliopsida > Fagales > Fagaceae > Quercus > Quercus suber. Next base: position 231,407 of record NW_027069801.1, read on the forward strand.
TATCGGATATATACATGTATCCGCCATTTCACATGGGAGTGGACCCCATACTTGTACAATCCACTCCATGTGAGAGTGTGAATACATGATAAAGTCAAAACAATAATATTTGTGAAAGCAATGGCTGATTTTTTGTTATACCATGAGTTTGAATCATAGCTACTATTGTTGAATAGTTGTGGCAGGTGGTGCTTTTGCAGTGGCATATTCATTATTTGTCAGTTTGAGGTGGTATTGCAAGTATCAGAGAAATGCATGTATCTATCCTTTCATATGGGAGTGGCCCCCACATTTGTAGGACCCACGCTATGTGAAAGTGTCAATAGAAGATAAATTTTCTCAGTTGGTAGGCTGAGGTGGCCCCCACATTGGTATACATATATATATATATATATATACACACACACACATATATACATAGATAGATATACATACATATATTACCTGTGTATTTTAATAAGTTCATCATTAGATTAAATTTTACGCTTTCTTATGTACCCAAATTTGTTCAAAATAAATATTGAAAGCTAAAATTATTTAAATTATGGAAAAACTTAAGTATAGTTTTTTACATGTTATACCTTAGATATTGTAATTATATTTAACCATTCTATTTTAAGAACACATGAATTCCATATTTTTCAAACGAATTTCTGGTAAACAAGAAATTAAAAGAGAAATGGGGAACAACAGAGTAGATGAGGTGGGTAGGTGTTGGTGTTGTTGATCATGAGTATGCAGATCTATTAATTATGTTGTGGGGTGTCGGTGTAGAGTTTGGAAGTGTTTCTCCTTCTACTCCGTGTGCACAATAAAGAAATTTATGTAGGTGCTAAGAATGTAAAATGGGTTGTTGTTGTCCATTTATAAAGTCAAAACAATAATATTGGTGAAAGCAACAACAACTAATTTTTTGTGGTACCATGGTCCATGGTTTTGAACCACAGCGGTGGAGGGGCTTGTATATATTGTTGAATAGTTGTTGTTAGGATATATGTTTTTTTACTTGTTAAGAACATATGTCACTTATTTATGTAAATTGGCTAATCCTTTGACAAAATGCACTCTACTTGTAATTGGGTAGTTCTAGGTGTTTTTAATACTTCAAGAAACAAAGTTTCAAGATCAAGTGTTGAAGTCATAAAGTCTGTCCAAGAAAAAAAAGCTAAAGTGCAAAATCATTAAAGCTCAACACCTTCTCGATAACTCCTCGACACCTGCTATCTGTTGAGATTTATAAAATCAGATTTTCTGATCTGATTTCTTGGGATCCGTGAATATGCTTTTAGGCCTTCTTTTCTCCTAACCCTAAACATATAAAAAGATTGTTTTAAGAGCCGTCAAACTGTACACAAGTTGCAAAAGCATTGAGCAAACTCTGTTTAAGCAATTTGTGATCAAAGACGAAGTTCTTGACCTAGTTCATCTTCTCAGACAAAGTTGCTATGTATTTTGCACCAAAGGGTTTTGTGACCAAGCATCTTCCTGATCTTCATCGTGTAGGATGAACTGAAGAACTTTGCAGCCAACCTCTCCTTCTAAGTTGGTGCTTGAAGTCGCGTACTGGGATCTGCGCATTGGTTAGTCACGTACCTGGGAGCCGTGCATCAAAAGGGGGAACTGTCACTACAGATCAAGTCAAATTGGGTATTGGGGTAAGGATTCAACTATAGGTTGGTAAGGTACTTGGGATTCCTTTACTTGTAACTGCTTGATTTGATAATAGTAGAGTTTCGAGAGTGGTGACCTGAAAATCACCCGGTGGGGTTTTTGCCGCAAAGGTTTTCCCCATTCGTAAAAAAATCACTGTGTTTTTTAATTTCTGCTACATATTTAGTTTTTGGTGATTTGTTTGTGCTTCCACACGTTTGCATGATAAATTGATTAATTAATAACTTGGCTAATAAATTAATTGGTTTAATTACAATGGGTCATTCAGTTTGTGGCCTATCAAGTGGTATCAGAGCAAGCAAACTCTGATTAGGTTTTAATCTTTGCTGTGTTTGATCCATTGACTCTTGTTTGTCATGGATAGAGGACAATCGTTAATTATATCTCCTTTATTTGATGGGACTAACTATGCATACTAGAAAGTACACATGAGAGTTTTTTTTTGCAGTCCTTAGATGAAAAGGTGTGGCAAGCTATAGAGATTGGCTGGACAAAGCCAAAGGAAGCGCCGACCGATTGGGATGAAGCCAAGATCAAGGTGGCAAACTTCAACAACAGGGCATTGAATACGTTATTCAGTGCGGTCACCAATGAGGAGTTCAAGAAGATATCCTTAACAGAAACTGCTAAGGAGGCATGGACCATCCTCCAGACAACCTATGAGGGCATAAAGGCTGTCAAGGATTCAAAGTTTCAGAGGCTCACAACAAGCTTTGAAGAAATAAAGATGGAGGAGGATGAGTCGTTCGATGAGTTTCATGCCAAGCTCAAGGACATAGTGAACTCAGCCTTCAATTTTAGGGAAACCATCCTTGAACCCAAGATTGTAAGGAAGGTGCTCAGATCTCTACCCGAGAGATTCCATGCGAAGATTACTGCTATAGAGGAATCAAAGGACATTGACAAGATTCCTTTAACTGAGCTGGTTGGAAACTTGCAGACTTACGAGATAAGATTATCTAGGATTGGCAAAATGGGTAAAGGCAAGAGCATGACTTTGAAGGCAAAGAGCAGTGATACAGATGAGTCTTCCGATGATGAAGATTTCAAGATGAAGTCCTACATTACAAGGCAGTTCAAGAAGTTTATGAAGAATGCTAATGGGAGGAGCTTCGATAAGGACCGCAGACAATCTAGTTCTTTCCAGTCTAAGGTGCAAGACAGAGGGAAAAAGGATGCTAAGGGAGGTGGTTAGTACACTGTTCTTGTAGGACCAAAGTGTTTTAGATGTCATGGATTCGGTCACATGAAGCATGAATGCCCGACATATCTCAAGAGCATTGGGAAGAGTAAGGCACTTGTTGCAACCTTGAGTGACATTAAGACTAAAGATGATTCCGACAATGAGGATGACAAAATCTTAAATACCTTCACTGCCACAGTCAATCCTACTGAAGGGATTGTTGAAGAAGTGGACGAAGAAGAAGAACTGGTGGAGTCCAAATTCGAGAAGATGGATGATCAATATGATATCTATTCAGCCTATGAGAAGCTTAACAAGATATCTGAAAAGCATGAGAAATTGTATAGGCTGGCCACCAAGAAGCTCAGTAATGTGGAACTTGATTGTGAAGAGTTGTTCACAAAGTTTGATGAGGCAAATCAAACTATTGGAGCACTGAGGTTTGAGAACAATTTCTTGGCTGAGAAGACTAAGAAGCTTGAAGCAGAGCTGTTTCAAGTCAGAGCTCAACTAGAGAGGACTTCAAGTGCAAATCTTGATGAGATGCTCAGCATCTAGAAATCTGCTTCGGATCGAACAGGTTTAGGGTATGGTCTTTCTTCCTCTCATATTGCTTCTACTAGTGCTACTGTTTTTGTTTCCCCTGCTAATAACACTGATATTGAGAACACTAATGATAAAATTGAATTAGCTAGTGAGAACTTAGACAAGGGTAAATCTATCTTAGGAGCACCCTCTAAACTGGATAAGAAAGATGTTAAAAACCCTAGGACTAAGAAGACTAACTCTCAAAAGTCTAAATAAAAGAAGCAGCATCTCTGTCATCATTGTGGAGTTGCCAGTCATACTCGACCAAATTGCTATAAGTGGCTAGCCACTCAACAGAGCAATGGCATGATAGCATTTGGAAGCTAAAATTAGCTTCAATCCTCTCTGGCTCCTCTTGGAGATTTTCTTAAAGCCCTCATGTTCCTTTCGAACTTGAACGGTTTCAATTCTTCCCCCTCACAGCTGGTTCAAGGGTTTAATCAAAGGAAAAGTTCTTCCGAGGTGTGGAAGAAAAAGGACTCTAAGTGATTTCATCACTCTCTTCTCTCTTCATGTTTTTCTTGTTTGTTGCATTGCTTGTGTGTTTTGCATTTATTTTGAGTCAATCTTGTTTTATGTTTTGCTTTGTTTAACATGTTTTTGTGTGTTTACTTTCAGTTTTGTTTATTTTTGTTTTTGATATAAAAATTTAAAAAAAAAATTGAAAAATCAGAAAAATACAAAAACAGTGTGTGTTTTGTGTACATTGGTATTTGTGTACCTTTGATGGCCATTGAAACAAAGTTTTCTAAACTTTGTATCTCTTGTAACTTAGATAAGCATCTCCATGCACAACTAAGCAAGTGAGTTTTGTGGCTCTTGTTTGTGATGAGTAAGATTAAGTTATCTCTTAAAACTTAACAGTCATATCATTCTTTTTGATAAGTAGGACTAGAAAATCCTAAGAGAAAGGCATAAATAACCATCTCACCATTGTTGCCTGCCAATCATAATATGACACCTGTATGCTTCGGCATAACAAAAGTGCAATGTCAAAGACACCCATATGCTTTGGCATAGCAAAAGTGCAGTGTCAAATGCTTAACATCTTGGGTATTTCTTTTCTCTCTTTTTATTCCCATGCATGATATGCTTAAAAGAAAATATGCAAAGAAAAATAAAAAGATAAAAGATAAAAAATGCTTTAAATATGGTTGCAAGCGTGTATTCTAGGAGATGTGGGAGTTATAGGATGTACTTCAAAGGTGATAGTCCCCATCAAACAATTATGATTCTGTGTGAGTTAAAGTTATTTTCTCATATCTCAGATCATCATAACATGTATACACATATGCAATCTTACGATATTTTTCACACACAACACGCAATATTCTTTACTACTTTTGATACATGTGCAGGTACAATGTGATTTGGCCATCACAAGTGTTTACATGTGCTAATGTATGCTCACTAAATTGTCTTGACTTATTTTTGAAAAATAAAATTGGTTAGACTTGTTTAGTGTGTATGTGTGTTTCTGGGGATCCATGTGCTTAAATTGTTTAATGAGAGATGTTTTTGAGAGCTTAATATGTTGATTGGATCATTGGTTGAGGTGTATGTTGGATTGCATTCATGCCTGTGTTTTTCACTCCTCGAAAAACTGCTTTTAACTGTTGTCTCGACACCTTCTCGATACCTTGTTATCTGTTGAGCTTCTCGAGCCTTTTTCTTATCGCAATCTCGACACCTCTTTGACACCTGATGGATCGATCGAGAAAGTTCCTGTCTCCTCGATACCTTGTCGATCAATCGAGGTTCTGTTCTTGGTTTTGGTGTTTATTCCTCGATACCTTCTCGACACCTGTAGCTGTCGACGTTCATTTTCTTGACACTTACCTCGACAGCTGTCTCAACACCTCTCGACACCTCAGCTGTTGAGATTTACTGAAGCTTCTATTTAAGCTGCTGTCGTGATCTAAACTTCGTTTTCTCAATCTTTCTCGATCTATCCGCGGTTGTTCATCTCCCTAACCTCTTTTTCTCACTCAAAATCTCCAACCCACGTGATTTTCAGCCATTCCTTTCAGCCATTCCTTGCTTCAAATCACTTGGTAAGATCTCTTTTTCCTTCCTTTTTCATGCATTTCATGTTTTGAATCTTAGGTTTTGAGGGTTTTGAAAATTTTGGGGTTTTTCAAAATTAATGAGTTTTTCTTGAAATTTTGGATTGGGTTTTCACTTAAATGTGTTCAAAATGTCATACATTGCATTTCATGTGCATTAGAATGGTATTTTCATGCATTTAGATGTGTGTTTTCTTCTTGTGTGCTGATAGGATTGGATTGGACTGAGCCCATGATGCTTTTTAATTTGCATGTCACATTTTCATGCATTCCCCATGCATATGTACTCATTGTTCAATATATTTGATATATGTGAACTATTTTGGGACTTTTCTAATTGTCTCCTTCTCTATCTCTTTCTCATTTTGTTTACGTTAGTAGTGTCTATGGCACCTAAGCGTAAATCCACTCCGGCTCGGAACCCTCTGCATTCTGGAGCTTCTTCCTCTTCTGATTCTGTTCCTCTAAATCTTCGGTTCCATGATGGTGATGCCCACAAGGCATTTTCGGAGAACTTTTCTAGACGAGGTGTTCATTCGGAACACCATGTCATTTTGGCGGACTTCGTAGACACTGACCTTTCCTCTGTCATTCACAGTAGGGGATGGGAGTCACTATGTGACGTCCCGATCACATGTCCTCTCGTGCTTATTTAGGAGTTTTACTCCAACATGCACGGGATCAATCGTTTAGTACCTCTCCTTTTCACTTGTGTTCGAGGTACGCGCATCCCTGTCACACCACAACTAGTTGCGGATGCGCTTAGGGTTCCTAAGATAGAGTTTCCTGACTATCCTTCTTGTGAGCATTTGAGGACTGTGTCCAAAGATGAGCTCATTTATACTTTTTGTGAGCTCCCCACTGATTGGTGATGACGATGACGCTTCAGATGATGATGATGGAGATGCTAGCTCTACTGATGAGATGTCTACATGACACTCTACCCTTTGTCACTCGTGACAAAAAGGGGAGTAGTTTTGGGTTATGAGAGTAGTCATCTTAGGGGGAGAGTTAGTATAGGACATTTTTGATAGAGGAAGTGTTGACTGATGGGAGGAGTGTTGATATTTGAGGGATGTAGTGAGGTTTTGATTTATCTTTTCTTTTCTATTCTTTATAGATACATTGATCTTGTATATGAGGTCTTGTGACCAGTTTTACATACATTCTACTTATTTTCTCTCTATATGTGGATGTATGTTTCTTTCACCTCTATTTTCATGTGTTGTTTCTTTTCTATCTTTATACATATGTTCATTATACTTGTATGCAATCTATTATTTCCGTTTCACACAAGATGCCTTGATGAGTTTTGTTTAAAGTGTTTCAGAAATACAGGTTGTCAAAATCTACTTGCCATAAATTCTCTTCTTGCAAAGTTTTTCAAGAGTTTGTGTTAGGATAGATTTTATTGTATTCAACAAATTAGTATGAGTTGAGTGATTTATGACTTCTCTCATATGTTCATTTGTTTATTGTGGTTTTGTCACGGATTGCCAAATGGAGAGATTGTTAGGACATATGTGTTTTCACTTGTTAAGAACATATGTCACTTATTTATGTAAATTGGCTAATCCTTTGATGAAATGTACTCTACTTGTAATTGGGTAGTTCTAGGTGTTTTTAATACTTCAAAAAATAAGGTTTCAAGATCAAGTGTTGAAGTCATCAAGTCTGTCCAAGAAAAACAAGCTGGAGTACAAAATCATTAAAGCTCGACACCTGCTCGATAGCTCCTCAATACCTGCTATCTGTCGAGATTTATAAAATTAGATTTTTTGATCTGATTTCTTGAGATCCGTGAATATGCTTTTGGGCCTTCTTTTCTCCTAACCCTAAACATATAAAAGGATTATTTTAAGAGCTGTCAAACTGTACACAAGTTGTAAAAGTATTGAGCAAACTCTGTTCATGCAATTTGTGATCAAAGACGAAGTTCTTGACCTATTTCATCTTCTGAGAAGAAGTTGCTATGTATTTTGCACCAAAGGGTTTTATGACCAAGCATCTTCTTGATCTTCATCGTGTAGGATGAACTGAAGAACTTTGCAGCCAACGTCTCCTTCTAAATTGGTGTTTGAAGTCGCGTACTGGAATCCGTGCATTGGTTAATCACGTACTTGGGAGCCATGCATCAAAAGGGAGAACTGTCACTACAGATTAAGTCCAATTGGGTATTGGGGTAAGGGTTCAACTGTAAGTTGGTAAGGTACTTGGGATTCCTTTACTTGTAACCGCTTGATTTGATAATAGTGGAGTTTCGAGAGTGGTGACTTGAAAATCACCTGGTGGGGTTTTTGCAGCAAGGGTTTTCCCCATTCGTAAACAAATTACTGTGTCTTTTAATTTCCGCTACATATTTAGTTTTTGGTGATTTGTTTGTACTTCCACGCGTTTGCATGATAAATTGATTAATTAATAACTTGGCTAATAAATTAATTGGTTTAATCACAAGGGGTTATTCAGTTTGTGGCCTATCAGTTATGGCTAGTGGTGCTTCTGCAGTGGTGTATTCAATATTCGTCGGTTTTAGGTGGTATATTCACTCCATGTGAAAGGGTGAGTACATGATAAAGACAATAATAATATTGATGAAAGCAACAATTGATTTTTTGTTATACCATGGTTTTGAATCACAAGTACTATTGTTGAATATTTGTGGCAGGTGGTGCTTCCACAATGGCGTATTCATTATTTTTCGGTTTGAGGTGGTATTTGTTTGTTCATTTAGACTCCTGTACACTCAAATTGTTCAACCTAATTAATTAACCAAGTTGATGATAGGCCAAGAATGTATTGACTCCTTGTGCTAAATTAACCAATTAATTAGCCAAGTTAATTAATTAATTCAATTAACATGAAATATGTGTGGTAACACAAACAAATCACCAACTAAGTTAATATGCAGCAAAAAATAAAATAAATACGGTGATTTGTTTACGAATGGGGAAAACCTCCAAGGCAAAAATCTCATCGGGTGAATTTAAGGTCACCACTCCCAAGAATCCACTATTATCAAAACAAACGGTTACAATTAAGGGAATCCTAGTACCTTATACCAACCTACAGTTGAACTTTTACCCGAATACTTAATTGGACTTATTCTGTAATGACAATCTCTCCTTTCAATGCACAGCTCCCAGTCCGTGACTAACCAATCGATGCACGAATCCAAGTACATGACTAACCACTAACTGGAGAAGGATGTTGGCTGTAAAGTGCATCAGCTGTGATGGCCCTTAAAATAATCCTTATAGATGTTTAGGGTTGTGAGAAAAGAAGGCCTAAACAAATATACACGGATTGGAATGAAATCAGAACTGAAATCTAATTTTCGTAAATCTCGATAGATAGCTGAGCAGCTGTCGAGCATCGGACTTACACAGCCTTTTAAACCTTGATAGATTCTATCTATCAAGCTAGTTTTCAAGTTTTAAAATCCAGCACTTCTTCACTTGATTTTTGGACAAATTTGCATGGCTTTAACATTCGGACTTGAATTCTTGTTCCTTGAAATATTAAACACATTCTAGATCAACTCAAATACAAGTAAAGTGCATTTTGTCAAAGGATTAGCCAATTCTAAATTGACATATGTTCCTAACATGATTCACATATGTCCTAACAGTTGATACTTAGGTTTATTATGAGATCTAGGTTAAACACATACAATCATATTACTTAGTGTGGAAAAGTAAAGAAGGCAAGTAATATGATTACTGAGGAAAACCAATGAAACTAACTGTTTCAAGATTTAAAAAAAAAAAAAAAAAAAAACTTGGTGAGGATTTAACCAAATCTATCATCAAGGCAACAAATTCACTATGATAGAGTGGAAGTTTTACAAAAGATTTGCTCCCTAAAATCTAAAGCTGCCTCTTGTAACACTTACTCACATGACCACATGCAGCTCCAAATCCATAAACTCTTCTATTTGAATTTGTCGCATGCAAACACCCATGTTTGTGACTTTGAGATCCCACTCAAAGCTTTAAATCATCAGCTATGTATGATCTTGTGGTAGTAACTTCAGATCTACCAGTCCTAATAACATGAAGATGGAATTCCAATGGTGACTTTGAAAGAAGAAGATAGTACCTTTTAGATATCAAAAGAACACTATTAGGTTCTAAGGAATTAGAAACTAATTTATCAGAACTTCATTTTGTAATGTTGGCAAACCATGATCAAAACGTTTTAGTCTTGTTTAGACTTGCTCAAAGTATATGTTTTTCATATAAAGTTGGAATCGAGTTGCTGCAGGATTTACTATATAAATCTGCCTGACTCGATTGATCGAGAATTAGACTCGACTGATTGAAAGTTGTGCAGATTGCTTTTTTTGCAGAATTTCCAACTCAGCCTAAGCCCGGTTGACGTGTAGGGTTTTATGTTTTATTTTAAGTATAAAAGGGAAAACCTTAGCCATGTTTTACAGATGCTCTTTATGCTATATGTGTGAATCATCATTGAGATCTAAAGGTGGTTACCTTTACACATACTTAGGGTTTCCAAGATTCAAGACTATGTCAAGAATTTGGTGATTGATTCAGTTGCTGATTCAAGAGCTTAAAGATATACAAGCGGGAGTGCTTGTACTTGCTGGAAATCCAAGAAAAAAGTAGTCCGTAGACTCGGAGCTGTCACGTGGTCGTGGTAGTAAGTTTCCTGCTCAAGGCAGCAATAGGATGTTAGTGGTTTAAGTTACTATTGTGTAAACTTCAATTCTCTCATAGTGGATTCAGTTTACCTTGAGGATAGCTAGGTTAAATCCTTCATAGATTTTTTACTAGTTTGGTTTTCCTAGGTCATCATATCTTTGTGTTCTTTATTTTTCGCACTTTACATTGATATGATATATTTGTGTTAACCTAGATCTGATAATTTGACTAAGTAATCACTTGACTAATTAACTAGGTTAATCTAATTGTATTTTAAGGGGTCTAAAAACATACAAACACCACTAAAGTCATAGCAAAACTTGCAGCTTTCCTTTATCTTGTATTCTGACTTATAACACCTTGAGCATTGTCTAATTATACCTATAGACTTATGAATCTATATCTAGATAAGTTTGTGTTCATGGTTTATGAATTGTTCTAAACTTTTATAACATAACAATCTCTCCCTTTGGTAATCTGTGACAAAACTTACATACAAAATGAAATGTGTTAGGATATATGTGATTCACTTGTTAGGAACATATGTCACTATTTTATGTAATTAGCTAATCCTTTGACAAACCGCACTTTACTTGTAATTGGGTAGATCTAGGATGTGTTTAATACTTCAAAAAACCTTGTTTCAAGTTCAAGTGTTAAAGTCATGCAAATTTGTCTAAGATTCAAGTCTGAAAAGTGCCTGTCATTAAAGTTCGACAGCTAGCTATCTATCGAGACTTGTAGAGCTATTGAAGCTTGTGGCTTGATAGCAGCTCGATAGATAGAGTATCTGTTGAGGTTTATAAAGTTCAGTTTTTCAAAACTGGTTATCATTCAATCTGTGATTGTATGTTTGCTTTCTTTTCTCACAACCCTAGACATATAAAAGGATACCCTAGACATATAAAAGTATTATTTTAAGGGCTATCAAAGGTAGGAACAAGTTTTACAAAGTGTTGAACAAAGTTTATTCAAGCAAATTGAGACGGAGACAGAATTTGCCCTAGTTCATCTTTCTTGTAAAAATGCTGTTGTGTTTGTACACTGTAGGGTTTTGTAACCAAGGAGCTTCTCGATCTTCATCGTGTGATGAACTGAAGAAATTTGCAGCCAACAACCTTCTTTAGTTGGTGATTGAAGTCGTATACTAGGATCTGCACAATTGGTTAGTCACGTACTGGAAGCCGTGCATTACAGGGAGAGATTGTCACTACAAAACAAGTCCAGTTGGGTATTAGGGTAAGAGTTCAACTATAGGTTGGTATAAGGTACTGGGATTCCTTTACTTGTAACTGCTTGTTGTGATAATAGTGGATTCTCGAGAGTGGTGACCTTAAAATCACTCAATGGGGCTTTTTCCGTGTAGGTTTTTCCCATTCGTAAACAAATTACTATGTCAATTTATTTTTCGCTGCATACTTTAGTTATTGGTGATTTGTTTGTGCTACCACGCGTTTGCATGTTAATTTAATTAATTAATAAACTTGCCTAATTAATCAATTAATTTCATCACAAGGGGTCAATACGTTTTTGGCCTATCAAGTGGTATCAAAGCAGGCACACTCTGATTAGGATTAATCTTTGCTATGTGATCTATTGACCCCTGTTTGTCATGGATAGAGGACAGTCTCTTATTATACCTCCTTTATTTGATGGTACTAACTATGCATACTGGAAAGTACACATGAGAGCTTTCTTGCAGTCTCTAAATGAGAAGGTGTGGCAAGCTATAGAGATTGGTTGGACCAAGCCAAATGAAGCACTAGCCGACTAGGATGTTGCTAAGATCAAGGCGGCAAATTTCAACGGTAGAGCATTGAATGCCTTATTCAGTGTGTTCACCAATGAGGAATTCAAGAAGATATCCTCCACTGAAACTACAAAGGAAGCATGGACCATTCACCAAACAACTTATGAGGGAACAAAGGCTGTCAAGGACTTGAAGCTTTAAAGGCTCACTACTAGCTTCAAAGAGATCAAGATGGAGGAGGATGAGTCATTTGATGAGTTCTATGCCAAGCTCAAGGACATAGTGAACTCAGCTTTCAATCTTGGGGAAACCATTCCTGAACCCAAGATTATGAGAAAGGTTCTCAAATCTCTACCCGAGAGATTTCATGCTAAAATCACCGCAATCGAGGAATTAAAGAACATTGACAAGATTCTGTTGACAGAGCTAGTTGGTAATTTGCAGACCTATGAGTTAGGTTTAACAAGAATTGGCAAGTCGGGTAAGGGCAAAAGCATGACATTAAAGGCTAAGAGCAGTGATACTGATAAGTCTTCAGACGATGAGGATTCTAAGATGAAATCCTACATTGCAAGGTAATTCAAGAAGTTCATGAAGAATGCTAATGGGAAGGGCTTCAACAAGGATCGTAGGCAATCTAGTTCTTCTTAGTTTAAGAGCCAAGACAAAGGGAAGAAGGATACTAAGGATGACAGTCAGTACACTATTTCTTCAGGACCAAAGTGTTTCAGGTGTCAAGGCTTTGGAAATATGAAATAAGAGTGCCCCACATATCTCAAGACCATTGGGAAGAGCAAGGCACTTGCTACTACTTTGGGAAGACCATTGGGAATCCTAAATGTTTTCACTGCCATTGTCAATCCTACTGAAGGGATTATTGAAGATGTGGACGAAGAAGAGGAATTGGTGGAGTCCAAGTTTGAGAAGATGGATGAACAAGATGAAATCTACACAGCCTATGCAAAATTATACAAGGTCATAGAAAAGCATGAGAAGTTGTATTGGTTGACCGCTAAGAAGCGTAGTGATGTGGAGCTTAAGCGTGAAGAGCTTTCCACAAAGTTTGATGAAACCAATCAGATAATTGGAGCATTAAGGTTTGAGAATAACTTCTTGGTTGAGAAGATCAAGAAGCTTGAGGTAGAACTATTCCAAGTCAAAGCTCAACTGGAAAGGACTTCAAGCGCTAAGCTCGATGAAATGCTCAGTCTTCAAAAATCTACTTCCGATTGAACCGATTTAGGGTATGATTTCTCTTCTCCTAGTATTGCTTTTACTAGTTCCACTGTTTTTGTTCTTCCTACTAATAATATTGAAATTGAGAACACCAATGTCAAAATTGATTTAGCTAGTGACAACATAGACAAGGATAAATTTATCTTAGGAGCACTCGCTAAACAAGATAAGAAAGAAGTTAAAAACCCTAGGGCTAAGAAGGCTAACTCCATCTTCTTTTGCTCCTCTTGGAGATCTTCTCAAAGCCCTCATGTTCCTTTCAAACTTGAATAATTTTAATTCTTCCCCCTTACCACCGAAACAAGGATTTGCAAGACGGAAAGATTCTTTCAAGGTGTGGAAGGAAAATGGCACCAAGTGATTCTGTTACTTCTTCTCTCTCTCCCCTACTTGTTTTTGTTTGCATTACTTGTGTGTTTTTGCTTTCAAGTTTTGAGTCAGTCTAGTTTTTATGCTTTATTTTGTTTAACATGTTTTTGTTTGTTTTCAGTTTTGTTTATTTTGTTTTTGATATAAAAATAAAAAAATAAAAAAAATTGAAAAATAAGAAAAGTACAAAAATAATGTGTTTATGTACATTGGTATTTGTGTACCTTGGATGGCCATTGAAACAAAGTTTTCTAAACTTTGTATCTTTTGTGGCTTAGATGAGCAACTCTATGTACAATTAAGTAAGTGAGCTTTGTGGCTCGTGTGTGTGATGAGTAAGATTAAGTAATCTCTTATACTTAACACTCGTATTACTATTTTTGATGAGAAGGACTAGAAAATCCTAAGACAAAGGCATAAATAATCATCTCACAACTGTTGCCTGCCAATCATGAAATGACATCTGTGTGCTTCGGCATAGCAAAATTGGAATGTCAAAAGCTTAACATCATTGAGTATTTTTTTTCTATCTCTTATATGCCCATGCATGATTTGCTTAAAAAGAAAGATATGCAAAGAAAAATTAAAAGCAAAAAGATCAAAATGATTTATTTATGATTGCAAGTGTGTATTCTAAGAGATGTGGGAGTTATAGAATGTACCTAGAAGGTGATAGTCCCCATTAAACAGTTATGATTGTGTGTGAGTTAAAGTGATTTTCTCATATGTCAAATTGTCATAACATTTATATACTTATGCAATCTTGCGATGTTTTTCACACACAGCACGCAATATTCTTTGCTACTCGTGACACATGTGTAGGTACAATGTGATTTTGCCATCACAAGGTTTACATATGTTAATGTACGCTCACTAAATTGTCTTGACTTGTTTTTAAAATATAAAATTGGTTAGACTTATTGTGTGTGTGTGTGTGTGTGTGTGTGTGTGTGTGTGTGTGTGTGTGTGTGTGTGTGTGTGTGTGTTTGGGATCTATGTGCTTAATTTTTTTTTTTTTTTGGTTGAAAGATGATTTTGAGAGTTCAAAATTGTTCGCGTAAAATAATCTGCAAGGCACAGAATCGTAAAAGTAGTAAAGTGTTTTTAGAAAACGAATGTCGAACCCACAAGGATTAACTATGTTATTGAATACCGAAATTACTAAATTAATTATATTTGGAAAATCGAAAATAAATGGAACGTTCTATATTCTAATTAAATTAAACTATTTAATAAAAATAAATCTACGAATAAAAAATTAACAAAGTGTAAAAAACCTAACAGTGTAAAAATATGATAAGAATGGATCTAGAGCAGTTGATTTCACCTAACAAATCCCACACAATTTATTCTTCCTAATTATTAAATTCTAATAATCTCCCGTTGATGATTAAAAATTCCTTAAGTATTCAATATCTTCTCTCGAATAATATCAAAAATATCTTCAACTAACAATTCCATATCTCTATGTGAATTTAATTAATTGGAGACTCATTACGTACTTTGAATTTTTTGAAAAATCACACTAGTCGCGGTTAAGCATCTCTACTTTCGCTCAACTAATGGTGTTTAATTCTAGAACTAAAATAACAAATCACCTCTCGGTCTCATTGTAATTCAATTGATCAAACATAATTTGTAAAAAATAGTAAGCATTAAGAATAAGAATTAAACACTCAATCATGAAATATTAAAAATAAAATAATCAGAAAATAAATTGTGTGTTCATTGCTAGACTACATCAACGCTCTAGAAAATAAAATTTAGTTCATAATAAAATGAAAAGAAAACAAATAAAACTTATGTCTTTCATCTGATGGTTGATCAACATGAAGCTCTCGCCTTTGCCTCAGATCCTCCTCTTCAAAAGACTCCCAAAAGAAATCTTCATGCGCAGCCCCCTTTTCCTCTCAGGTTTCTCTTCTTTTCTTTTTTTCCCTAAAGAGCCTTTAAATAGGTCAAGGAATCCTATTCCCGTTTGGAGAAAATCCCAGATTTTTAGGCTTCACTTAACCGAAGATTTTGGCCCATTTAAGTCAGAATTCGGACTTTTAGTAACTACAAAGTTGTAGCCCTTTAAGTTAACTTTCCAGCCCAACTTGAATCATCTCGATTGGATATCTGAGCCAAAGTTATGCCGAAAATACTAACTGATGTGCAAGCTGGAATCCTAATCGAATTGGACTTGGATTTTGTACAAAACCTTTGATTTCTGTCTTCTCATTTCTTCAAAGACAAATGAATAGATAAATATAAATAAAATCAAATCAAATCAAAAGAAATAAAGGAAAACTAACAATTTTAATAAATAAGAGGATAATAAAAATCATGTAAAAATTACACTTATCAAATTCCCCAAACTTAAACTTTGCTAGTCTCGAGCAAAGAAAAAAAAAAAAAAAAAACAACTAAAACAAGCTTTGCTTCATAAATTGATTTTTTTTTTTTTTTTTTCTTCTTGCCTCAAAGATCTGCATAAAGCTTATAATTCAAAGGAATCATTCCAAATTAATCAAGTCCAAAAGTTAATTCAAAACTCAACTCCATCACATTATCATTCTCACTTCATCATTAGCTTCATGGATAGTTTTATGCAAACAAGTAAATAAGATACAGATCTCTAAAAACTCTATAAGCTTGCTTTTTAAATCACTCTCCACTAATATAAAACAAAATATTACCCAGGATCAATAGGCCTTTATTAGGCTTGTGATGTATGGATATAGTGGGGCTATAAGAAAAGATAAGGTTCAAGCAAATAGAGCATTCTCACTTCTAAAATATAACTTTTTCTCAGTCTTTGAATATCTCAAAATACCTCTCTTCATCAAAAGATTTTTTTCTTACTTCAAGTCGTCACTTATCTTTTGACGTGAATGCAGGCATTTGTGATGGATGCACCCAGTTACTCAACAAGTCACAAACTTGAAGTGCTTTTGCATACTCATATTTCAAGTTACAGTTTGACGTAAGACTAAACATTGGTAATGAATACCCCTAGTTACTAAGCAACTCAAAACATTGGAGTAAATGGAACTTTGTACAATTTTTTTTTTTTTTCAAACACTCATATATCTTCTCTTTTCTTCAACCCAGTGTAAGAATAGATCAGTTGGATAACTAGGGATAGAGATAATAAAGAGGTAAGCTTGAAAGGCTCAATCGATTCAAAGAATGCCTAAATCACTTCCCAAGTAATATTCTGTATAAGATTTCTCCATGAGAGTAATTCAAAAAGTTCTAGAATAAGTAGAGATCATCAAAATTTACAAAATTCACATTAAATTTCTCTAGGTATGCACAATGATTAATGATCATATCAAATTAAACAAGATCAAGTAAAGAATTAACAATTGGACTTACACAATGAGAATGATTCCTAAAAATTATAAGAATTTTCAACCATATTCTTATCATAGGCAATTTTTTTTTTTTTTTTGGGAATAAATAAAATAAATTCCCTTTCCCCAAACTTAAATTTCACATTGTCCTCAATGGGAAAAAAGAAGAAAAACTAAATAAAAGAATGAGAAAGAAGAAGAGATCCCCTAATTTGTAATTGAATATTTTTCCTTGAGGTGCAGTCATGTACCCATTGAAGATTTCTTTGGTCTCTTTATTCCTACAAAATGAAAGAAAAAAAGAAAAATAAATGAAAAATAAAAACATAAACATAAAAATAAAAAACTTGGGTTGCTTCCCAAAAGCACTTTATTTAACGTCTGTAGCTAGACGTTATCCTCCATTAAAATCCTGTGTGTACAAATTGAAGGGCTAATTCCTTTGATGTCAAAGATGGTCCAACCCAAAGCCATTTTGTGTTCCCGCAAGATTCTCAGCAACTTTTCCTCCTCTACATCACTCAAAGAACTATTAATAATAACTGACAAAGTAGAGTCTTGGCCTAAGAAAGCGTACCTTCAATTTGATGGAAGTGGTTTGAGCTCAAGTTTAGGAGGTTCCTTTGGTGGAGATGTTGGCTGACATGATTTTAGGTCTTCCACTTTTGGTTGCATTGAAGGAGGAAAGAGTGGTGTAGCCTCCAAATATCTTTCACACTCTTTAACCTCTTCATCGTTGAATTTAACAGGTGTAGAGTGAGTAAGACATACCTCAAGTGGTAACTTTTGAAAATCAATTGCACAAATCTCATCGGCCATGATCATGTCTCGGTCACTTATTTGAAAACAAGAATGTGTCGCGGAAGGAAATTCCATAGACTTAAATACATTAAAAGTGACCTCATCCTCTTCAACCCTCAAAACAAGTTTTCCTTGCTGGACATCAATTAAGGTCCTCCCCGTCGCAAGGAAAGGTCGACCCAATATCAAAGGGATCTCCTCGTCCTCATCCATATCAAGGACAATGAAGTCAGCTGGGAAGATGAACTTGTCAACTTTTACTAATACATTTTCAATGACTCCTCTTGGATATTTAATGGATTTATCCGCCAATTGTAAAGAGATAGTGGTCGGCTTTACTTCTCCAAGACCCAATTTCCAGAAAACAGAGAAAGGCATTAGATTAATACTTGCCCCTAAATCACATAAAGCTCTATCAAAATAAGATTTTCCTATAGTGCAAGGGATAGTGAAACTCCCCGGATCTTTCAGCTTAGGCGGCAACTTCTTTTGTAAGATTGCACTGCTCTCCTCTGTCAGCATTACTATTTCATGCTCCTCCAATTTCCGCTTCTTTGATATAATATCCTTCAAAAATTTAGCATATTTAGGCATTTGTTCGAAAGCTTCAATGAGAGGAATATTAATATGCAATTGCTTAAATATACCTAGAAATTTAGAAAACTGATCATCCACATTGTTTTTTTGTAATCTTTGCAGAAAAGGAACTGGTGGATCATAAATTGAAGGAGAATAAGTCTCAAAAGTAACTTCCATAGATTTTTTGGATTTTGAAGCTCTTTCATTCTCCTTAGTCTTCTCAGCTTGCTCCACTTCTTTCATCTCTAACTCGGCTTCCTTCACCTTTGACTCCTCATTATCCACAGCTTCATCTTGTTTGGCATTTATTACTTTTGGCTCCTTATATGTTCATCCACTTCTCAATGATATTGCCTTTACATGTTCTTTCGGATTGGTGATAGTGTTGCTTGGCAAAGTTCTTGTAGTCCTCTCTATGAGCATGCTTGAGAGCTGACCGATTTGCACCTCAGGATTGCGGATTGAAGCTGAGTTGTTTTGGATCGCCATATTTGTCTTCTGTATGTACTGCATGAACATGTCCTCAAGTGTCAGCTTCTTCTCTTGCTGTGGAAATTGCTGAGGTGGTTTAGCCTGCCCTTGGTTATTGCTCCATGAGACGTTGGGGTGATTCCTCCATCCAGGATTGTACGTGTTCGAGTATGGATTATTTTGATGTTGAAAATTTGACATGTAATTTGCTTGTCCATAACTCAATTGGGCAAAAGGATTTCCCACTTGGCAGTTAGCACTTGAATGATTTCCTAAACAATGATCACAAACAACATTAGTTTGAATAGCATTAACATTCATTTTTACCTAGTTGTTGAGACAAAGTTGCCATTTGTGCCGCCAATGAGGTAATAGAATCAAGTTCTAAAACTCCAGCTGTCTTTCTTGGCATTGCTCTTTCTGTAATCCATTGATAGTTGTTGGATGCCAATTCTTCTAGAAGTTCATAGGCTGCCTCATGAGTTTTACTCATTAAAGCTCCACCAGCTGCTACATCAACCATAAACCTGTTTGTACCTCCTAGACCATTGTAGAATGTTTGCACTTGAAGCCTTTTTGGAAGGTCATGATGAGGACACTTTCGCAATAAATCTTTGTACCTCTCCCATGCTTCATATAATGATTCACCCTCAAATTGGATGAACGTGGTGATATCATTCCTTAGCTTTGTTGTCTTTGCGGGAGGGAAATATTTTGCTAAAAATTTTTGTGCCAACTCCTCCCATGTAGTAATGATGCCAGGTGGCAAAGAATTCAACCAAACTTTTGCTTTATCCCTAAGTGAGAAGGGAAAAAGCCTTAGTCAAATCGCATCATCTGTCACTTCGTTATGTTTAAAAGTATCACAAATTTCCAAGAAATTTACAATATGGACATTAGGATCCTCTTGTGACTGCCCCCCGAACTGGACAGTCTGCTGTATCATCTGAATGATGGCCGATTTGATCTCAAAATTATTGGCTTGTATGGCTAGCCTCCTTATGCTCGATGTAGCTCCATTTACCGAGGGCATAGCATAATCTCTTAATGCCTTTTGCTCTTGATCGGCCATATTAGATAGAGATGTGTTGGCCTCTTTCTTCTTTTCTTTCTTGAGCTGACGTAAGGTTCTTTCAATTTTAGTATCAAAGAGTGTATGCTCTGATAGTTTAGATCGGGGCATGCACTTCTAATTCCTGAAAAGAAAGAAAACAAACTCAGATGCACCTAATTAATTTTTTTTTTTTAGTAAATAAAATAAAATCCAAAGTAGTAAATATCTAGCTAGTATCAATATCAATGACAAATAGTTAATCCCCGGCAATGGCGCCAAAAACTTTTTCGCGTAAAATAATCTGCAAGTGCACAGAATCATAACAAGTAGTAAAGTGTTTATAGAAAATGAATGTCGAACCCACAAGGATTAACTATGTTATTGAATACCGAAATTCACTAAATTAATTACTATTTGGAAAATCGAAAATAAATGGAACGTTCTATTCTCTGAATTAAATTAAACTATTTAATAAAAATAAATCTACGAATAAAAAGAATTAACAAGGTGTAAAAAACCTAACAGTGTAAAAATATGATAAGAATGGATCTAGAGCAGTTGATTTCACCTAACAAATCCCACACAATTTATTCTTCCTAATTATTAAATTCTAATAATCTCCCATTGATGATTAAAAACTCCTTAAGTATTCAATATCTTCTCTCGAATAATATCAAAAATATCTTAAACTAACAATTCCATATCTCTATGTGAATTTAATTAATTGGAGACTCACTGCGTACTTTGAATTTTTTGAAAAATCACACTAGTCGCGGTAAAGCATCTCTACTTTCGCTCAACTAATGGTGTTTAATTCTAGAACTAAAATAACAAATCACCTCTGAATCTCATTCTAATTCAATTGATCAAACTATAATTTGTAAAAAATAGTAAGCATTAAGAACAAGAATTAAACACTCAATTATGGAAATATTAAAAATAAAATAACTCAGAAAATAAATTGTGTGTTCATTGCTAGACTACATCACTGCTCTAGAAAATAAAATTTAATTCATAATAAAATTGAAAAGAAAACAAATAAAATTTATGTCTTTCATCTGCATTGGTTGATCAACATGAAGCTCTCGCCTTTGTCCTCAGATCCTCCTCTTCATAAAGACTCTCAAAGGCAAATTCTTCTATGCGGCAGCCCCCTTTTCCTCTCAGGTTTCTCTTCTTTCTCTCTTTTTTTCTCTAAAGAGTCTTTAAATAGGTCAAGGAATCCTATTCTCGTTTGGAGAAAATCCCAAATTTTAGGCTTCATTTAACTGACGATTTTGGCCCATTTAACGTCAGAATTCGGACTTTTGGTAAACTACAAAGTTGTAGCCCTTTAAGTTAAATTTCCAGCCCAACTGAATCATCTCGATTGGATATCTAAACCGAAAGTTATGCCAAAAATACTAACTGATGTGCAAGTTGGAATCCTAATCTGAATTGGACTTGGATTTAATTGGCTTAGCCCCACTTTGCATGTAAAGCCCTTGTAGATTAATCTGAATCTTCTCATTCCTTCAAAGAACAAATGAATAGATAAATATAAATAAAAATAAAACCAAATCAAAAGAAATAAAGAAAACTAACAATTTTAATGAATAAGAGGATAATAAAAATCATATAAAAATTACACTTATCAAAAATGACGTTTGGATCCTTGGTTGAGTTGCATGCTTGATTGCATTCATATCTGTGTTTTTCTCTTCTTGAAAAATTGTTTTTAAGCAATCTCGACAGCTCCTTGATATCTTTCGACACCTGGCTTATCTATCGAGCTCATCTATTGTTATTCATTGCAATCTTGACACTTTTCGATAGCTAGGTGGATCGATCGAGAAATCTCTTGTCCCCTTGATAGCTCCTCGATACCTCTTCGATCTATCGAGCTTATTTTGTTGTGGACACCTCTCAACAGCTGCATCTGTCGAAGCGTTTAAAGCTCAACACCTATCTCTACACCTCTTAACACCTCTATCTGTCAAGAATTACTGAACTTCTATATAAAGGTTCTGTGTGATCCAAACTTCATTTCCTCAATCTCTCTCAATTTGTTTGTGTCTATTCATCTCCCAAACACTCTTTTCTCTCTCTAAACCTCTTCCTCAAGGATTTTTCAAGCTTATTCAAGTTCTTCCTCACTTGGTAAATGTCTAAATCTCTCATTTTCATGCATTTCATGGTTTGTAACCTAAGTTTTTGGGATTTTTGGAAATTTTGGGGTTTTTCAAAATCAAAGAGGATTTTGCAAAATTTTTGGGATGGGTTTTGAAGATTTGATCTTAAAAACTTTATACATTGCATCTCATGAGCATTATAACAGTATTGTCATGCATTTAGATGTGTGCAACTGATTGTGTGCTGGTAGGATTGGATTAGGCTGAGCACATGATGCAATTATTTCTACACGTCACATGCTCATGCATTTTCATGCATATGTACCTTATATCCAATATATATTTTTGTATATTTGAACTGTTTGGGACTTTTTTGAGTGTTTCTTTCTTCCCCTTTACTCTCTAATTTATGTTAGTACGTCAATGGCACCGAAATGTAAGTCTGCTTCGTCCTAGAATCCTCTTCATTCCGGGGCATCTTCGTCTTCTAATCCCACCCCATCTTTTGTTCAGTTCTGTGATAAGGATGACTGAAAGGACTTCTTGGAGAACTTCTCTAGACGAGGCATTCATTCGAAATGCCGAGTCATCTTGTCGAACTTCTCCAACACTGACCTACCCACTGTCATTCACAGTAGGGGCTAGGAGTCATTATATGACATCTCAGTCACATGTCTTTCTATGCTGATCTAGGAGTTCTACTCCAACATGCATGGACTGGATACTTCTGTACCTCTTTTTCATACTTGCGTTCGAGGTACGCGCATAATGGTCACACCGAATATTGTATTCGAGGTGCTCCATATC
Organism: Quercus suber; assembly: GCF_002906115.3. NCBI lineage: Eukaryota > Viridiplantae > Streptophyta > Magnoliopsida > Fagales > Fagaceae > Quercus > Quercus suber. Next base: position 254,095 of record NW_027069801.1, read on the forward strand.
TCGAAGGTAGGCATCCTAACTACCCCGGTTGTGAGCATCTTTGGACTGTGTCCAAAGACGAGATGATTTCCATTTTTTGCGAGTACCTTTCTGATTAGGGTGATCGTCAATTTACTCAATGTTCAACCTTTGCTAAAGGTCCTAGAATCATGAACATGGTTATGACTTTTGTTTTGCACCCTCTTACTCATTATAACTCTATCACAAAGCCCTGTGCTAGATTTTTTCTTTCCCTTCTTGAGCATCTCATTATTGATTTTTCCTTCACATTTCATTCTTTCTATTATAGATGTGTATAGGGATATGGAAACTCGTGATAAGCTCATCTTCCCTCCAACTATCACATAGATTTTATGCCATTTTTCTATTCCTTTTCCCTCGTCCGACCACTTCCACATTATATGTGCCATTAACTATGCTACCATTAAACAGAGCGAGGTGCAATTTTGATTGAGGTAGTCCGGTCTAGCATCTCTTCCCACTCCTTTAGCTCCATCCACTTCCGCTCCCTCTACTTCAGCGAGAGGTGTAACTCTTGACGCGATCATGGCGCAGCTTCAGTGCATGGATGCTCACCTTGACACTCTCACTGATGAGTTGTGTCATGTGAACACTCGTGTCGACCGTATTGCTAGACGGTAGGCTTGCCTTCGTGGCTTTGTGGAGTCTCCCTCTCCTCCTCCTGAGGCGTCTGAGGCATCCAAGGACGATGATGACTCTAACGACGATGTTGATGGTGAGGATGGAGATGCTAGCTCTTCCAGCTCTGACGAGATGTCTACTTGACACTCTTACCCTTTGTCACTCGTGAAAAAAGGGGGACTAGTTTTGGTTGTGAAAATAGTCACACTTAAGGGAGGGAGTTAGTATAGGAGATTTTTGTTAGGGGGAGTGTGCACATTGAGGGATGTAGTGAGGATTTTATGTATCTTTTTCTTTTCTTTCTATTTTAGATACATTGTTCCTGTACCTTAGATCTTTTGATCATATTATGATAACAAACCTTGTACTTGTTTATATACATACATACATACATACATTTGAGGTTGTTATTATAGTTTCTTTTCACCTATCTCTCCATGTGTTGTTTATTTTCTTTCTTTATACATATGTTTCTTATAATTGTATGCAATTTATTATTTCTGTTTCACATAAAGATGCCTTGATGAGTTTTGTTTAAAGTATTTCAAAAATACAGGTTGTCAAAGTCTTTCTTGCCATAGACTTTTTTCTTGCAAAGTTTTTCAAGAGTTTGTGTTAGGACAAATTTTATTGTATGTAAAAAGTGAATATGAGTTGAGTGATTTATGACTTCTCTCATATGTTCATTTGTTTGTTGTGGTTTTGTCACGGATTGCCAAAGGGGGAGATTGTTAGGACATATGTGATTCACTTGTTAGAAACATATGTTACTATTTTATGTAATTGGCTAATCCGTTGATAAAACGCACTTCACTTGTAATTTGGTAGATATAGGATGTGTTTAATACTTCAAGAAACCTTGTTTCAAGCTCAAGTGAAAAAGCCATGCAAGTTTGTCCAAGATTCAAGTCTGAAAAGTGCCTATCATTAAAGCTCAACAGCTAGCTATCTATCGAGACTTGTAGAGCTATTGAAGCCTATGGCTTAACAGCAGCTTGACAAATAGGGTATCTGTTAAGGTTTATGAAGTTCAGTTTTTCAGGACTGTTTTTCATTCAATCCGTGATTGTATATTTGGGCTTTCTTTTCTTACCACCTTAGACATATAAAAGGATTATTTTAAGGGCCATCAAAGGTAGGAACAAGTTGCACAAGTGTTGAGCAAAGTTTGTTCAAGCAAATTGTGACCAGAGATAAAATTTACCCTAATTCAACTTTCTTTTGAAGAAGTTGCTGTGTTTGTGTATCGTAGGGTTTTGTAACCAAGGAGCTTTTCAATCTTCATTGTGTGATGAACTGAAGAACTTTGCAACCAACAACCTTCTCTAGTTGGTGATTGAAGTCATATACTGGGATCAGCGCAATTGGTTAGTCACGTACTGAGTGCCGTACATTTATAAGGAGAGATTGTCATTACAGAACAAGTCCAATTGGGTATTGGGGTAAGGGTTCAACTGCAGGTCGGTATAAGGTACTGGAATTCCTTTACTTATAACCGCTTGTTGTGATAATAGTGGATTCTCGAGAGTGGTGACCTTGAAATCACACAGTGAGATTTTTGTCGTATAGGTTTCTCCCATTCATAAACAAATCACTGTGTTAGTTTATTTTCTACTATATACTTTAGTTATTGGTGATTTGTTTGTACAACCACACATTTGCATGTTAATTTGATTAATTAATAAACTTGGCTAATTAAAAAAACTTTTTATGAGAAAAAAAATAAAACAATTAATGTTTTAACAACTTTTTTTATTTCCCTTAAAAGTGGTATCAAAACTTTCTTAAAATGAATTGTTAACTAATGCCATAAGGGCACTAGTTAGCATGACCTAATTGATAAAATAAAATATATTTTTTAGTCATTGTACGTTTTTAGACCCCTTAAAACACAACCAGATTAACCTAGTTAATTAGCCAAGTGATTATTTAGTCAAATTATGCAGTTCTAGGTTAACACAAATAAATCATATCAATGTAAAGTGCGGAAAATAAAGAACACAAAGATATGATGACCTAAGAAAATCAAACCGACAAAAAACTTGGGAAGGATTTAACCTAGCTATCCTCAAGGTAAACCGAATCCACTATAAAAGAATTGAAGTTTACACAATAGTGACTTAGACCACTAACATCCTATTGCTGCCTCGAGTAGAAAACTTACTACCACGACCCCATGATAGCTCCGAGTCCACGGAATACTTCTTTCTTGGATTCCCAGCAAGCACAAGCACTCCTGCTTGTGTATCTTTAAGTTCTTGAATTTGCAACTGAATGATCACCAAGTTCTTGACATAATCTTGAACCTTGGAAATCCTAAGTATGTGTGAAGGTAAACACCTCTAGATTTCACAAAAGATTTACACACACAACATAAAGAGCAACCATAAAACGTGGCTAGGGTTTTCCCTTTTATACTAAGAGTAAAACATAAAACCCTACACGTCAAACGGGCTTGGGCTAAGTTGGAAATTCTGTAGAAAAAACAATCTGCATGAATTTCGATCGATTGAGTCTAATTCTCGATCAATCGAGCCAGACAGATTCACACAGTAAATCCTGCAGCAACTTGATTCCTACTTTGTATAAAAAGCATATACTTTGAGCAAGTCTAAACAAGACTAAAACATTTAGATTATGGTTTGCCAACATTACAAAATGAAGTTCTAATACATTAGTTTCTAATTCTTAGAACCTAACAGTCATGATAGTTCGCTCCTCTGGAAAAAAATTCCTGGCTCTCCCACTAAATACCATGGTTTTGAATCACAATAGCATGGGCTATTGTTGAATAGTTATGGCAAGTGGTGCTTCTATAGTAGTGTATTCAATATTCGTTGGTTTGAGGTGGTATTACTTGTAGTAGATATACATGAATCGACCATTTCATATGGGGTGGACTCCACATTGTGGAACTCACTCCATATGAGAGACTGGATACATGATAAATTTTCTCAGTTTGGTAGGCTATGGCTATATGTTAAGTTAATGGGTATGGGGTTTTTGTGGGTTTGGGCTATGTACTTGTGTTGTGGATGGTGCTTTAATGAATGTTTTGACGAATCTTTTTATTTATTTATTTATTTATTTATTTTTAACAATTGCAACATCTCCTAATATACTCAATTTTATGTTTGTTGGAGAGGGAAAAAAAAATTATATATGTCCAAGTGAATGTTTATAGGAACACATGGACATATTTGTACGAAGAAATATATTAATCTCAAGAGTCACAATCTTACTCAAATACCAGTTTACTATTTATTCTTTATAAAAACAATCCTACCTATGTGAGGCAAAATCATCCACCAAAGGTGTTTATTGTGTTCATGAAGCACTATGTTATGTTGTTATTATAAATCACAACTACACACAAACAATTAGTATATGTATTAGATGCGCATATTGTCTCTCTCATAATATGTGAATCCCACATATCTCACATGTAGATAAATATTACATGCAATGATTAAAAATTAGGTAAGAAGTTATGGAAGCTCCGGCTTTTGGGGATGAGAAAATGGCATCATTGTGCCTTGTAAGTGCACATGAGTACTAAGTACGAAAAAAATGGTTTCTACTAAATAATTTCACATTACATTTTTTTTTTTGGTAACATATTTATCTAACCTTAATCAGTAATATAAGATATTATTTCATTTATATTGTTAGGTTCTAAACTTTTAGAATTATTATTTTGAATGTGTTGGCAAACCAAGAACAAAACATGTCTAGTATCTGTGTTAGGCATTGCTCAAAGGTGTATGTTTCAAGCTTCAAGTTCAAGCTAATTGCTAAAAAGAAAATCAGAATCTATTAAGCTCGATCAATCAAGAATTAGGCCCGATCGATCAAGAATCGCAGAAATTAGATTCTACAAAAATTTTAAACTAGGCCCAAGCCCACAAAAACGTTTAGGGTTTCAATCTAACTTGTTCACATATAAAAGAGAAACTCTAGCTATGTTTTGCAGAATTTTGGAAGACTTATGTGTTACTTTTTGTGAGATATGAAAGGTTTTGTACCTTCTAACTATACAAGCTTCTACTGGAGCAAGATCTACAATCAAGCAGTTGTAGAACCTAGTTGCTACTACAAAGATCAACAATTGAAGGTGATTTGAAACCTTTGAGTGGGATCTCAAAGTCATAAGAGTGGGTGCTTGTGTTGCTGTAAATCCAAGAAAAGGAGTCTGTGGATTCAAAACTTGCATGTGACCATGTCAATAAGTTACTATTTGAGGTAGTAATAGATTTAGGGTTAAATCAGATTGTAAAAATTTCGATTCTCTTATAGTGGATTTCCTTTTTCTTGAGGATAGCTAGGTTAAATCCTCCCTGAGTTTTTATCTTGAAACAGTTTATTTCATCGATTTTCCTGGGTCATCATATCATGGTGTTATTTACTTTTCTAGTACTATGCATGATATGATTTATTATTGTATTATTGTTTAACCTAGATCTAAATAATTAACTTAAGTAATCACTTGGCTAATATATTAGGTTAAACAATCTGGTTTAAGGGGTCTAAACAGAACAAACATATATATTATTTAATAATAAATAAATGGTTAAAATTACTTATGAATGATTAAAAATATATAACCCAATTTTATTTATAATTTTTAGGGTCATACGTTTCATGTGTTGGCATATCCTTTTACAAAATACATTTTACTTGTAATTAGGTAGATCTAAGATGTGTTTAAAATATCATGAAGTATGTTGAGTAACCAATATAAGTGATATCATTGAAGATATGTGTTAGGTTGAATTTATTCAATCATGTGTTGGCTTTATTTCATGCCAAATTTTCTTGTTTTTTAGCAATTAGATATCTTGTATTTAGGTTGGAATTATGTAAGGGTTGTGTGTAAGAGAGTGTGAAGAAGACTTAAGATGTGTGCATACAAAGGAGCCTTGCGACTAGATCTCGCGACTGGCAAGTCAGCAAAGTAGCACATGTGTGAAGCATGTAGGGAACTGAAGGCTCATGACAGCTATAGCACTACAAGACAAAATGTATAGTCTAGCCAGGTAGTTAGCTTGCAACTCAAACTCGCGACTTGTCTCACTCGCAAGACTAAGTCACCAGAATGCCCTATTATGTAGAAAAATGACTTTTCACATTTTTCACATACACTACTATAAATACCCTTATAGCCACAAAATGTAGAGAGCTTCCAGAGAGAATTTTGAGAGAGAAACCTAGAGAAAAAAAGAATTGACTCATCCACAATCTTTGATATTTGATTCTCCAAATTCCTCTACTCTCACCCTCTCTATTAACATATCCTTGAGAGGTACATTTGCCAAATCCTTATCTCATCATACTCATATAAATGATGAGGTATTTTGGGGCTTAGGAAGCAGTTCGAAGATGACCAATTTACTTGGTTGATGCAATGGGTTTATTACAGGATCCGAGAAGCTAAAGAAGACACGGTTAGGCTCAATCCTGTTAGAGGAAGAAGCTTAGAGGGCTTAGGTGCATTAGGTAGATTAGGCTTAGAGGGTCTTCTGCTATTCATGCATCCCAACTTTATTCTTTAGTGGATCATTTGATTGCTTGGAGGGCGGCAGAAAGGTTTTTTGTCAAGTTCTTTAATTTCCTATTCGATAACACGTGCTAGTGTTATCTTTGTGTTTGCATCTCTCTTCCTTTACTATTTACCTTTTAATTCTGTTGTTTTTGTGATTAATTATGGTTTAGAGTGTTTTACCAATTTGGATATAGTTTATATTCATCATTCGGCACATATATTGTTTGTGTATAAGCTTGTGTTAGCATTGTTGAAATTTGGGGTCTAAATATTTATTAGTTTTTTATACACTAATTGAACATTCAATATGAAAATTGAATCAAGAAACAAGTGAAGAAAAGATGAAATAGTGAACCTCAACATTATTCTCGACACTAGCATCTATTGAGATTTAATGATGGACCTTGACACTAGCTCGACACCTCTTAATCTATCGAGCTATGCAAATAAAAAATTCTCAGATCAAAATTTTGGCCCGTGATGACTTGGATTACTAGGGTTTCGTTTACTAAACTCCTAAAGGGTATAAAAGCTTTATTTTAAAAGTCATCAAAGACATAAAGACTCATCTAGAGAATTCATATACTTTTGGAGAAGTTACTGCATTATTGTGCACCTTAGGGTTTTGTAACCAAGTCTTTCAAATTTTCAACTTGCATTGAAGTGAAGAACTTTGCATCTAACAACAAACATCAGTTGTTGGGAAGTTAGTCACATAATGGGATCTGTGCAAAAAAAGGAAGAAGACTTTACAAGATCAAGTCTAATTGGGGATTGGAGTAAAGGTTCAACTGTAAGTTAGTACTTTGGAATAGTCTAGGATAGTGGTAAGATTCCTTATATTTATAACTTCTTAATTCTTGATTAGTGATTCTTAGGAGTGGTGCCTTGAAAATCACTCGGCGGGGGGTTTTTTCCTTGTAAGAGGTTTTTCCCATTAGTCAACAAATCACCGAGACAATTTAATTTCCACTGCACTTTAGTTTATTTTTTAATTTGCTTGTGCCTCCACGATTTGCATGTAATTAATCAATTTGGGTAATTAAAGTAATTAACTAGGGTCACCCTATAATTCAACAAGTGGTATCAGAGTAGACACACTCAGATTAGGTTTTTAAAATTTGCTGTGTAATCCATTGACTCCTATTGTCATGGAAACTGTTGATTGTTTTGATTTGCATGATCTTGTATTGAATGATGATGATGATATTCAAGATGCCTATTGTAAGCTCTATAAGTTTCATGTCAGGTCTGTTAAAAGTTTTACCAAACTAAAGGCTAAATTTGAGAAGGTCAAACTTGAAAAAGATGAATTGACTGCAAAATTTGATGAATCCAATAAATTAAATGTGAATTTAAAAAATCAATTTTCATTCATGTGGACAAAATTAAAAGTTTGGAAAAGCAACTAGGTGAATCTAAAACTGAAGTTGAAAAATAAACTAGTGCCAAACTTGTTGTTGAGCCTATCTCAAAAGAAAAAGATTTTTTATATTCCTCCATTTAAAAGGAATATTGAAGAGCTAAAAGCTAATATTGTTGGGATAGATAGAGGTAAAAAATCTGATATAGACGCTAAAGTTTTTAAATCTATGTCTAAAACTCCTCCTAGGCTAAAAGAAAATTTTGAATTTGTCCCCACTTGTCATCATTGTCATATTGTTGGTCATTTTAGACCAAATTGTCCTAAGTTAATATCTTTGTCAAACCCTAAGGTTAGACCTCCTTCTAGAAAATCTTGTAGTTCTAAAACTACTCATGTTTGTCACCATTGTGGTGCTTCCAGTCACACTCGTCCTAACTGTTCCAAGTTTTTTTCTCATAAGTGAGTGTCTAATAGGCCTCATCCTTTGTCTAAAAGCTCTATGCCTATTCTTGGCGAGTTATTAAAAGTTTTGAGATTTTTAACTCAATTTCAGGAGAATTCTAAATCCTATATGTCCTTTAGTAGACATACTAGGACACTTGACTTTTCATCTTCACAGCCAAAGACTTGTGCTGTTGTGAGAGATCGCACCCCCGGCCCGTTTTTATGATGTTTTGGGCCAAACACATGTGAATGGGTGGAGTCGTGTTATTGCCTCTCAAAATGGAGGTTCGACTGAATATATTTTCCTCTTTAGATTAAGGGTTTTACAATGGAGTCACCACATATTTAATTATTGGAAAAATAAGAAAACCATAATTAAAAAATTCCTCATTTTATTAATTTGAAATTGAATTTACATTGAACATAGAAAATTACATGGCTTTGGTCCTAGATACAATCTAAGATAAAGTACATGGCTTTGTTTCCTAGTTACAATCTAGAAATTGAAAATTACAAGGATAAGCATTTGATCTACTAACCCTTAGTCTAAGTTTAGAGGCTATGTTATAAGGTGGGAAGGTGTTAGGCACCCACATTGCCCGGTGAAACCAGTCTTCTAAACTATGGTGGCCAACAATCATATCATATCATCCAATATGTCAATCAATTTACATGTTGAATTTAATGTGTGTGCATGTGATAAACCTTAATTCAATTTATTAAGCATTTCATTTGGATTGAAAAATAAATTCTAGTGAATGTGTGTGGATGGTGATAACCTAGATTCAAGGATTTGAAAGAATTATTAAACAAACATGTTTTTTCATATTTTTGATGTAGATTTAAGATTAAAACTAGTGATATACATGAACATGTGATGAACAACCAAGAACATATAAGAACAATTAAGAACATTCAAATATATTCAAGGGAATTTAAATGATTACAATCATACTTTAATCTTAAATTTTCATCATGGTAACACAAAAAACAAGTTAGGGAAAAAGATTATACCTTCATGCAAGATCCATACGGTGGAGGTCCTAAGGGTAGAGGAGAAAAGAAGAACTAGGAGAGGGAAAGTAAGTCTCACTCAATACCTTGAATTTCAAGAAGACCAAGATATGACAGGACTACTCAACTTCACTAGAACTCAAGAGAGGAGAAGAGAGGGGATTTTTTTTTTGTGCCCTAGAAAGAAGGAGAGGGAGGGTTTATATAGTAGTGGTGGAGGAAATATAAATGGAAGACCATTTAATGAGGGTTGACAAAAATCATGAACCTAGACCTCATTTTAGCCTTGGGAAAAATCTGGTGCACTAAATGAAAAGATTGGTGGGAGTGGGGAGCAAGCCAAAATTCGGTTTTCTCGTAGCTACTGTAACAGCTTGTAGAGCCAACTTCAAAAAATCATATCTGACTCAATATCGATTGGAATTATCTTATTCTTGTGCTCAAATTGAAGCCCCGGATGTCTAGTTTCTGGGAAAATTAACTTCATTCACAGATTCAAAATATTTTGAGAGATATCATTAAAATGGTGAGCAGAGGTCATTTGTTAGAAATTGGTTTCAGCACAATTAACATCAATAAGTTCCAAATTAGCTCCCAATTAACATTAATGGGCTCCAATCACTTCCATTTCAGACTTAATTGGTTCCAAATTTACTCTAATTAAAAGATAATTGCACAAATTACTCATTGAATAATTAATGTATAACTATCTAATTAATTAGATGTATGCAACCTCACCATAAAATGTAGTCCTAACCAATCAAATTATGACATATCATTAATCTCCAATTGATTATACTTATAACCAATTGAAATCAATTGTTCATAATCACATATAGTCGGACTTAATTTGTGATAGTGCATCTCAGCCATTAAAACTTGATTTGATGATAACTTTCAATCTGGTGGTCTGATTAGGGCTTATGACCAGTCGATTTGATCGTTACAACATCAAGATCATTTTGGTGAAATGAGATTAAGGATCTAATGGCTAGAGTCAAGATGCATATTTCCAAGGTGAAAGTACAATTTTACCCTCCATGTGAGGTTAAATGTGGGTTGCAAAATGGGGTGTCAATAGCTGTGTGGATGATAAAGGATTTTAAGACTTAATTGTCTTTCTATTTGTTCTCTACTTTAATTCTTCCCTTCTATAGTAGGACTTTCATGCTTGATTTCTTATCTGTTTTTGGAATCATGCTTTCATGCATTGCATTGTTTTGCATTATTTGTTTTTGCATGTGCATTTTTTTATTGCTTTCAAGAAAAGAAAAAATCAATTTGATTTTTTTTTTATATACAATTTGTTTAGTAGAGGATTCCTCTACTAATATCCCACTAACCACAATTTCTCCAAAACCTAAGTTGTCAATCACGTTTTTTTTTTTTGTATTTTTAAACCCACTTAGTGTCTTCCATCAAATTTTTACTACTTATCCTTTTTTTAGGAGATACTATCAATAATTTAGATATTCTCACACAATTTCTATTAAAAAAAATATCTCACACATCTTTGACACATTTTTTTCCTAAAAATTAGCACACACTATATATATTTTAAAATATCACACACATCTCTTTTTCAATTTTTCTGCACATACTTTCATATTATCTCTCCATTCATTCCCTGTCCCTGCCTCTATGATTGAACTGGTCTACACTGTGGAACCAAATCGACGATCATGGTTTATTAAATTATTAATAGATTAGTACCAATTAACAAATGGTAAGAAAAAATAGTTTATTTTGGTGGTAGTTTAGTACCACAAAAGGGATTAAATTCTGTCTTCTTCTTCTTCTTCTTCTTCTTTTATTTTTTTTTTTTGGTGCTATTTATTTCAATGGGTTTACAATAGTGGTTTTCGTATTTACTTCATTGTGTTAACAATTATAGGTTTCTTTTTCTTCCTCTTTTTTTAATTAATATTTATGAACATATTGTGAGTGAGATTGCATTGTTGGAGTCCAATACACCATATAGGAAGTAAAGATGAGACTATGAGGGTGAAAGTGTCCATTTTTCTTTTACATTAACAGTTCTAAAGTCAAACGTAGAAGAAGAATCACCATCACACTGTTATTGTGTTTATATTTAGGTACATGTTGATTTGAGTTTTTTTTTTTTTTTTTTTTTTTTTTTTTTTTTTTTTTTTTTTTTTTTTTTTTTTATTTTTTTTTTTTTTAATGAATGAATTGAAAACTATGACATTAAACCCAAAAAGAAAGAGCCTCATTGCTTGTGTAAAGAACTTGTGACGAGGCTAGGAGCTATATACTTATATTACAATAAAAAAATTCAAAACATTTTGGAGGCATGGCCCTCCGTATAGGTGGCTCCAGCTCAGCCTGCATTGAAGAATCACGTTATTATGAATCCGACCTCCATTAATACTTTTCTATGTTGGGTTAAGCTTAAGCAAACGTACATTTGACCTTGGAATTAAACAAATAAACAAATTATCTAGCTTTTTACTGATTTTTTTTTTTTGGTTGAAAATGTATTAAAGTATAATCGTACTTTGAAAATTTTTGAAAAGGTAAAATTTTAAAAACTGTATATAAAAACTAAAAACTGAATTTATAAGCTAATGTTAAACAGATACGTGTTATGATTATTCTATGATAATAAATCTTAATGTCTATTTCTCATTGAGATTTTCATTTTTGTTCCGCGTTTGTGCCAATAGAAAAAATTGTCTACAAGAAAAAATACTCTTGACCGTGTAAACGAAGAGGCAAGGAGCTCATGTATGAATATTGAATAGTCACCTAATATAACTGTACACAACACACAATACTCTATATTGGACTAAATCAGTTGAATCATATATAAATTGCAGTTCCGTGAAGTTCAAATATAGACAATCTAGCTTACCCAACTTAAACTAAGATAGCACATATATTTATGAGCTCAGTCAAACTTTGCATTCCTTTAAATCGATGGCTGCTTGTGTTAATTTAGTTTTCCAATCAAAATGTGTGTATTTAGTCTGTCTATCAGTCTATGCGTCTGTGATTGAGTAAGTTTACTTTTTTCAAAGCAACGCATTCCCAACTTTGGTGTTAATTAGCCTGTAGATAAATTATTGAAACTGAATCAATATAACAAGGGTCTAGTTAATGAAAAAAATATTTTGTATCAAGTGATATACCACATTATCTGTATTAAAATCTAATAAATGAAAGACATTTATGCAAAAATAATTACTCACTAATACATATTTTTCAATTGTTAGTGGGTTTTTTATTTTTTGTTGATATGTCTTACATTTATTAGATTTTGATACCGCTGACATAATACCATTTAATACCAAATATTTTCTCCTAATTAACTAGTGCCCTTAAACCATTTGTTAATTGATCATTTTAAGAAAATTTTGATACTATTTTAATGAGAAATATAAAAATTGTCAAAAAAATCAATTATTTTAAAAGAATTTTTTAAATTAATACCCTAAGGATATCCATTAACTTTTCTCATATAACAATAGGAGAATTTCAAATCATTCATATGAGAGAGAATATGATCGTTAAAACCCAAATTGAGAAGTATTAATAGTCTATTCACCAAAATCAATCCCATCAAGCATTGATTTGATGCAATAGCTCAGGCAGGTACATTTTCATATCTTATAGTAAGCTATTAGCATTTTGATTCAGTTGGAAGCAGCAAAGGCTGAAATCCATGTTGAAGACTTGCTTGCCAAACTTTCTCAATGTTGGACATTGTGTTACCGCACTCGTGTTCATTCCATCCTTCCAAAGCATGCACAATCCCAGCTATACGCCAAGCATTCATCACTCTTCTTGGAAACCAATTCTGCCACATATTCAAAACACAAACTCTTGTAAACGAAGAAGAAAAAAAAAAAAAGTGTGCATGCTTTGCATTTGCATTGAAAGAAACATTTTCAACTATTACTAGACTACCCAAAATTAAAGTTTCTCTTCCATTTTAGATAAAGTAGTGATAAATCCAAAATTAAGTTGAAGAGGAAAGAGTACCATTCTTCATACTCCAAAAGCAGCTAAGAATTACTCAGAGGACACATATATGTATGTTTTGTAGATGCAAATCTTTGGTTTATTCATGTCTTGATTAGCTTAATTATGCTCACAAATACTAATTCTTTCCTCCAGCATTACCACCCAATGGAAGAAGTTAAATAGGCTCAAAGGTTTCATTTGAAGAAGTCTTTTCAATACCGACAAAGAAGCCTTTGTTTTCTATAAATTTAGGTATTAAGATTTTCTCCATTTGAAATTGATATATTTTATTATTCATATTAAATATTATAAATCTAAAAGTGTATTTAGGTGCTATATCATTAATATGATACTCTATACACTGTCAAATTTAACAAATAAACTTTTAATCATGAAATACACTTCATTAAAGTGTAATGGAGAGGCTTGTAGATAGATCTCTTAGATATGACATATATCATATATGATTTATTATAATACAAAGTGATGATTGAAGAGGTTTCTCTTGAGCAATAGCGGTATTGGAAAATTCTAAAATTATTGCAAATTTTACAATTTAAAAAATATGCACAAACTAACTTGTTTAAAGCAATAATAATACTTGTAACAGTTTTACAAGTTGACCAACTTGTAAAAGTTAGATACTCTCATAATATAGTAAAATAGTGTTTATACGCAAAGCATGCATGCCACTTTGATCATTAGTTTGCACGCTTCATTAAATGAGTGGACCATTAGCAAACTAATGATCAAATTGTGGACCACTCATTAACATTATGAAGTGGATCATCACCCTACTATGAATTTAATGAGTGGACCATTCACCGTACTCCGAGAGTACATAAGAATTACTCCTCTATCCGTAACTACTATTTGGGACAAAATTGGCCTTTGCCCTTTTCGGACAAACTAAGTAGCATTTTGCCCCATTTTCTAAACTAATTAGGGATATGCCCATCTTTTGAAACTCGACTTTCTCTAAATCGAGTTAAACCTTATAGTGACGTTTTTAAAGACCTATAGTAGCGTTTTGTAACTCGAGTTCATACGTAAAAAGATTGCATATAACTCAATTTCGTGGAGCTCAAGTTACAAAACGCCACTATAGGTCCTTAAAACGTCACTATAGGTCCTTAAAAACATCACTATAGAGCTCTCTCTCTCTCTCTATATATATATATATATATTTTAAACTCGATTTTGAGTAAGTCGAGTTTCAAAAGAGAAGTATTTCCTTAATTAGTTTGGAAAAGGGGTAGAATGCTACTTATTTTGCCCAAAAATGGTAGAGGCCAATTTTGTTCCCACAATTTGATCATTAGTTTGCACGCTTCATGATGTTAATATTGAAACTAGCTCAAACGTAATTATATTTTCCACTTTCCACAATATATGACATGCATGCCACTTTATTTTTTCTAACTTCTCTATATTCATATAATGGCATCAATAAAGAGACCTTGGAAGGATTCTCTACTAACCTCACAAGAGTGCATATTCTCGAGAGACCTTGGAGTCACCATTGCTGGAGGGCTATGGTAGTAACAGTCTTTGCGCAATTTCTTTGGTGGGAATTGTGAGAAGGGAATAAACAATGTTCCTTTGGGCGCCTTTAACTGTTCTTCTTCATCCAATTCATCTCCCACTAACCAAATCTACAAAAATTCATAATGATCTTACTGTTTCTAAGGTTCAAAGTTGCTATATATTCTTTAATAACACAATATGAATATAATTGAACTAAAACAGTAAAAATTTCATAGACTTACCTTTTGAGAATAACTTACTGAAAATATCAAATTACTTTCAGAATTGGTGTTGAACGATTTGTTTAGCTTCAAAAACTCATCCTCTCGTATTGTAAGCACCTGAATTATGTTAGATTAAAAAGGAATTAGACCCTTGTTATGAATAAATTTTTTATTGCAACTTATGAATGTAGAAAAAGAAAAGAACTCGTTCTCTCCAATGTTTTACTAATTAAGAAGCACAAATACATTTCCTAAACAGTCTTGTAGTTCAATAGAATTACCTAATTATCCTAGTAAGGAAATTATAAAACCTGAATTTGAATTCCTCTCCCCCATGTATTGTAAGTAAATAAAAAAAATATAAGCATGAACACCCCAAAAGTCACACACATACATGCTTGAGACATTCCATGGGGCATGTCCTCAATCTGTTGGGAGGAAAAAAGAAAATGTTTTTCTATTTGGAAAAAAATCATTTGATTTCCAATATATTTTTAAAGATATTGATCATTTTTATATATTTTGAAAACTTAAAACATTCATAAATGTGTCTAAAAATAAATTATAACTAAAGATTAATATAATTAACTAATTAATTGTCATATACCCACAATGTCACATCTTAATTTTGCAAAAAATATCATATCATTGTGTTTCATGTCTTATCATGTATGTGCCCATGCATTTTTTTTTTTCCTATTTAAGGAGAAGGTAAATAATTTTTTTTTTTTTTTTACCATATTAAGTCAAACTGAAGTTATTCAAAATGATTGCTACATATACATAAATAAGAATACAAATTTTGTATCCCAACTTTGTATATTCCGTGTGAGTTCTAGTTAGCTCAATTAGTAAAGTCTCCAATGATTAAATGAAAGATCTAGGGTTCAATCTCCACCTACACCAAAAACTAATTAGTATCTTAATCTAATAATAAAAAACTATTATCAGAAGCAAACACCATAAGTTGAAACTCTAAAAAATAAAAAAAAATAAAAGAAATTGAATATTTCGTGAAGCATAAAGTGGGACATAAATTTTGTATCAAGTAAAACTTCTATGCTCTGAGAAGACTTTCATAATGTTCACTTTATGTATCAAGATATTTGCCAGTGAAAATTGCACTAAATTTCCTTTGCCTCGGCAAAAGTACATAACATTGAATACCATGCTTACAAAGTATGAAAGTGTTTTTAACACCCCCCACCCCCCTCCCTCTTTCCCCAACCCAAAAAAAAAAAAAAAAAAGTATGAAACTGTTAGCTTATATACAAGCCCATTGGGCTGTAACATGAAAAAATAATAATAATAATAATAATAATAATCATATCCTAAGCCAGACTTTGCCTGTGGCCCAACGTCGATTTTGCTTGAACAAAATAAACGTACCTTGATCCCCCTTGGGCATAGGGTAAAGGCCAAGGCATAATGTGTACGTGCTCATGCAAATTTTTTTTTTTTGTTGGATCTATTCTAAAGAGAAGGTAAAGAAATTTTCTCTTGCCATATTATAGGCCAAACCAAAGTCATTTAAATTAATTACCACATATACGTGTAGTAGAATAAAAATCTTCTATCCTACTTTTTTGTATTCTGTGAAGCATAAAGTAAGACAAAAAAGTTTAAGAAGACTTTCATAATGTTCAAGTTGTGTATCAATTAATTCGATTGTGCAGAGTGCAGCAAAAGTACAGAACATTGAATAACACCATGCTTTCAAAGTATGAAAGTGTGTGACCCAAAATCGAGTTTGGCCTTCTTTTTGTGTTGGCTTGAACAAAATAAGCGTACCTTGATACCCCTTTGGCATAAGTTAAAGGCCAAGGCGTAGGCAACCTTGGTGAGTTTGCCTCTAAGAACCACTTGGGTTGTTCCTCTGGGAATGCTGTTTAGCAGAACAGCAACTGCCAGACTACTCCCATCTACGACCTTCACATTTAGCTTAGGGTACCTCTCAACATAAAGTGCACCATATCTATTAAGCTCATCTCCCTGCATCCAATGATAAATGGTATTCTTAATAATAATGATATGTATCCTATAGACTAAAGTTAAAAATAAAAATAAATAAATAAATAATTTGAAGATTTTCATGTGAAGGCTATTAAATTCTAGAGAATGCTAGAGTTTGTACTTGTCAAGAGTCCTATAACTCAACAACATTATTAGATCCGATTATTTCAATAGGAAAATTTGGGCTCGAATCCCCAACCCAACTTAATTATATTAAGCAAAAAGTAAAAACAATATAAAGTTATACTATCAATTTTACTACAAAATATTTATAAACTGACATAATAGTAATGTTGTTGGTATCATTTCAATAACATAATAAATAAAGTCTTTTTTTTTTTTTTGTAATTAGTAACATATCAATTTATAAGGTTTATATATTAAAATTTATAATTATCTCTAACATCATTCTTGAAATTTATAGGGATTCTACAAATAAATAAATAAATATATATATATATATATAAAAATAATCAACGGGCGCATGGGAAAGTACATTGACTATCTGAATTGTTAGTGTGACAGCAAAGTTGGAGAAATTAAATAACAAAGAAAATGAAGGAAGGGGAATTTTAGTTAAAAATCATGATGAATATATCACCTAGAGTTGGAAATTAAATTATAGAAAAAATAAAATAAAAATTCAAGCAAGAACTGAAACTTACCTGATTCAAGAGACCCAAGCTTAATACTTTAGCACCTCTTTCCTCTGCTTCCAGTATGGCTTCCTCAATTAAGTTATTTATAGTCTCATTTTGCCATTGCAGAAAGTACTGCACGCAAAAGTATTGAGAAAAATAAATCACATATGATTGAAAGAAAGAAACAAAAATAAGTAAACAGTTAATAACATAGAAAAATCATTTCTTACTTGTATTCTGTATTTTGGTATGACCCAACTTTGTAATCTGAGTTTATTAAAACGGTATCTCTCAACAATGAAAGTGCGGCCATATAACCAATTTAACATCATAGACCACAATGTCACAGGCCAAATCAATGAGAAGTACCATTTTGATGTGTATGGTTTGGAGGCCAAAGAGGCAAAACCAAGCCTGAGATGATAGATGGACTCAGGTGTAGTTAGATGAGTTAGGTGCACTACATCTGGTAATTCTGCTTCCCTTCTGAGTGAAATTTCATATAGTTCATCCGTACATTTGTCCACGGTACTATATATGTAGTCATAGAGTGGCATGAACAGTGAATAATTGGTACGAAATTGTGTATGATGTAGAGAGTGAAACCTGTTTTGCCCAAACCAAAACCATTATGGATAGGAATAATAATTATATTAAGAATGATGATGATGATTGAGCACTCATATTTTACAAAATCTATGGATACAAACAAGCCAAATCAAATTGCATATTAAAAGTTCATGATTATTTCTTTAATTTTATATTAAACATAAATCAAATTCAAAATCATCAACAAACTATATTAGTTATTCAAACTTGATTTATTTTCTTATCAAACAAGTTTTAGCTTGTTCATAAACTATTTGATTAACTTTTTATTTTTTCCATATATACTAAAATCATGAATATAATTTTTACTTGTTCACAAATTTCTACTTATAAAATATATTTGATTAACAAATTATTTTTTACTTTAAATTAATAAATAAATTATGATTAAAACTATATTATTTGAATTAATTGGATATAACTAATCCATTAAATCATAATTCTAATACTTCTCCTCACGTGTAGGCTTTAAACTACCCTTTATTATAAGGGTAGCGTTAACGGGCACCATAAGGTGTCCTTTAACAAACAACTTTATATCAAATCATATTCTTTTATGTTAGATTTTTTACTAACTTTATAAGGGGTAGAAACCAAGGAAGTGAATTCCGTACCGTACCGGCCGGTATGGCCGGAATATACCGTATCGGCCAGTAATCCAGTATAGAATATCCCTCTGTTTCGTACCGGAAAAAATATTGCCCGTACCGGCCGGTACAAAAAACAGTTTTTTTTTTTTTTTTTTTTTTAAAGTTTTGTAATTTTTGAATTTTTGTTAGGATAGAATGATAACTTATTTGCATTAACTTATTAGTATTATTTGTTTTCTTAATATGCAATGGTAACTTTTAACCTTTCTATTTTTTATATTGTGTTTTTTTTTTCTTTTAATTGATACTAAAGTCTAAAACCATGAATAATTAGTTCTGAATTGAGGAAATGTTTTATGATAAACTTTTATATTTATTATAATATATATAAGATTTTTTACTAACTTTATAAGGTGTAGAACCAAAAAAAAAAAAAAAAAAAAAACTTTTTGAGTTCCATTTTTTCTTTTAGTAATATTTTCTGTCCCCTCATCAATTTATACTAATTTTTTATTAAGTGAGCCCCACAATAAATTATCCTTAACAAGTACTATAAGATACCCGTTAATATTTCCCTTAATGTAATATCGTGTTAAATTATCGATTTTCCAAGAAACCTAAACTATTAAAAAAATAATGAATTTAATTACTTAGCTATATTCTAACAATGTCATCTTTTTAATTAGATCAATTGTCACTTAGGCAGGGGGAAAAACCTTATCACACTGGTAGGTTCTGGTTTATATTAATATTTAAGGGACACATGCATCACTCATAAATAAATGAAAGGAATAATTTGAAAACAGTCTCAAAGATATGAGGACAAAAATGGGGTATGAAAATGACATATTTTTAACATGGGGATTAAAATAAAGGACCAAATATTGTTAATTTATATCTTATAATTAAATTATTTATAAACTCACACAATTTAATATCAAATCTCTACATATAGACATATAGTATTATATATAATTGAATTGAGTTTCATATTGACAAGCTTATTGCTAAACACATTATTAAGTTTGACTTGTTTATTAGTCGATACTTAGACTTGATGGTTTGGTTCATTTATTAAATAAACGAACATAAACAAGATTTTATGAAGCTAAACACCATATCCTTCAAATCTTTACAAATCAACCCAACTAAGGCCAACACACATAGCTAAAACAGCTCCACTACCACCACAAAACAAAGCATGAAACCACCATGGGTCACCACTCTGTCCTATCAATATTATTGCTAGCAATCAACAATGAGAGCCACGCAAAAACCCACCTGACAAATGCACACCTTGCATGCCACCCTAAAATTAATCCTCAAACTCACCAATCAACCAGCCCAAACATCCACAATTGAATTCATCTTCATCAATACTCTGTTACCATTCTATCCCAACCCATGCACAATTTCCCAAGCTTACACCAACCACTCGTAAGTCCTAATCACTGACAATCTAGAGAGAGTATGCTTGAAAGTGATGCAGTTAGAGGAAACAAGATTGGGAGTTTTTTTTTTTTTTTTTTTGGTCTTCTTCTACTGTTGGAGCTAGAATTGACATGTCTCTTAAATTATCGATTGTATCAAAAGTTTAAATTATTAAGAAATGGTAAATGTAATCATTTAATCATTATTTTAATTTTTCATCTCTAGTATGAGCTAAATTTTCCCTTAATATGAAATCATTTTAAATTATCAATTA
The DNA here is from genome assembly GCF_002906115.3 of Quercus suber. Taxonomy (NCBI): domain Eukaryota; kingdom Viridiplantae; phylum Streptophyta; class Magnoliopsida; order Fagales; family Fagaceae; genus Quercus; species Quercus suber. The sequence continues at coordinate 274,399 of NW_027069801.1, forward strand.
TCTTAAAATTTTATATATTTAATCATTTAACTGCTATAATTTTAACAATATCATCTTTAATTAATTATATCAACAGTCACCCCGGTAGGGGGGAAAAAAACTTGTCACTGAGGTAGGGTCAGGTTTATATTTAAATTTATGAGATACATGCATCACTCACATAAATGAAATATTTTAAGAATAGTCTCAAAGATGAGAACGAAAAATAAGGTATGAAAATAACATGTTTATTACATGGGGATTAAAATAAAGGACCGAATGTTATTCAATCTTCTTTTTATTGTTTTTTATTTTTAAGGTTATTCAATCATATTCCTATTCATAGCAAAAGACAAAACCATTCTTAATTTGGAAGTCGTCCAAACTCCGACCAAAAGATATGTCATGAGCATGACATTGAATTTTGCATATTTTTTTGTTGTTGTTGTTGTTTTTTTTTTTTTTTTTTTTTAGGAAAATGGCATGACAGTATGATATGCATTAACAATTGAACAGGCACGGTTGAGCAATTTCCCGACCCACTCATTGACCTAGGCTGGACAAGTTTATATATGTATATGGGTTCAATTAATGTATGCTCTTAGAATATTTATTAATCATTTATTTTTGAAAATATTTTATGAAGAATTAAAAAAATTGTTTAAAAAGTTAGTAATTTTTTTACTTTTTCATTAAAAAAAATTCTAAAATATTAATGAATGCTTTAAGGGCATTTGTTAGTGAACCATTTTAGAAAAAAATTTATAAGAAAAAAAAAAGCAATTAATATTTTAACAACTTTTTTCAATTTTCCATAAAAAAAAGTATAAAAACTTTTTTTAAATAATTTATTAACAATTATCCTAAAAATATCCAGTAAAATGTAAATGTGGATCCCAAAATGTTAGGTTTGGCGTAAAAACTGTTGTTGACAAGTGTGTATAACTACGTCAAAACGCAATATTTCAAGTTTGGAAATGGTGTTGCAAAATGCAAAAGGTCATTCATTGACAAACATTTAATATATTATATTCTTCTTCTTCTTCTTCTTCTTTTCTCATTAGATAAAATATGGTGCTATCCTGTGAATAAAAAATTAAAGTGTTCAAACATAATTCTTTTTTAATTTAAATTATGGGTCCAATTAATATATGTCCCTAGGGCCGGGACACACATTATTTATCTATTTTTAAAAATATTTTTGGGGGAATTGAAAAAGTTGTCAAAACAATTGGTAACTTTTTCATTTTTTTCATAAAATTTTCTTTAAAATAGTTAACTAATGTATGCTTTAAGAGCATTAGCACCCGGTTTTTTAGAAATATCTCATTTTACCATCTTAAAAGTTGTTTTATCTATTATACCATACTATTTTACAATACACTCATTATCCCAATTTCTATTCTATCATACAACTCATCAAAATAATATATATTACCGAATAAAATAATATAATATATTACCATATAACTCTCCCTCTCTCTTCTCCCCCATCTCTCTGTTTCTATTCCTTGGTGTCTCTTTCTTTGAACCACAAACCACCCGAAGTCAAATAGCTCATCCTCTGGCCACCAACAACCAGCCACTAGCCACCACCCAAACCCATACTCAACTCAATCCACCATCGCCCACCACCCAACCACTGAAACTCAGCTACTACCACCAGCAACCACCATAAAAAACCACAAAAACAACAATCACCACCACCATGCCACGCGCCAGCCATCAAAAGCCCTTAAATCAGAAAACCAACAAACTCATTAAATCATAAAACCAACAAACCCATTATTTCGGAACCCACGCAATCAAAACTCGATCTCCACAGAATCCACGCCTATCAAAACCTGATCTCCACGAAACCCACACCGATTAAAACCCTATCGGAACCCACCCAAAATCAAAACCCGCCTCGCCACGCCAATCTCCATGCACAACCTCGCCACAACCCACACACCCCAAAATGAACTCCATGCAAAACGGCCCAAGAAGCTCCAGTGGCAAGTCTTGAACGAGAGAGAGATGTAAGAGAGGAGTGAGGACAGTGACACAAAGAGAGAGAGTGGGAGAAAAAGAGAAAGTGAAAGAGGGTGAGAGAACAAAGTAATAAAAAATTATACAAGCCCTCTACGGTAGCGTCTTACATCTAAGACGTTACTGAAACACTATTGTATTTTTTTTTTTTTTTTTTTAACAATTGGAAGCCCGGATAATGCATGCTTTTTGTGCTTTGATGCTAAAATTAGTATATTTTGAGTTATACCTAATGCTCTAAGGGCATACGTTAATAAAACTCTTAAATTATATATTATGCAAACAAACAAACGCATTAAATTTTTCAACAAAATAAAGGAGTGTAATAGCGACGCACTTTAAAAATTGTTAATAAAAAAGAAGAATTATTGTTGAAATTGTACTAAAAAGAATGGATATATAATGATTTAGGATATTGTATATAGAATAATAGTGGACAAATAAAATAAGGTGTAGCTCCCTCTCTCTCTCTCTCTCTCTCTCTCTCTCTCTCTCTCTCTCTCTCTCTCTCTCTCTCTCTCAATGTATTTGTGTGTTTGTGTTAGATATAGTTGGATACCACACAATAATCTTTTTGCTAGATCAAAGAGAAAAATTATAAAATAAGTACAACTAAAACACTCTCTCGTTCTAAATTTTTGGTTTTTTTTTTAATTTCATTTTAAGATGTTACAAAATGTAGTCCTAGCTGAAAAGTGAATAAATAAATTTCATAATCTACCAACAATATGGGACAAAGGCAATAGAAATTAAGGTGAAAGAAAGGGCTTGAGAGACTTACGAGGGGGTGTACATGAGGTACTTCAGTGGAGGAAAGATGGAAAAGAGCCATTTTGGAATGAGCTCATGATTGCAGTGACCCATATTATTCATAAAATCAATATATGTGAGGTAGCTAGCAATGGATGCAATAGAGGCAGTATCAGTAAGTGTCGCTGTTAACATTGGTATGGAAAACAGCGCGAAATATGCTATGTGCTCCGCAAACGGATGAATGACAGCTGAAAAAACAAAAAATTGTCATATAATATGATTAATTCCATTATGATTTAATAAAAAATTTAGTGAAAGATTCTACCATATATAATATTTATGAAGCTATTTATTCAGATTGGAAATGTAGAAACTAAATTGATATTCACATAAAAATCCAAAGTTGTACCTTATAAAACCATATATATATATATATATATAAAGTGAGGATATCTTGAAACATTTGAATAGTGAACACCAAAAAATAGTATTCCAATTATTGAAAGTATAAATATTATTGTTGATAATAACATTTCCAAAAAAATATTTTGAGGGAGTTTCAACTTATTGTGTTCGTTCCTGATAATAACTCTTTATTATCACACCAAGACACCAATTAGTTTTTGGTATAAGCGGGAATTGAACCTCAGATTTCTTATTCAATCATCGAAAACTTTACTAGTTGAACTAACTAAAACCCACTAACATTTCCAAAATTAATGTGACTTCACATTAATTTTTAAGTCTTCAACCATAGGAATATATGCTCCTAATTCCCCCAGCCAAACTCCCTTTACCAATAATACATAGGGATTTGTTAATTGTTATGCATAATTGTAAGGTTGGTGTTTTTTATTTTGTTAAATAATTATACTTAGTGATCCATCCAAGGAAATCTTTTTGGCTTCTCCTCTCTAGTTAGGAGACTTTCTTTCTCCCCTAGTGTGAGACATTTTCTTCCCTACCCTACTGTTAGTGTGGGTTGTTAATCATCCTAGAATTAATAAACTTTTCTTTCATTCCCTATCAGCATGGACTCAAACTTCATAGAACGGCTTCAGAGAGTTAGTCTGACGGAAGAGGAAGGAGAGGTGATCATGGTGCACTTGGAGCATCATGCGAAGAATCTTGAAGATTGCTCCCTCAGCTTGCTTGGACGATTTCACACAACAAAACCGATCAATTTTCGAGCCGCTAAAAATTTGTTACGCTCAACCTGCAAGATGGGAAATGATATGAAAATAATAGATGTCAAGGATGGGCTGTTCCAATTCAAATTCAAAATGGAAAGTCAAGTTAACTGGGTGATCAACAATGGACCATGGAGTTTTGACAATCACATACTACTACTACGAAGGTGGGAGAAAGGAATGATGGCTTTCTCAATAAATTTTCTAACTATTCCGATTTAGGTACTAGTGTGGGGATTACCCTTTGATCTGATAAATGAGGAAGCTGGAAGGGATATCGGAAGAGGATTGGCAGAGTCATTGAGGTGGACACCAAAGCTTTTGCATCTGACTAGGCATGTTTTCTTCGGGTCCAAGTCGAGATGCCGCTGGACAAACCAATTCGCCGAGGGGCTCCTATGCTTAGTCCGGAAGGTGATAAGGTTTGGGTGGCCTTCTAATATGAACGTCTCTTGGGGTTATGTTTCCATTGTGGTTTACTTGGTCATGAGGCAAAATCATGCACCAACTCAATTGTGCAGGATGGGGAGGAGATTCCATATGGAGAATGGCTGAGAGTAGGCTTTCAAAAGCGAAAGGCCCACCAGGGAGGAAGCAACCTAGCCCACCACGTCGGCAAGCAGCGGAGAGTGAGGAAAGGCCATAGATCGACGGCGCTGAGATGGACAATCCTCTCACACCTACAAATCCCGAAATTTATGGCATTAATGGTGGGGTAACGGATACACACACCAACCATTTATTTCGGGTAATAGTAATCCTATTCCTTCAATATCTGAAACTGATGTGCTAAATGAGGGAAACCTGGATATTATGGAGTGTAGGCAACGTAAAGCAATTAATGAGGAGTATAATCAGGAAGCAATTGTTGGAAAGTTTATCAATGTGCCAATTGAATATATGAATAATATGGGAAGTAGTTTGAAACATGCTGAAAGTAAAATTCAAAAAGGCATGGGTGGGCAGTCACGTGAGCTCACTAAAAGTCCCAAAACAAAGGTTCCTAAGTGGACTCAAATTACTAGGGAGCAAAAGGTAGGCACTGAAGAAAAAAAAAACTTGGCACTGGGAGCATAGGGAAAAAACATGGGGCAGAGACAGAAGATGGGGGGATAGAAGCAAATGTACAAAGGTGTCTGGCAAAACTCAAAAAAGCACAACGGCAAAGGCTAATACCTAGCCCCGCCGAGTCCAATGATTGTCCTAAGCTAGAATTGTCGGGGGCTTGGAAACCTTCGTGCAAGCACTATCCTCTCTCACTTGTTGAGGGAAAAAGTTCTCGATGTTTTGTTTCTCATGGAGATGAAACAAACTGTGGAAGAGATAAGGAATATAAAAGCAGAGCTACACTATGATTCCATGCTAGCAGTTCCATGTGTCCGAAGAGCAGGTGGCTTGGCAATGTTATGGAAGGCACATGTCAACGTACATATCCAAACCTACTCCTTAAACCACATTGACACCCGGATTATGACTGATATCGCATCACCATGGGGATTAACCAGTTTTTATGGGAGACAGGAGGAGCATCGCAAACATGAGTCTTGGGAATATCTGAGGCATCTCCATTCTAGAGACACCCTGCTTTGGCTGTGTATGGGGGATTACAATGAAATATTGTCATCCAATGAAAAACAAGGGAGACATCCACGTTCACTATGACGCATGGTGGATTTTCGTAGTGCACTGTTACATTGTGGGTTGATCGACCTCGAATTCATTGGAAATATATTCACTTGAAGGAATGGTAGACTTGGGAATGAGTTCGTTCAAGAAAGGTTGGATCGAGCATGTGCAACTATCGAATGGCGGGACATGTTTCCTCATAGCAAGGTACACCACCTTCAAGCCGCATACTCTGATCATGATCCAATCATAATTACCACTCAAGCAGATTCACGGGTTTGTAGACATAAAAGGAAGACAAGCAGATTTGAAGAAAAATGGGCTCTACATCTAGATTGTGAAAATGTCAAAAGGGAGGCATTGAATGATGTGGCTCCCACTGGTAGTCTAATGTACCAGCTATTTGAAAGAATAAAGAGGTGTCGTGTGGCTTTGGTGGGGTGGAGTAAAACTTTAGGCAACTCAAGGATGAAAATTGAAGAGAAGTATCAAGCATTGGAATTTTGACTTCCATGAATAGGGCCGAAAATTTGGAGGAAATACAAAAGGTGAAGGATGAGATTAATTCATTATTATTCCAGGACGAATTTTTTTGGAGACAAAGATCCAGGTCAATTTGGCTCCCTACATGGGACAAAAACACTAAATACTTTCATCAAAGAGCAAGCCAAAGGCGACAAAAAAATCATATCAATGGTTTTGTGGATGAGAATGGGAGGTGGTGTACAACTGAATCTGACATTGCTATGGTGGCCGAATCCTATTTCCAAAATTTCTTCACAACATCACACCCAACAAATATGGAATCAGTGGACAAGGTGGCAACCCCAACTATGAACCACTCACTTCTCCAACCCTACACCCTATAGGAGGTTTAAAGGGCATTGTTCACTATGTACCCTTCCAAATCTCCTAGACCTGATGGTATGTCCCCTTTCTTTTTTTAGAAATATTGGCATATAGTAGGAAGTGATGTTACTAGTGCTGTTCTATCTGTATTGCATTCTGGTCATCTATTGCATAAGATGAACTATACTCACATTGTCCTAATTCCAAAAATAAATGAGCCTAAATATGTCTCTGACTATCGACTCATCAGTCTAGGGAATTTTGTATCTAGAATTGTGTCTTAAGTTTTAGCCAATCGGTTGAAACTCATCCTACCATGTGTAATATCGGATTCACAAAGTGCTTTTGTTCCTAATCGTTTGATTATTGATAATACCATTGTAGCTTTTGAAGCGTTGCAAAGGATGCGGAATAAAAGAACAGAAAAGAAAGGGCAGATGGTAATTAAACTAGATATTAGTAAGGCTTATGACCGAGTGGAGTGGGATTTTCTTCGAAAGATCATGCTCAAGTTGGGATTTGATGACAGATGGGTTCACTTAGCCATGGAGACTGTGCATACAACCACATACTCTGTGCTTATAAATGGGGAACCAAAAGGTTACATCTCTCCTTCTCATGGGATAAAACAAGGTGACCCACTCTCCCCATACCTCTTCCCATTAAGTGCAAAAGGCCTCTCTTCTGTTATTAGAAAGGCAGTGGACAAACAAACTTTGCATGGAATCCTATCATGTGCAAACAGAGTGTGTATCTCTCACCTATTATTTGCAGATGATAGTTTCATCTTTTGCCAAGCCACGGTGAATGAAGGGCAGCAACTGTTAGAAATCTTGGAAAGATATGAGGCAGCCTCAAGGCAAGCAATTAATAGACAAAAAACATCCATCTTTTTCAGCCGAAACACAGGCCAATCAGTTAGAAAGGACATACAGGCACTTTTTGGGGCTAGAGTTATGGAGGATTGTGAAGCTTATCTCGGCTTGCCTATGATGGGGGGAAAATCAAAGGTTAACACATTTAAAGGCCTACAAGAGAGGATAACAAAGAGAGTGATAGGTGGAAGAAGAAATTTATTTCGAAAGCAGGAATGTAGATACTTCTAAAAACGGTGGCCCAAGCAATACCTACCTACACCATGGCAATTTTCAAAATCCCAAAAGCCTTATGTGACACGATAAGCTCCACTTTGGCCAAATATTGGAGGGGTCAGATAAAGGATGAGAAGAAAATACATTGGATCAATTGCAAAAAGTTGTGCAATCCGAAAGGAAAATGTGGGATGGGCTTCAAGGATGTTCAAGCCTTCGACCTAGCTTGTTGGCTAAGCAAGCTTGGAGACTTATTCACAATACCCATTCACTGTTCTATCGGGTGTATAAATCAATGTATTTTCCTAACTACTATTTTATGGATGCTGAATTGGTTAGAAACCCTTCCTATGTGTGGAGGAGCTTATTGGCAGCTAGGGATGTTATCATTGAAGGATCCAAGTGGAAAGTAGGTGATGGCCGGTCAACTGGAGTTACCACACATAAATGGCTCTCCCACAAACCGATCTTCTTAGGGGAACAGCAACCTAGATTAATGGTGAAGGATTTAATAAATAGCAACACAATGCAATGGGATAGGGAGAAGATATTTTATCTCTTTGCACACAGGACACGTTTGGAAATTATGTCCATTCCATTGCAGCATAATACAACAACTCAAGATGTGTTAATCTGGAAGGAGAATAAGTCCCAATCTTTCTCGGTTAAATTTGCCTATCAGGTAATGCAGAGGATGAAGGCACCGACACTGATCAAACACTCCACAGCAGCCACTGAGAAGCCACTATGGAGGAAGCTTTGGAAGTTCAATGTACCCCCAAAAGTCAGAATGTTCATCTGGCAAGCTTGCTCTAACATTCTGCCTGTTAGAGATAATGTGCAAACGAAGAAGACAAAGCACAAGCAAGCTTTGAAATCTAAGAACAGAGAAGAAGATGAAGTCTAACGACTACTTCTCCAACGGTAACTTGAACAGACTCAAAACGGTGTCGTATGATTAAATGAATGTTAGTGAAACGGTGCGCTTAATAAAAGGAGTGAACACATGTAAGTGGAAACAGTGCGTTTTTCATTAACACAAACGTCACCGTTTTGAGACCATCTTCTTCACAGGTTCAAGCTTCCAAGTTCAAGACTCACTCTGTTATTCCCAGAACTCAAGGCTGAGAGAAGTTACAGACTTGATCATAACTGCCTTCCTTGATTATCGGAGATGGTTATTTTGGGTTGTTACAAAAACGGTTATGATTAAGCTTCAAGAGTTTTAGTCTTGTATTTATTCTCGGGCTCTATAAATAAAAGCTCTATGTTATGTATTTGCTTTAAGCTTGGTATAATCATTTTCACTCATTTTCTCAGAAATTCTCTTTTCTATCTTTCTCTGTCTCTTTCGTTTTCTGGTATTGATTTCTTCACCATTGTTAAACACCTCCAAGCTAAAATCTCACACTGCCAACCAGGGACAACCTACATAGGATACGAGTGCAGGTGGATCCGCGGTGCAAAATATGCTGCCAACAACCCGAGACAGTAGGGCACTTGCTGTGGGAGTGTCCATTGGCAAGAAATGTGTGGGCACAATGTAGGGGTGGAGTCCAAAAATGCCATAATGATGTGTGTGATTTTTTCCAGCACTTTCGGATGTTAGAGGAAAAACTATCAAAATCAGACATGGAGAAGTGGGCAGTGACGTCCTGGGCAATCTGGAATGCCAGAAACAAGTTTTACTTTGAACGCACAGCAGAACTCCTGAGGCTTATCCAAACAACATACTGAAAGGGGCTATCGGATACTTGCATGAATACCAACAGCTCTTGGCCGCACAGCAGAACTCCTGAGGCTTTTCTCGGACAAACTAGGCGTGCAAAAACTCTCGGATTGGCTGAGCTTTAACACGCATGCATCGAATGAGCATATTGTCCTTGTAATCATTGTTTTTCCCTTCCCATGTTCTATATACGTTAAAACAGGGTATCCCTTAGCTTGTATACTGTTTGATATTATTAATACAATATCTATCTTTATCTTTAAAAAATAAAAAATAAAAAAAGTTGATCCATCCAAAATTTGATCCATCCAAAAGTTGAAAATCAAATGACTATATGTATTTGACATTTTTGTCATCTGCGGTTTGAGATTGAGACCCAAAGTAAAAGTTTGGAATTTTAAGATTTTTATATTGTTGCATGATTACATTTAGTTCAACCTAAACAAATGGATTTATAAAAATAAAATAAAGGACCACCGGCATTCAACTTGCAATTATTATTGTGAGTTTTCATAACAAAAAAGTCAATGATTAATGATAAAGGACCACTGGCTCCCTCGCGTGATTGAGTTATTGGTTGACCTTAAACTCAACCTAAACAATAATCTTTAATCATGTGAATGTTTTAGGATTTTTTTCAATTCATGATTAATGACACATACCAATTAAGATCCTAATCACTGGGTACCATACTAAATTATAGATGCAAAATTTAGTATCAAAGTGCATGTAATAATGTCTTAATATTGATCCCATCAAAAAAAAAAAAGTCTTAATATTGATAGTCCTACAGTTTAGGCTGCGGTTGATTGGGCTTGGGGCCACAGCTGATCTAAACTTATAGGCCTAGTGTTACATAGAGAGGAGCCATCTAATTGATTATTTATTGAATCCAGTTAATGGGTGTTTTTCTTTTTCTTTTTTTTCTTTTTTTTAGTAAAGTTAATGTGTGTTTTTAGGGTGTTTGTTAACTTTTATAGGACTAAAAAAAAAAAATCAATTATTTTTTTCTTTTTTCCAACAAAATTTTTAAAAATATTTCATAAACCAATACTTTTAAAATATCCGTTAGCTTTTCTCTTATTTATTAAACAGAATTAAGTATAATTTTTTAAATGTGCTTGATAGAAATTTAATTTTTAAATTTAACAAAAATCCTAATATAAAATGCTTATTACTAATAAATCATGGGAAAACATTGCTCAGTTAAGAAATTTGGGAGAAAAAAAAAAACGCAAAATCATTCAGTCATACTCATATGAACACATGATGTCTGAACATAAATCTATTGTGGTATTCGATACTAAGAAATGCCGACATTATTAGCCTAGGCTTATGTTATGGCCCCACTACAAAAAGGCCCTACCTCTCATTATAAGAACGTCCAAGTTTTTATAATAATAATTGTTTTAAAACCTAGACCAATAAAATACTACATCAATAAAAATATAACCAAATGAAACTTTAAACTATTTTGTAAATGTGTTAAATCATCGTAATGATTAATTAATGGGTCCGGTTAATGTGTGCTCTTAGGGCACACATTAACAAATCTATTTTTGGAAAAATTTTATTAGGAATTGAAAAAGTTGTCAAAACTTTTTCAATTTCCGATAAACTTTTTCCAAAATTGGTTTACTATTGTGTGCCCTTAGAGCACACATTAGTAACATCCATAATTTATTATGGAAAAATGTTAAAGAGCACAATTAAGGATGATTTAGTGTAAGGTACAACTAACAAAAAATTGAAATAAGTTAATGAGAGAGGGTGAAGATACAGCAGAAGTAGAAGTGATAAGTAGAACTCAAAAAGTTAGTTCTATCGGCTTAGGTAAAAAATGTGACATAAAACAAAAAATTTAACATAAAACAATATTTTAACGAACACACAACCCATTTACTATAATAGTTTGAGACTGTCATTTTTTTTTTTTTTGAGAGAGAGAGAGAGAGAGAGCCGCGGCTCTGGGGTAAAACAATCTGTCTCACAAAGACTGTCATTTTTTAAAACTAATATCTTGTTAATACTAGTGAGCCTAATCTCTCATGTGAACACACCAAAATACTTTCTCTATCTCTCTAGAAAATATAAAGGCTATTTGGTACTTGCTTTTAAATAATAGTTTTCAGTGTTTAAACAATAATAACCCTTTTGACATATATTTTTATAACATTTAAATACGTATTTCTACAACACTAAAAACTAAATAACAATACTTAAATACTGCTACTATTAGACGGCCCTTAAAATTAAATTGGGTTGCAACTGCAATGATTATAACTGACAACCCTCTTTTTAAATAATATGTTTTTTTTATCAATTTAAATAATATATTTACAGTTACCATTTATAGTAACTTACTATTTTCTTGGTAAATGTGAGTCCAATGAACAGGACAGGTCAGATAAAATATTTTCACCTACCAACAAAGTGATTAACTAGCCCAATAATGCAAACAAATATTTTATTTACTTATTAAATCATTTCAGAAAAGTTTTAATGAAAAAATAATTAATTATTTTAACAATTTTTTTAATTTTTTTAATTTTTTTTTAAAATAAATGATTAATGTATATACTAACCGGACCCTTATTTTATACATAGAAAACTTACAAGTTATAGGCTCTGTGGCAATTGAAGAATGGTGATGGGAATGGTAGCGAGAGTAAAGATAATGGTGGTGCAGTGCTCTATGGAGCCAATAATAGAGAAACTCTACAGGACCAGAATGTAGAAGAAACGTCATAATTACTCCATCTGTCCTCCACAATGGTAGGTTCTCTGCCTGAGTCAATGTCTTACTTGCTAGGTAGAACAAGGCTCCATTGAACAATATTTGGTCATCCCTGCCCAAATATATTTGTAAGGAAAAATAAAAATAAAACACACCAAATTTATAATTAAGATTATTATAATTTCTAAGTGTACACTTGTATGTGTGTATGTATGTATCCGTATTAATTAATAATTACTGACCAATTGCTTTCTCTATCAACTTGCTCAAACTCGATACTCTTGTCAACGATCGAGTTCTTGCCTTTGGCAGTCCAGTAACGAGAGAGACTAATCCATATTTGGTTGTGAAGCATCCTCCATAGTAGAAATGGAAATATGAGGAAAAGTGAAAGGGACCTTTCACTCTTATCCTTAACTATGAATGAGTAGGTGCTATGAATGGCCCAAGGAGCTAGGATCACGTACTAAAAAAAAACGCACGTTAAACAACAAAGATTTGGTTAAAGCAGAAACCAAAAGTTTGGATTAACAACAACAACAACAACAACAATAATAATAATAATACAAAGCAAAAATGTTTATATGCCCTACTTTCTTTCTTTTAATAAACTTATTTGCCCACTTAGAAAGACTATTTAAAAAGACCTATTCTTATCATATCAATATATCATGTAATTCATGAGGCTGTTCTAATCAATTAAATACATATAGTTTAATGTTATACTTATTGAACACAATCCCCCACCCCCCAAACACACACACATAAAATGTAAGACTAACATTCGTAAACTAAAAAGCTTTAGTACAGTAGAGAATAATTGAGATTGCATTGAGACAAGACTGCATTGAATCCGTCTTGTCTAGTGTCATCACTTTTAACAGGTGTTCCTCTGGTACACTATTTACTTTTGTGTCATTATTTTAATGGGCTGAGTTCATTAGAGCACCAAACCTAAAGTCAAACTCAAGCCAAGTCCGACAAACACCACCAAAAAGTATGGAAAGGCGATTATGGAAAATTATTAGAAGTAAAACTCTATAATCACACAAAATACCGCAAGTTTTGTTATAACTGTCCACATGAAAAATTATGAGTGGTAAAAAAAGTTTAGCCTATATAAAAGTGATATATATACAACTAATCATAATCCGTTTGTGTGGAATAGTTGTGACAAAAATTATGAAATTTACAAAAATTTGAAAGATTGAACTTGCATTGATCCACCACTTGTTTGGTTACAACCATATCCTTAAGAAACCATTTTCTAACTTCAGCTCTTAAGAAGCTGTGTTGAGAAACTGCCTAGATTATCGTAAAAAAGAGAAAATTTAACCCAAATGAAAAATAGGGAAGAGTGTGGGTGTGTGTGTGTGTATTGTCTTCCTAGTTTTTATATGTTGGTAGCAGATAGTTCTAAACCAGAGAATATTTGTTCATCCACCGTGCATGGATGAAATAGTAAGGTGTTTAACCCTGCAGCAAAGTTATTTCAAACACTTACCAACCTCACCATTATACGGCCCATTGTTCATATGCCACATTTTAGTGCACGTTTTCAGACAACCCCATGTCCAAAAACTTAAAAAATAAACTGGACAAACAAGCATTTACAACCTAAACTCAATTGTGTATGTGTGTGTGTGTGAGAGAGAGAGAGAGAGAGAGAGAGAGAGAGAGAGAGCACTGGCTTATAAGGACACCACCTTAAATCTTCCAAGAGGCGTCCATGGCCAGCCTGTGAGAATTCCTGGTTTAGTAGCCATAGAAAACTATCAAATACAAATACAAATATAGAACTTTCTGTTGCTGATGCATATATGTGCAAAATTGCAAATCACCCTCATGGTAGGTCTGTTATATATATACACTACTTCCATCGTAATATATTTAAGACCTATTTAGATATCGATTATTTTGTTAAAATTAAAAATTTATTATTAAAAATACTATAAATAAAAATAAGAATTAGTTGAAATAGTATAATAAAATTCATAAATAATAAAAAAAATACAATAAAATTTATAAATAATAAAAAAATAAATTAAATAATAAAATAATTTTATTTTTTTCATTTTTACGAGTTTTAAACTCACAGTTACTTGTTCAAGTCAGTACGGATATGCTGTATGCCACATAGCCAACCGGACCTCTATAGAAATTTAAGTACTTGGTGACCTGTACATGTGTATAGTTATTATTCAGCACTGTGGAGTTTGTCCAATCCCAACACAGCAGAACCGTCCTTTCACCTCGATCTTTGAAGTTTGAATTTTTGATATTGCCCAGCAACCTCCATTTACACAGCTCTCACTTTTCACCGCCCTTACTGAACCTCATTTATTTCTTACTTTCAAAATGTCCTCTTACCACTTTCAAAATTTATGTTTATCTAATACAGTTATTTTCACAACTTTTTCGCAATTCATCCATATAGCATACATGTTATTAACAGTGGATTCGCGGGAGTTCACAATTTTACTGTTCATCATTTATCACATAATAAATTGTCATTTATCCTTTACTTAAATGCATGACATTGTAAAATGTCCTCTAGTGAGATTTTATTTTTAAAATGCATGTCTTTTTACTATAATAATTTTCACAATTTTTATTGCAATTTATTCACGTGAGTAGTTGTCAATAGTTGGTCCATGCCGATTGACATAGTTGTGACACTTATAACTCATCACTTGATAGTTGTGACACCAACTTATTGACTTCTTGTTTCACTTTTACTTGTTGAAATATCAATTTTCAGGTATCAGAAACATAATTACTTCAAGCAAATTAGTTGGAGGTTGTGTGCCTTCAATGTTGAGATAAACAGCACCACTTCAAATTGGAAGCTCGTGGAACTTTTCTATGTTAAACAATATCATAACTTTTTATAAAATTAACTTTTTGAGAATTTTTGTCATTGACTTATTGTCTTTATTCTTAATATATGCACACTAAATATTAAGTTAATCAAATGCTATTTGCTATTTGATCTACACATTTATATTCTACCTATAATTTTAAAATTAGAAAATGGTTGAAATTTTAATAATAATTATGTTGAGATGGTTATTAATCTCTTATTATTTTGATATTTTGTAAGTAATGGAGAGTATAAAATTAATATGTAATCCAATGATTGATTTTTCAAAATACTCATTTGATAAAAAAAAAACTATGAAGTACTATAATAACACAAACAGGTACTTCATTTTTCAAAAAAAAAAAAGTATAACTTAAACGTAACTCATATATATATATGTGTGTGTGTGTGTGTGTGTGTGTGTGTGTGTGTTTATTTTAATAAATTCACCGTTAAATTAAATTTTACCATTTTTCTTGTGTACCGCAAATTTGTTATAAAACAAATTAAAGACTAAAATTATTTGAATTAGAAAAAAATTTAAATACAGTTCTTTATGTGTTGTTCTAATTATATTTAACCATTAGATTAAAGAATTGAGTTCCATATTTGAAATGAATTTGGGGTTACACAAGAAAAGGGGAAGTGGGGAACGGCAGAATCAGGAAATGGGTGACTAGTCAGGCATGTGGGTGTGGGTTTTGTTGATCATGAGTATGTAGATTTGTTAGTTGTGTTGTGGGGTATATCGGTGTAGGGTTTGGAATTGGAAGTGTTTCTTCTTCTACTCCATGTGCATAATAACAAAATTTAGGTGAGCTATTAAGAATGTAACATGGGTTGTTGTTGTTGTTGTTGAATAGTTGTGGAAGGTGTTGTGCTTCTACTATGGCATATTCATTATTCGTCAATTTGAGGTGATATTACATGTGTTGGAGAGGAAAAAAATTGTATAGGCAAGCATGTACATATTTGTACAAACAAATATATTAATCTCAAGAGTCACAATCTTACTCAAATACTAGTTTACTTTTTATTCTTTATAAAAACAATCCTACCTGTGTGAGGCAAAATCATCCACCAAGCAGGTTTATTGTGTGCATGAAGCACCATGTTATGCTGTTAATTATCAATCACAACTACACACTAACAATTAATATATATATATATATACACACACATACATACATACATACATTAGATGCGCATAGCGTCACTCTCACAATGTATGAATCCCATATGTACTCTCACATGTAGATAGATATTACATGCAACAATAAACAAAATAATTAAGGGGTTATGGAAGCTCCGGGTTTTGAGGATGAGAAAATGGCATCAATGTGCCTTGCAACTTTGCAAGTGCACGTGAGTACCAACTAAGAAAAAAATGGTTCCTACTCAAGAATTTTACAGTACAAATTTTTGTAACATATTTATCTAACCTTAACCAGTAATATAAGATATTATTTTATTTATATATTTTTTTAATAATAAATAAATTATTAAATTACTTAAGGGTGATTAAAAATATATATAGTAAAATATATAACCCAATTTTATTTATAATTTTTAATAATAAGAATGATTTAAAAAAATTTATACTGTAAAATATGTAATCTGAATTTTAAAACATCAATTAGATTAAAATTCCATTCCAAAACAGTATTTTTTTTTTTTTAATACTAAACCACAAAAGTGCAACGAAAATTAATAGGACTAAATTGCCTACATTTAAATATTTAAAAAGAGAGAGAGAGAGAGAGAGAGAGAGAGAGAGAGAGAGAGAGAGATATCAAATTGACCAAATTAAAAACTAAAGGATCAAATTGATAAATTTTTTATACTTTGAGGACCAAACGGTATTTTAGTTACAGTAGTTTTATCCATTGAATCAAATTGAAAAATCATGAAATCATTCAAACTTTAACTGGAAAAACAGTTAAAGAGCAATTTTTTAATAATATATTTCCTTAAATTCAACTATACGATTGTATTGACTAATGTAACAAAAAATATATATTATCTTTTTCCATAACAATTAAGTTCAATTGTAATTAGTGGAGAATCGTAAAATACAACACTTAAAAATATTATATATACATTTTATTGATAATACTTTATTTTTTGAATATATGGTAAATTATGCTGTATGATATAAAATCGATTTAATTGCGGTTAAATTATGACTCAATACATAGTTTGTGGGCACTGAAGCTAATAAAAATATGGTTGCCATCCCACCAAAGAAGTCAGGCATGTCAGAGATCATCTAAGGGATTTTAATTAGAGATGGGGACTATTATCTTTGAGCGTGAGTACAATTAGGTATTGTAACAAATTATTGGGTCAAAGAATTAAAGAATTGTACATTTTTTCACAGTTGTACCCAAAAAAAAAAAATTTGGGGAGCCAGTTTTAAATATTTGTACGTAGGTTAATAAAGGACAATACCATTATAGAGTTTAGGGACCATGGCTCCCCATTGTCTCTATATATGTGGCTCTGTAGCTGCAAATCCCCAAATTACCTTTAACTAAAGGAAAATTTACCAGGGAAAGAAGAAAAGGAACTTTAAGAGTGTGTATGGTTGGAGTGGAAATTGGTAGGATGGAAAATGGGAAAAAAAAGTTGGGAGAAAATGACAAATGGTATGGGAGGTGTTTAGTAGAAGGAGGAAAATATAAGAGATTTTGATAGGTCTTAAGAGTTTTCTTCCTATATCTACCAAAAAATAATCTCTTTTTTTTCCTCTCAGTTAGGGATGGCAATGAGGCGGGGCAAATCCAAAGGATGGGGTCTTCGCCCCGGCTCCACATGATTTTGTCTTACCCCATCCCCGCCCCTTGGGGTCTCGCAAAGCCCCGCCTCACCCTACCCTGTAAAACTCTACTTCTTGTTAATTTGCCCAAAACTATTACAAATTTACAATTGTTTTTAATAAAACCTATTTCGTTAATAAAAATTTACTTGAAATTACAAATAAATTTATCCCATAAAATCAAACTAATTTTCAGCAAAAATTGAATAATATTATTAAAGTGTTTAACAAGACAATATCACAACAAAAACAAAAATCTCAAAATAAAAAATCAATGATTCAATAGTATATAAATTTGTTTATAATAAAAACAAAAGAAAATGTTAAAATTGGTACCTTATTTCCAACCTTGAGTAGAATAAAATAAGTTGATGATATGTTGTTTAAATAGTAAAGTTTTAGGATATGAAAAATGTTTGTTCACTTAGACCCCTTAAACCAGATAGTTTAACCACATGTACAATTTTGAAATGTGAGGGCTAGAGGCAAAGGAAGCAAATCCAAGCCGCAGATGATAGATTGATTCTGGTGTTGTGAGATGTGTTAGATGCAGTACTACATGGGGCACTTCTTCCTCTTTGTTGAGAGAAGTTTCATATAGTGCATCAGCAGATTTGTCCATAGTACCATAGATGTAATCATAAAGAGGCATAAATAGGGAGTAGTTTGTCCGAAATTTTGTATGACGCAGAGAGTGAAACATGTTGTTCATCAAGTCTACATAAGTAACATAACCGAAAATGGAAGCCAAAGAAGCAGTTCCTACAAAAATGATTACATGCAATAATTATATACAAGAAATTTATATAAAAGATCATTGGCCATGTAGGTTCTTTTTTATTATGTTGTTGAAGTGACATCAATAACATTCATTATCACATTATTTGGCAAGAATATAGTAATATTGATAGTAATTGTAGCATTTTCCATAAAATAGTAAACCAACCAGTTATGTTATTGAAGTTAGAAATCTTAAACTATATATCTTTCACTCCTACGAATAGCAAACACACTTGGCATCCAACCCACCCATCCTATGATATTCTTAACCGTTTAACTTGAGACTTAATGCTAGAGAATTTCATGATTTGATTTTCGAAAGTAAAAAAGCATTTCTTGAACCTTCAACACCTAGCATATGAATGACATGGCCCATGGCTCATAAAGTACAAGTTATTTATTTGAATATTTCCTCCCCTTTCTCTTTGCTTTCTCTATGGGATCAAACTCAATTATAAAATTATAAACGATCTTCTTTCCTTAGTTGGAGTTCCTAAATGTTTCTATTGAAAATACTAAGAGCTCTAGTTGAGCTACAAAATTTTTAATATCTTAAACTATATCTTCTACTCCTACATAAACAAACACACTTTAGTTCTAACACACAATCAATCATATTATCAATTTGTGGTAAATTTTTATTATCTTAATAAATAGCTAATTTATTATTGTCTTAATTATCAATGTTAGGATCAATTATTAATTTAAGGTATATTATAAAAATGAGCATTCTATTTTTGAATCTGAAAATCTCCCACCTATTAGCATACATTTAAGGGGAAGTATTAGTAGATAAAATTCATATTATACCAACAAGCATGATAATAAATATAATAGGTCTCACAAATTATAGGCTGTGTGACAATTGAGGAATGGTGGTGAGAATGGTAGCGAGAGTAAAGGTAATGGTGGTGTAATCCTTTATGAAGCCAGTAGTAAAGAAATTCTACCGGTCCCACATGAAGTAGAATTAATATATTACTCCATCAATTTTCCATATGGGCGAGTGTGAAGCTCTCTGTACCATGCTGCTGAATAAGTAGTATGCGATTCCATTGAGTAATATTTGATCATCCCTATCCGCAAGTTTAATACAACCAAAAAAAAACACACTTTAGACATTACAATCTGTACTTAACTTTTATGTTCATTAGCTTTTGTCAATAGAAAATGTTTAGTGGTGCATGCAATTCTTGTGCTATATCAATTATGAAAAAAAAAAAAAAAAAAAAGNAAATGATAGTCGCCAATGGTATTGTAAAGAACATAAAATATGCTATGTGCTCGGCAAATGGATGAGTGACAGCTGCCATAAGAAGAAATATAAGAATGAAAAGGTGATTAGAAAAATTATGGATACGGTTAGTTGTTGATTCTTTATTTCTTTTTTGCTTATTCTTCTTACTAATACTTTACGAAAATCTTGGTCTGATTGGTATCTTGGTCTGATGATAAAGAGTAATCATCAGAAGTGGACGCCATAAATTGAAACTCTAAAAATAAAAATAAAAAACTTCGCGAAAATCTAAATTGATGTGGAATTTATGACATTAAAAATTATTTTAACTCTCTCTCTCTCTCTCTCTCTCTCTCTCTCTCTCTCTCTCTCTCTCTCTCTCTCTCTCTCTAGAGTTCACCAATCATTAATGGCTTGTTATATATATAGGTATATACATGAATAAGTTGTAATAATGATATTTGAGTTTGGAGAATATTTAAGTAAAAATTCGAAATTCAGTATTTTTGATCAGTCAAAGCTTTTGCTCAATCGATCAAAATGGTAAGGAAATCTATCCTAGAGTTTCTACCTATTTCAATTGATGCTTGATTCCTGTTCGATCAATCAAAAAGAGCATTCAATCGACCGAAAGGGAACTCTCAACCGATTGAAACTCATAAAAACTGAATTTTCTACTGAATTTTCTAGTGAATGTTCTGAAAAAAAAAAAAAAAAAAAAAAAAGGAGTAATGAGTTTATATAAAAGTGATTTTTCATTAGTCACAATCGATCATATCATCAAGTTATGGCAAATTGTATGATCTTAGAGAAGAATAGTTTGATAGTTCAGGAAGAAGAGATTCAAACTCTAAACATTTCCTTTAGAAACACTATGAGAAGACAGTTAAGTTAAAAAGCTTTTGACTACATGCATATGTTTATTGGAATAATGTTAGGGACATAATTTTTTAGCATAAAAAATAATGGCACAGGTCACAGGTCATGAATTTAGTGCCCAAAAAAGGGGTCCAAATCTTCTGTCCCACTTTTCCTGTTTCACTCTATACTCCACCAATAAATACTTACCACATGTTCACCTAATTAATTAAATATTATCATTATTGACTTATTAATCCTACAGTTATTAATTAATAGTATCACGTGGCAAGTATTTATTGGTGGAGTATAGAGTGGAGCAGAAAAAGTGGGACAGAAGATTTGGACTCCCAAAAAAGTATGTACTTTGTGTGCAATAGTGTGTTTGAAATAAACACCACTCATTTTATATATATAAATTAATAAGAGGGTAAGTTATTATAAGAAACACATTAGTTTTATATGGATCCATCATTGACACAATTTTTATTATACAATACTAATCACAGTAAAGTATGTCAATAAGTAAGAAAAAGATTGTAAAAAATATATATTTTATCCCTATACTTATTAGTGCTTATATTGATGCATATTGTGCACTGACCAATTTTGCTCTCTGTCAACTTGTTCAAATTCAAGACTCTTGTCAACAAGTAGGTTGCTGCCTTTCGCATTTCGATAACGAGAAAGAGAAATCCATATCTGGTTGTGGAGCATCCTCTATAACAGAAAAGGGAGTATGAGAAAGTTGCCTTGGTCCCTTTCACTCTCTTCCTTGACTATGAATGAGTATATGCCTTGTACAGCCCAAGAAGCCAATTAAGGGAGTTTGAAGAGATGGTATACTCTAGTCTGTTTTGGGTATATATGTTATCTCTCTCATTGCATTTGTAACACTCATTTGCTATAAGAGAAATGACATATACATTCGAAATAAAATATAATTTTTCGAGGCTCAAACAATAATTGAAGCCCTCTCTCTCTCTCTCTCTCTCTCACACACACACACACACTAGCTAGCACAGTTTGTAACTTGTGTTTTTGTTGCTATATATTCTTGTTAAATGTAGCATAATGGGCCATGTGACAGAAGGGACGTTCGGTTAGCCAAGCGTTGAGGGTGGCAATTAGTATGCTATACAGTATATTTATTACTATATATACACTACTAAGCTTCTTGATGATGGTACGTCTCTTTTTGGGTCGGACAGTGCACAGTTACTAGTCTAGTCGATACGGGAATGTCTCTTTTTTGGTCGGACATAAATATTTATCACAGAGCAAGTCCCGCATATACAGTTGCCACCGCTTTTGGTGGTCCTCACTCCTCATGTTATCCTTTGGTTTGTACGTCGGCGTCATATATAAAGACATTAGTTGATGATTGGTTTGTGACGTGTAGAGCATCACAGTTTGATATTGTAGAGATTGAGATAGAGATGACTAGATGAGGGGAAGCAATAAGAGAGGGGAAAAAAAAAAAAAGAGTTACGTGGTTCAGGCACCAAAGGTCTCATGTTGGCTTAAGGTATTGTGGGACTTATTCTTATATTTTGAATATAAATGAAAGATGTTTCTCAAAAAAAAAAAAAAATGGCAAAAATTATTTTTGTCAACTTATTTTACTATTCAACTTATTTTTGGTAATATTCATAGGTCTTACTGTACTATTTCAGTTACTTTTACCTTTATCTATGGTACTTTCAGCAAAAAGTTTTTAGTTTCAACAAAATAAGCGGATCTCAAACACGAATTCTTTTTTTTTTTTTTTAGATGCAAACTTACAAATTAAAATGAATTCATCATGTTACTCAATGATTATACAACTAAAGCAAACACTATTTATTGAGTGAAGCAACCAAATACTAAACAATTATGATTGAAAATTTTAATAAAATTTTATATTTGATATTTTTAAATAAAATTTGAGTATAAATTTATTTACTAGTGAAAGATTAATGAGTTTTCTTTCAATATTTGTGTGGGGAAAATTAAATGAATTCTACACTCTAAAACTGAAATAAACAAACAGTCATTGCCACATCTAATGAATTTTTTTTTTTAATTGGTTTTTCTTTGATAAAAAAATGACAATGTTTAGTTACAAAATTGTTTGTAACATAAGACTACAACTTTAATATATTTTTATTGGAAATGAATTTTGACAAAACTACTATTGGATTATATTTTCTTCTTATATCTTCCGTACTTGCGAAATTTCTAGAAAATTAAAGATCAATAGCTATGTCATCAATCAATTGTTTAAATTACATGTAAAACTATGCATAAAAAATAATTTTATAAATCATATAGTAAATAATATCCGATTTGTACAAAATTTGACATATGTATTAAAAGCGTAAAGAACATACAATCTAACGGTTAGATTTTCGAAATATTTAGTAATGTTAATGATATTGAGTAAGGTTGTAACCTTAAGTTACAACAAATTTTGTAACTAAATTTTGTCTTAAAAAAAATATACTTTTTATTTATTAGTGAATATTTGAGGCTTAATTAATACTTCGATTGGTACAAGGATATCATTATTAATAAAAATTTGGGGGCCTTTTTCCATTGGGGCCATAGGCTGTTGTATATTTGCCTCACCTATTGATCTGACACTAGCTACATGTTTAATATATAATGAAGTACATGAATACATAAAACCCTAGTAGGATATATATATATATATATATAGATATATATATATATATATATAGGAACAACATGGTTTAGGATTAGCCCTAAACAAGTTTTATACTTAGTTGGGCCTTTACAAATCAGAGTAAGATTGTCAGGTGCTCTAAAAGCCTTGGACCCTCATGTTATCCCAAAAAAAAAAAGGTATCACAATATTTCAGGTGCCTTATGCATGTTCCCTTTTTATAAATGGTTTGAGAGAGTTAAGTCTTGGGAATAGAACTTAAAATCACCATCTTGTTAATATAGCCCATATGATCCTAGCCAATAACTTTCTCTTTTCACAAAGCTTTGTTGCGGTTGAAAATCATTTGATGTCTACTTAGAACATCATCAAAGTTAAAACCAGGACATATTAACATTTCAAATTGAGTTATCAATGTCATAACTAGGAGATTTTTCCTGTAGGCCTCCTTACTAGACCTATATTTCTGATAACATTTATAGGAATGGATGTACTTATCGAACACCATGAGATATGATTTTTAACTGTGATCATAACATTATACGGTAGAGGTGTAGGGGTGAAGTGTTTATGGCAAACATGTTTTGCTTGCTTTTATTGGAGGTTGAATGAAGTTGTTAACAGACTTGCTAGCGATGATGGCAGTGCTTCAGTCTGCAGAACAGATGTGTTGCTACTTCCTTCTCTTCTGTCTCCGTTTTTTGAAAAATCATGGAAAAAAACTTTGCCAGATTCTTGTTTTGTTTCCATGCCCCCATCAAAACTAAGAAACACTGTTATTCTCCTTGAATCGAATGTCTTTGTTAATGGATCCTGTATTAGTAAGTGGAAGGAGCTTTACAGCTTTGAAGTTTTTTTCTCTTGATGTCCCTGCCATAAAATGTTGCCAGTAAAGTGTTTTGTTTTGTACTAAATAATCAACTGCCGTGAACCTTTATGGTGTCTTCTTGGTAGATCCATAAACTCAGGTAATTGGCTTTAAAAAAATGCTCAACCATACAACCTAGTCATCAACATCTTTAGGCTTCGTCTTTATTTGCTTTGAAAGGTTCCATACTTCTATTTCTTAGCAGTAATTTAATTTATAACTTTAGTGGTGTATATAATATCATGTGATTTAAAATCTCATTACACCTTTTTTTTTTATAAACTCTCATTACACCAAATAAGGAATGATATATATATATATATATATATTAGGAATGATGTTTGATTTCAAATAATTTGATTCATGAACATTTAAAAATCTGCACTGTGTAGATTTTTTTGATTTTAAATATTTCATCCTCATATGAGAAAATATAATGACGTTTTACATCATTTTAGAGAAAATTGAACACCTTATACTAGTTGTAAAATAATTTCGGTTAAAATTTTTTTTTTAATCAAGAATGTCGCTTTTTGGCAAAGTTAACAGAAAAATGTGATGAAGAATAATAGGTGGGGCACTTTGATATCTTTATAATAATTGAGAGTGTAAATTGTTAGTTTTGAAAATTGAGAAACCAATTTACGAAAAACCTAAATAAGTTTAGAAACACAAAAAATTTCATAACTATCTAAGTAATAAGTTATTATTAGATTTGAATCTTATGTCTCCAACCAAAAATACCATGTGGTGATACCATGATAGTTGAGGTGCAAGACTCTCATCACTTAAACGGTCAAACCCAAATTTAATGGGTATAATTATTTTTTTTATTTATACAAAATAGAATTTTTACTCTAATCTAATCTAAGTATTTATGTATGTAAAGTCTGACTCTTACCTCCCACACCCCATAAGTACTTATACTTGTGAAGTGACCATCGCACCAAGAGGTATGCGGTGGTCAATGGGTATAACTATAAAGTGTGTCATTTTTATTGTAATGCACTTAATGCTACCGACCATAAATTAATATAGACATGAGCTTGAAGTCCTGTGTGGACTGTCATCTTCACATTGAACCTACCCAACTTATTCTATTTAAAGCCTCCTCACCAGCACAAATCTACTTTCTACGTACTTGCAAAAGCATTGAAAAGAGGGCCACGTAGCACTATTGTATTAATGGTGAATATGCTTGCTTTAAAAAAATTTGATTTGTATTATCCTTGAATTGATAAACTAATCAAATTCAACCATCATTCCTTAAAGGCATAATTATGGCAAAGAGTTTTTTCAATAGTTTAGAGACAAAAATAGGAATAAAAAAATAATTTTTTTCAATAGTTTAGAAATTAAAAACAAATTTTTAATAAAGTTTGAGGACTATAGTTTAGGGATGAAAGATGAACTTTTCAATAGTTTAAGGATGAAAAATGAACTTCTTAAAATTTAGGAATGAAAAAAAAGTTTTAGTAAAATTTAGAAACCAAAATAGTATTTTAGCTTGTATTTGATAGGAGCATAATAAAAAACTCAGTAAATTAATGATTTTTAATTTTAAAAACAAAACAATTTTGGGTTATCCCAAAAATGAAACGTAAAACCAACAACTTGGGGCCAATGGAGTAATAATAAAGGAAAACTATCATGAAATTTACACCAAAAATCTTAAGTTAATATCAAAGCCAGTTGGAACCCTTGGCAATATGGTAGCTAGGGAGATCAACAAACCATATATACACATCTCACTTGTGGCAGTTAGAACTTAAACGAACCATGTTCACTTTGCTTAGAGTTAAAAATAAATAAATAAAAGAAGAAGAAGAAGAGTGGGTTCTAATTAGCTCAACTAGTAAAGTCTATGATGGTTATATAAGAGATCTAGAGTTCAATCCCTACCTACACCAAAAACTGATTAGTGTCTTGGTCTGATGATAAAAATCTATCATCATGAACGGACGTCATAGGTTGAAACTTTCTTTAAAACAAAAACAAACAAACAAAATAAGAGTCCAAACCTTAATGTTTGGATTGAAATAACAAACGTTGGCTATCTTGTTTGGATATATTGAGAATTGGCATATCAAAGGGGGGGGTTTTGGAGACGTTGCCACAGAATTAATGTCATTAAGCCAATTCTGTGTGCCACTGAGCCCATTGTGGAAGATAAATAGATCCAATACTGTTGCAATGTTTTTCTTTCAAGAATCCTTTCCATGTTCTCACTTCTCATGCAGGTTAATGGGCTTGCCCATATTGCCACAATGGGCCACCTTATAAAATGACAAAAACAATTCCTATCTCCACTATGCCAGGGACCCATTGTTGTGACATGTGTGGGCTTGAATATTATACAAAGCCACCTCCTCTCTTTTTCCTGGTCTGGTTTAATAATAGTATTCAGGTCAAAGTTATATATTTCTACTATCAAAGTTGAAAATGAAGATAGTCTTAATTTAACCTTTTGTTAATGCTATATTCTTCTTTGTTTATATAGAGAACAACATGTCTACCCACCTCTTTAGCCCAATGGGTTGCCTTTTTTGGGATTGGGCCAGCTCCCATTTCCTCTCTGACACCTCGTGTTGTCCATGCTATGGTTGGAGATGGCCCTAGCCCATTCCCTCTTGTTGTTCTGTTGTTTTGCTTGATCAATTAAGTAATTTTTTAAGAAAAAAATGAATTTAACTTTTTTAGAAAAATAAAACATAAGATCACTCACATTAAATTTTAGTTTTTAAAAACACAGCTACTTTATCTATTTTAAAACATCAATTTACAAGGCACCCAACATCAAATACTCTATTCTTTTACCAATTCATTTAAATATTCTTTCTTTTACCACTCAAGTCTTGGGAAAAATGGGCTTTTGCCCTTTATTTTTAAAATATTCAGCACAATGTTCTTGTTTTCAAACTAATAAGCATTGTGTCCTTCTTTTGGAACTCAATTTTTTAAAAATCGAGTTCCAATGTAACTCAATTTTATGATTATCAAGTTTTAGGTAAGTTTTTGCCACGTTGGACGAGCAAATGTGGCTTTTTCCTTTTCTTTTCTTTAAAAAAAAAAATTCAACTGGTAAAATCGAGTTCCTTGGAAATTTTTTCAAAGCTAAACTCGATATTCGTAAGATCGAGTTTCACACAAATTTGAAAAAATATTCAATGTGTAACTCGATATTCGTAATATTGAGTTACACTGAAATTTTTTTGATTTTAAAAGTATCAAGTTATGTTGGGATTTTTTAAAAAGAAAACTCAATTTTAAGAAAATCGAGTTTCACTAATGCTATATCCAGAACAGATTGTTTAGAATTAGCATTTTTGTATCCTTAACTTCAGTGTTTCTCACAGCTCCACAGCTATACATCCTTGGATTCGGCATTATCTCTCAAGTGACCATCTCTCTATCATCTCAGGTACAAAACTCACATCATAATTTGATGCATATAGAAAAATTTATGACGTAGGTGAGGAATAGTTTCAGATATTGCAAAGGTTTATCATCCAAAATGTATTTTCATATTGAGGAAGTATTTTCATTTGATATGTTGTATTGTTTGTGCTTAGGTATTTGGTTGAATGAGCGTTATGTGAGTACACTGGGGTTATATTGGTTGTTTGGTGTTGTAAATTTGAAGTACAAAAAGTAAAAATTTTTAGATCTGCAAGAAGCAATGAACTATAAATCTTATTTGTCTGAGATTTTTTTTTAAATGTTATTAAGAGTTTAGGAGGGATCTTAGGGGACACCACATTTTTTGTGGAAAAAGATATGGGAAAATGAAAAAGTCCCCCCCCCCCCCAAAGAAAACAAAAACTAGTTGATTTTGACAATATTATGCTGAATTAGTCTAATATTATGATCAATATTAAGGAAAAAGATATGGGAAAATGAAAAAGTCCCCCCCCCCCCCAAAGAAAACAAAAACTAGTTGATTTTGACAATATTATGCTGAATTAGTCTAATATTATGATCAATATTATTTAGGTATTATTGATGTAATTTAGTATTGTTGATAATACTAGAAGGCTTTTATTAACAAATGGCCTCTTAAAGGCAATAAAATTGGTCATAGTAAACTCAATTTCACCATGAAAAAGTATGCAGTTCTTGGTTTTTTTTTTTTAATATGTGTCC
Organism: Quercus suber; assembly: GCF_002906115.3. Classification (NCBI taxonomy): domain Eukaryota; kingdom Viridiplantae; phylum Streptophyta; class Magnoliopsida; order Fagales; family Fagaceae; genus Quercus; species Quercus suber. The sequence goes on from NW_027069801.1 coordinate 302,619, forward strand.
ATAGGTTGTGGGACTCACATATCATACTTCATGTTGAAAAAAAAAATTAAAAATAAAAAATAAAAATTTGCATAATTCAACCGAAGGTGTATGTAGTAAGCACAAGTTCCTATTTTGTAAAAGTTGAGCATACATAATCATCATTGTTAGACATTAAAAACAACACCTAGACATTAAAAACAATGTCTAGACATTAACAACAACATCTAATCTTTCTAGATAGAAATTTCTTGGAAATCATCATTGCTTGAATTTGAGAACTCTAAAATATCTTTGTCATCATTTAACGAATTAATTTCATTAATGGAGTTAATGGCTCACTCTTGTGCCTTCCCCTGTAGATGTTTCTTAGCTTTTTGGATTGCATGAAAATAGTCTAGTCATCTTTGCGTTTGATTATTCTCTTTTTCAAGACGAGCAAGTATGTTGATAGGTTCGTCTCTAAGTGTTAGGGACATATTTATGTAATTGGCTAATTTTTTGACAAAATGCACTTTACTTGTAATTGGGTAGATCTAGGATGGGTTTAGTACTTCAAGAAATAAGTGTTCAAGTTAAGTATTGAAGCCATGCAAATCTGACCAAGAAACAAGTGAAGAATGTGCTGCTCATTAAAGCTCAACAGAAGTCTCGATAGAATCCTTTCTATTGAGAATTACTGCTAAATCTCGACACAAGCTATATTTGTCAAGAATTACAAAATCAGATTTTCTAGATCTAATTACATGCATATCCTTAAGTATTTGTGTAGGGTTTCTTTTCTCACAACTCTAGACATATATAAGGATTATTTTAAGGGTCGTCATAAGTGATGCAAGGTGTTGCAAGAATAATACATGCATATTGTGACCGGAGGCAAAAATTGCTCCAGTCCATTTCTCTCTTTGTAGAAGCTACTGTATCTTTACACCAAGGGTTTTGTGACCAAGGAGCTTCTTGATCTTCATTGTTGATGAACTAAAGAACTTTGCAGCCAACATCTTCCTCAAGTTGATGTGTTAGTCACATACTGGGATCCGTGCATCATTGGTTAGTCACGTACTGAGATTCGTGCATTAAACGAAGAGATTGTCGCTACAATACAAGTCCAATTGGGTATTGGGGTAAGGGTTCAACTATAAGTTAGTATTTGCTACTAGGATTCTTTATACTTGTAACCGCTTGTGATTGATAATAGTAGATTCTCGGGAGTGGTGACCTTAAATTCACTCGGTGGGGTTTTGTCTCGGTGGTTTTCCCCATTTGTAAACAAATCACTTATGTCAAATTTATTTTCTGTTACATTTAGTTTAGTTGGTGATTTGTTTGTGCTACCACGATATTGCATGTAATTTGACTAATTAATTCACTTGGGTAATTAATTAATTCGCAAAGGGGTCAATTCATTTTAACCCAACACTAGATAACTCGACTGAATGTGCCTTAGGAACTTGTAACCCGTGTCATCGACAATACATCTCCAACTCACACCTCTTCTCATATAGCGTTGACCACGATGGTTTTACTGTGCTGAACTCTATTGTGATGGTATCTATACTCAGTTGTATAGATTTGCTGACCATGATATGTCCGACACTTCCAAGACTCTTGTACGTGTATATTGGAACATTAATGAAATCTCTTTTCTTTCCAACTCATTTCCCTCTATAGTGGTCTATGTATGTTTGTAGTTGTTGCTCTATTGGAATTTGTGATGATGCATATGTTGAAGATCCAAACTTGTTTCACATAATACGATTTGATTTTGAGGCGTTGCAACTTATACCTTAGTCAATCTAAAGAAGCTATTGGAGTAGAAATAAACCATTCAATATTGTGGTACATTTATAACCTCAGTTCATGGTCCGAGGATTATAAAATATATGAGTTTTCAGATCTTGTCATGTCAATACAGACTGGTGAGACAATATATGAACAGGATTACCCATGTTCCCAATATTACAGTGATATTTCAACATGTGTGCAATAGTTTAAGTCAATTATGTCTGCATAGTTGCAGTATACTTTAACAAAGCTTCATCTTTAATTAACACAGTGCTATGAATTATGCACCATGGTACGATTATTCATATATTTACGTTTTGTGCCACATGTAAGTGTTAGCATTTAATTTAATGCATGTACTACTACATAAATTTATGAATGTCTTTGCCGCATATCATCTTATGAAGCTTTACATTATTTATCAACAGTTAATGCACATTGTTAACTTGATCATTTAATGTTATTGCAAACAGCATGAATGGCTTATTATGGAATGGATTATTCAATTTACAAGTCATACAATGTGTTCACCGTGATAGGTCATTGCTGGATACTAGAAGATGAGTTCAGCTATCCAATCGATCCATGTAGATAGCCGCAACGATCTTCTATTTCATGTCCTAAACCTTATAGTGAGATGCCCAATGCTTGTGCTTCGCATGCAAAAGACAACGTAAGCATGGTACTATTCTTGAAATGTCTTCCCGTATATATATCTCAAGTATGATAGCAATGAACTTCGAATCCATCATCTTTCCATCAAGCTCTACCTAGAGTGATGAGTAAGTGTGGACACCCTTACATTTTGTGATCTTCCACATGTTGTGCTTCTTGCTACAAATAGCTCGAACTAACCACGGACATGCATTGTGTACACAACTCACTACCAACCTATTGAAGTCTAATTTGATGGGCTTATATTTTTTATTATACTCCACAGAGAGAACATGGTTAATGCATGTTGCACCAAAGCCTTATTTTTGAATAGCATCCCGTTAGTCATTTGGTCCCCTTCCTGCTAACTCGTCAAACATGTTTCCATAGAAGGTGATGGGTCATGAATATTGCTCCACATGTTTGTTATGAACCATTCGAGTGTAGGATTTAGAATGGGGCATGTGTCCACATTGTGTTCCACTTGTAGTTCATCAAAGAATTTAGGATTGTTCTCACCACCATCATTATCAATTAACTCTTTGTATCTATCTCGACCGGCATCAATATCGAATGTCTCAACCACATAGGTTTGAACATGTTCATTTTCATGAGTAGACCCCTATACCTCTCATGTGTGTATTGCTCCTATCACTTCAGCTTCTTCAATATTATCCATATCAGCTTCTTTACATGGTTGAATGTTGTAAGGCAAAGGGATGTCTTATGTAAATGAAGGACACACATCAACTAGTACTGATTGTAGCTCTTCGGGTCCACTAGTATGCTACGAACCTTCGCCAACGTTAAACCTAACAGCCTCAATAATTACATACAAGTTGAAAGCTATGAATTGAGGTGTTCGCTTAATCACTACCCACATCATGTCCACATCATCTTCGCACAATAATTGAATTGAATTGTAGAAAACTTGGGTATTCACCGGTTACTGAGGAGCTCAATATACAATGGATATGTTATGCGAATCCTTATCCAACCCCAAAGCTGTCATTATTTTCCCTCAAAAAATTTTCATGTGTATCCCATGTTTCACTTTAATAAACTTCTGCTTTTGTGAAGGACCTCGGTATGACAACCATGTGAGTCATGATGATATGCCTCCCCATCGTAGTAAACATATAAATAATGGCAACCCATAACGAACCTATTGATAAACAAATGTAATTATGAGGCAGTAGAATTGATGTGAGCTATATTGATGCAATTATAATTTTTAAGTATGCATATTCAAACTCAGTGATGTATTCTTCTTGAAATAAATGTGTACAACACATGCTGGACCCATTTTTTAAAATTTGTAAATTTTTCATTTCATATCATTAGAGATATAGGGTATATCATCAATGTTGTGCTACCATGTATCAAGTAGTGATGCTCATGGACAAAAAAAAATTAAAAATAAAAAAAATATCGTGCAATGGTTTTAGGTTTCAAATAAGATATTGTAAACTAAATGAAAAGTAAGGAATTATAAACTCGAACTTGTTAATGTATAGCAAGTAACCTCTACTACATAAGGGCCCCAAGAGACAAATTATTCCAAATATGTAGCTACTAACTTCATCACCCAACTAGATAAAATTTTCTTATCATAAATTGTACTGCAAGTGTCTTCAGTTATTACCTGTAAGAATAGATTTTGATGCAATGGTGAAGATGTGGACTCAAGAAATAGAAAATTTTGCTAAAGCTACTAACACGAAGTAGAAAATGGCAGCATGCTTTGCTCAAATGGTTACCAAGAGGTAGAATGAGGCAGGCGAATGCCTTGTAAATGATTTGTATACTTGAATCAAAATTAAAATGAACTTGAGTTCTATGTTGCATATGACTTGATTTTTTCAATATTGAGTTACATTTAAAAATAAGGACTCGGAGCAATGAGATATTAATTAAAATTCGATTTCTAGATTATCGAGTTTTTCACTGCATATAACTCGATTTTTTTCAATATTGAGTTACATTTGAAAATAAAGACTTGGAGCAGTGAGTTATTAATTGAAACTCGATAATCTAGAAATCGAGCTTTTCACTGCATATAACTCGACGACCTCCACAGCATCCCTCCCCTCAACACCCACCACCTCGCCTGCCATGGCCTATATGTACTCATCTTGCTTGCTACACGCGCATTCTCCAATGTCACTTGATTGAGCTCTTCCACAATCTCCAGTGTACGCTTAAGGTGATTATACATATCGGAATCTCATTCGCACATTAGTAGTAATTTAACATTGGACTTAACCTATGAAATAAGGGAGTAGTGTTAGTAGGGTGGAAAAGAAAGCATGCAGTAACACACATATATTGTCAATCCATAAAAGAACCATTAAATTGTTGTCTTACCAAGATTTCCCAATATGCAAACTCTCACGTAATGAATCGTCTAGTGATTTTAAGATACCACTTCATGTAAGCATCAAGGTACATCGTGTCACCATCTAAGATTGGGGCATTGCGAACACATTGCACTCAATTGGCCCATTGCTAAATATAGACTACATGTTCTACGGCCCAATCCTTATTGTATTTATCATGGAATGATATATTGTGAAATGTAGCTGAAGTATCCACAAAACCTGGTGGCAGTTGTTTCATCCCAAACTGATAGGAGACATGTTCCGAATGATGCTCCTTCACTACCCAAAAATAAAAGGCACAACGGACCTCCATATATGTTGGTCGGCAATGCAATATGTGGGCAAAGAGTCCAACACATTCTTGTACGGCTCCCATATTTGAATAAATGGTCAAGAAAAACAAATATAATAACAATTTATTTTTGTCATAAATGTCATACATAACAACCATATATTTAATACAAATATTGGTGCAAATAGATTTTCAAAAAATTGAAAGTATTTGTATTCATCCTATAATAAAAATATTAAAATTTATCATAAACCCATATGGGCCTTTGTTTATAGAGTAAGCATTTCGTTTTTTGCCTATTTTGTGATTTGAGAGATTTTAATATTGCACTAAATGAAAAAGGAGTGGAATTTTTCCAGTAATCATAAACCCACGTGGGTAGATCATAATTATATCTTCATGACATAAAGTGGTAGAATACCTAGTGTGCCCATATTGAAGACAATGACGCACAATACGCAACTAGGACATGCGTGGCATGCTGTGTGGTACACTTCGGCCCATTCCATCTAGCAAACATACAGTTTGGTCAAATGCTCATTAGTTATTTACACAAAATCAATGCGACTTTAAAACATTACAGGATGCATATTCACTAACAAATACTTAAACTAAATTATGGATAAAAATTAACGTACCTATTAGCGAGGGGACCTAACTGCACTGGCTGTTATAGTGGCCTCATAATTGGGCATATTTTGTGGAAACCTTGAATAGGCCCACAACTGCACCAACATAAGTGCTCCTCCAATCTGCATAGGTGCCTATAGAGCCACACTAAGGCTACACTACCCCAACTATACTTCTTCACATTGTTGATTGGGTTGAAGAACTATAGAGGCATGATTAAGATCCAGGCATGATTGAGATCCATTGTGCCGACTTGTCCATAAACAATATGGACCCCAACCGAACAAGTATATGATAGCGAGCATATCACTGCACTAGTACGTCACTGGCGTTCGCAGCTAGAGGAACTCTAAACTGTTCAGTAAGCCAGTTGATTTGTATCATCGCCCCAACAAGGACAGACTTGTTTCATTGAGATGGGGTATTGAGGGTGGGGGAGTAAAACCTAGGAACTCCTCACACACATCCTTCCACATCAAATTTGTCTTCCCAACCACTAGAAAACCATCCACACGAACCCCTAGCATCACCTCAATATCTTGTAAGATGATACCCATTTTTCCGTGAGGTAAGTAGAATGTATGCGTCTCTGGACGCCAACGCTCGACCAAAGCAGTGATCAACGTGTGATCCACTGCCAAATTTAGGACACGAAATAACCCTTCAAAACCTACCTCATTGATACAACGAGTGATCCGTGGGTCTAACCCACCCTGAGGTAATGAAATGGATCGGTACTGACACTTTAGTACTTCTAGCACTTGCTGCACATGGAAGAACATTGGGTTAAGAAAGTGCATACAAATTAAAAATAAAACTACTATATAATAATAAGATACAACAATAAATGATGAATATACATCAATATATGATGGAGATATATTGCAATAAAACTACTCATAAGTGCTGGAGATATTCTATGATGATGGAAAAAGGAAAATCAATCCACTACTCAAAATGCAATATATAATGGTTTCCCCAATAACATCAGTGGTATTAATGTTTCGATACAAGTCATCATTAATGTTAAAATCAAATGATCCACCTTTGAGTATACCAATTCCTTTACATTTTAAACATGCTATCATTCTCAGATTGCCACATCTCTTGCACATACCCTAAGTGCTGAATATTTGAAGGTAAAAAAAAACAACACAAACATAAAAACTATCAGAATGTTGACATGTATCTAATCAAATATGAAGTTATGAACCACTGCAAAATATGCTTACAATTATTGTTATTAGTCTCTAAAAATAGTTTCGAACTTTTGCTAGGAAACCAGCTATATAAGTAATGCCACTCTCTTCTAAAGTCAAAACAAGATGCAAATGTTGGGTTAACATTAAACCTCTCACTGGTAGTGACTACTGTAAAAGGCGAGGATGAAATTATTAACCTTAAACCTATTAACAGAAGTATTTGTAGTATACATAAATCCCCACTTATTGGTAGCATATATCATTAATGAAATTTTGAACAAGACAAAGAACCACAAAAAAATCTACCACAAAAGAATAATTACCTTAAATAGTGATGGTGAAGTAGTTCCTTGGACATTAATATCTATAAATAAATACTTACATGGGCTAGTGGCCAAAGAAAACCATAGGTTAAGTCCCACTACACTAATTGGCAAGTGATTAGCAACATTCTTTGAAGAGTTCTTAATAAACTACTGTAGTGGCAAATAATCAAACAAGAGAGCCGACCAAAATGAACACAAAGTGGAGGACTAAAGCTTAGAGAAGTCACTTCAAACTTTCATAATACGAAACTCACAACAACCCTTCAAGTTGGGGTAGTCCCAATTTCTAGTTTTGTGATAAAATCCCCTTCCATTGAATCTTCTAATTGAAGGGGATCATTCACCATCAAAATAATAACCAAATGCCCGGATTTTAGTACAACTACGTTCTTGACTATTGATAGGGCCCTCCTATAGCGAAGTGGATCATCAATCAATGATCCACTTGCCACCTCAAGATTCTGACATCCTTGGGTCCAGGCTCCACGTCTAACAACGATTGCATAGTTGACACGCATGCAATGATGTAAATAAACCATTGATCTCAGCTAGACATTAACAAAATGACACTTAACTATTCACCACATTAGGAGATATTGACCTTGTTTGGATTATTTGCAAAATGGATAGTAAAATAAAATTGAATGTATACCAGCTATACTGAGCTCCATTGTTTTTATTATGTCTAATACCAGATGTTGAGCCATGGTTCTTTCTCTCACTAAATACGACGATAAATTCCATTATTCCTAGTAACCACAAATTGCATTTTCCTTCTTTTTTTTTCTTTTTTTTTTTTGCAAACACATCGTAACTTTCATGGACACAAAGTTACAACTAGCAGAAATATCAGCAAACCAAAACAAACAAAGCTATAGCAACACAAAACTGCAAATTCAATTCAAATAGGTGATAACATTTAGGAAGATAAACTAACTAGGACATACAAGTAACAAAAATGGCTTAGAACTTACAAGGTTTCTAAGTTAACCAAATTCCTAAATTTTGGAGAGGCTGTTCCAGAAAATTAATTTTCTTCAATATTTTTAATTAAAAAAGTTTCCATTCAGATTGCTAGCAAGTTCATCTTAAAGTATGCAAACTTAACACATACACTTAACATATAGCTAGATAAATGATTCACTTGTCATCACAGTTCACAGATTATAGGATAAGACTATTTATGGATACTTTATTCAAGACGAAAATATCTACACTATTAAGAACAAGAAAAATGGTTTGCAGTGTGTATTTAATGGAGATCATGTATGTGAGATTATAACAATATTGGTAATGCTAGGAAAAAAAAGGACAATAGTGATAAATAAGAACAAATGTCGTGTTTCTTACTTTGGTGGTATGAAAGACTCCCACTTGTTGACAGAACTTACAAAAGGTCACCTAATCATAAAGAGAAGACAATAATGTAATATTGTCAGCAACAACCAAAAGAATGAGGAAAACTGGAATAATGGCTCATAAGTCTCATTATTCAATACTAGTGTGGAAAATTAACTCATAACACATAATTCTATAAGCATCTGATAATACCAAGAAACAAAATTCACTATAGGATTCACTACATAAGCGCTACAGAATTCACCAAGGTTAAAACTAGTCCACTAATCATCCAATTTTTTAAGCACAACAGATCACTACAAGATCTGCCAACAGACCCACTAATCATCCCTATTATAATAATCAAATACCATGCAACTTGAGAAAGATATTGCAAAGAACAAAGGCATGAGGATTTGACGTAATACCCTAAACTTATGCATTTGTATATCAACAACAAATACAAAAAAAAAAAAAAAAATGTATGCTATGCGGTCATAAAACCCAAGTATCAGAACTCAAACCCATTCAAAGGATTAAAAACCTAAAAAAATTGAACTTAGATTAAACAATTACCTTAATGCAGTTTTAATCCTTTGCTCATACAGCAAAAAGGATAAAACTCAAACCAGCTATAACTCTAATTTCTAAGGTTGAGGTTGAGGGTGAGGGTTAGCGCTTCTTCGTTAGATGATACCGTTTTTTCAGTTGTGTTTCGGTTTCGGGTTAGGTTTCAGTCTAGAGATTTTATGGAGAGTTCTGCCACAATTGAGGGAGAAAGAAGAGGAGATGGGCTACTGAAGGGAGAGACTAGAACTTGGGGATGCTAGTTTTAGTGGAACTTATCTCTAATATCCAGTCAGACATTGTCAACGCCTGGCCTCGAAAACGGGGCGGAAAAACTACCGTTGTCATGGGCCTTCGTTCGACCACCCGCCATGGCGACGCTCCCGTGTGCCGGGGGCCCATTGGAGGCCCCTCTCTTGGATTATGGGTGTGCATGTACACGTGTGTAGTAATGTGTGGCATGATTCACGCAGGGCTTCGAGTGCTCTCTCTCTCTCTCGGTGAAGGAAGGTAAGTCTACCTTTGGCGTTATGGCAAGAATCTGAGCCAAATTTAAAGGGTTACTAGAGGTAAATGGAGTCACCACTAATCATTGGGTTTTTTTAAGGTGTGATTGGTCACCTGTTTCTAGTTGATTTTATTACCAATCCTAGGCTAAGAAAAATGGCATTTTTCCTAATCTAATATGGATGGCAAAAAATCTTGATTCTTAGGTCCGAAAGTTTGGTTACGTGTGGGGAAGGTGTTAGGCACCCCACAACCCCTATCCAAGGACAGTCCTTTGTTTTGATAAAACCTTAATTTTTGGAGATTGGCAGTAAAAAACATGATTTTGGCATTAGCTTTTGGGGCTTTGCATGCATGGGGGCTTTGAGGTTTGATTTTTGAATGGGTGTGGTCCCGATCTATGTTTTCCTAAGGCATTCGAGCAAAGTGCCAGATTTTCACAGCAAAAATCCGACGACATGTCACTTTACTTCCGTGGCAGAAACTAGGCATCACTTGGCCTTAAGTGACATGGATTATGACAATCACACCAAAAAGGGTGAGTAGGTATATATATACATACATCATGCACAATGCAAGCACACAGAGCAGGAAAGTAAATGCCTACATCCCTAGAGCATGGCGTCAATATGTAGGTGCAAGAAAGCAAACAGGGGTCGTCATACTCTAGAGATGAGGGTGAATGGTACACAGCATGATATACCTAATACAACCTATCTAAGAGAGAAAGAAGGGAGGAGGAAGGTGGGTTTAAAAGAGTACATAACCAAATGGGAGAAGCTAGACCCTTAAACCTACTAAACACAACCGCTTGGCTTATATCCACATGCTTGCGCCTTCACCCTTTTTACTTGCGCCAGGGAGACCGCGCCCTAGCTCTATGTATCCTCGCTCCATGTGTGTACATACAAAGGCAAAGACAAGAAACCAGTAGACAAGCAACAGAAGGAAAATATGCAAAAAGCATAGAAAAAGGCATAAAGCAAATAAGCATGATAGACATGGCAAACAAAGAAACAAGAGACCAAGCAAACAAGTAAAAGGGCACACAAGCAAATAAGAAAGAAGATAAACAAGCAAAAGGGGCAAACAGAAGGTGGTGTCCACAAGGGACAAATGTAAATTTGGATTGAATGTCCATAACTTCATTGTGTTGAGGCATGGATGATACACTAACAAGCAAGACTCATGCATGGACATGTAAGCAAGCGTGTAAAGATGCATAGAAAGCCAACGAGTGGCATAAACAAGCATGGTGAACATATCATTGCATAAAACGGAAAATGGGAAAAGTATGTACAAAGCAACTGGCATCATGGCGATGCATTCCAAATGGTTACATCCAAACGAGACTTCATAGGTATCGAATGTAACCACACAACCACAAACCTGCTAAAGGCGTCAAGCGTGGCAAAGCCTAGAACAAGAAAGGCTATCACAAGCATGAAGCGTAAAAGCAAGCAAGCATTGACATGCAAATAGGGGTGATCCAAACCCCTTTAAACTTTATGGAGAGAGAGAAAACTGACCTACCAATGTAACCAAGTTGGCTTTAAAGGGGTTTTTCCAAAAGGAAGATGCCCTCTTACAGTTATTTACATCCATTATTTTACATTAATATTCATAATTTACGCAGAAATATTCACATTGTAATGCATAAAAGTGGACATATTAGTAAAATAAAATAAATTAAAAAATATAAATAAATAAATAAATAAAAACCAAGTGTAAGACACTTAAGAGTATCAATGGGTCATTGCCCTTTTTAAAAAACTCAAACTAACCTCAATGGGCTGAAGAACCATTAACCCAAGCTAAGTTGTAGGTGCTAAAATAATTGATCCAAACCAAACCACAGGTGATGGGTTTGAATATTTTGGGCTAGTTGGTTTGGATTCATTATATATGTCAAGCCCACTCAAACACTTATCTCCAATAATGCTTATTTTGGTTTTGGTATATTTTGTCATGTCCGTTGGACTATTTTTCTCTAATCATATTTGCAGGTTTTAGGATAAATGAGAGATAAAAAGTAGGTTCCAACATAGGATCACTTGGTCTCTAATGCTATGGGAGATAAACCATTTTCAAAAGTTTATGTAAATTGTTAGGAAATTGTTAATTTAATCATTTAATCATAATTATAACAAAAGAAATCATCATTATTAGTGTAGGGACTCAATTTGGATTGGACCTAGAAAAAAGATGGGTTTCTAGCCTAACAAGCCCAAACAATAAATTTTTAGAGAGTGGGATGAAGAATTAGGCTCTAACAAGCAGGCAACTCTAAAAACAGAAATTCCCGCCATTGGAGGTCGAGGCACTTGGGCTGCTCCTTAAGGCCGCTCCTCGGCACTCATCCGAGGAGCTTCCTCCCTCCTCATTTTCCTCCTCCCCCTTTCTTTTTCTATTTGGTTCTTCTTATATAGTCCCCTTCATTTCTTCTCCTTCTTCCATCTGTTGATCATCCATGCGCTTTCCTTCTGACTGTCCGTCCCATCTGTTGTACTATCAGTACTCAAGTGATTTACAGTGACTAAGGTTATCCAGTCCAAGAATCACATCTTCATTAATGTGGCTAGGGGATTAGGTGAGCGCATTTATTGTGGAGGTGACAACTTGTTCTGGGCTCGTCCCCCTTCACCACTTGGGGTTAATCACGGTCTACCAAGGACAAGGGTATCCTCGGCGGGGATTCTAAGAGCTTGGGCCTTCATACATTGTCCTCGTATAATACTCTTTCCTCGGCATGGGCCCTGGGCCAAATGTAAAGTGGGCTGAGGTTACCAGGCCCGCAGGCCCCACAATAGCCCCTTAAAATCCTGCTGCCCGTACTTTCGGACGGGGAGGAGGGTTTTGATATCCCTGGGCCCTCTACATGATTCACCCAGTCTCAGTCCACGTCAGCATTGGAGTCTTTTCGTCTGCCCGATGTACGTTTTTGGCGTTTCGAGACTCAGTGTGCGCTTGCATTAAATTCTAGCGGTTTCACATTTCCCACTCCCAACGGTGTGATGATAATCACTCGACAGGGATTTCCTGCTTTTATGGGCAGGAAGTTATGCTTGGTTAACTTAAATTGGGGGTATAAATACTCGTTTGGTCCGTTTGGCATTCTTATTTGCACATTCACTGACTTCGATGCACATACTCCAAACCTGGTTCAATTTCCACACTGTCCAGCGCCCTTTTCCAGTGTAGAAAGCCTGTCCGAGGAGAATCTCCCCTTTTCTGTAAGTCTTCTTCCCTCTGTAGCACAAAATTTTCTTTGATTCTTCTTTCTCTTTCCCTCTTTCGAGTCCTTTAGTCGTTGCTAGGAATGGGAAAATTTAAGAAGTTAGTTGAATCTGAAGAGATGATGGAGAAATTTGTTGCCGATTATGGGATACCCCATAATGTGGGCTTGAGGTATTATGAGGAGGGGGAGTGGTTCGCTAAAAGGAACGAGGGCGAAGTTGTGATTCCCATAGTAGCTTTTGTAGAGGGAGGCATGAGAATCCCTATGAGGCCAGTGATAAGAGATTACCTCCGGCACTTTCGGCTGACCCCTACCCAATGTGCTGTTAATGTATTTAGGATATTAGGGTGCGTAGACACCTTGAATGAGAAGATGGGGTTGAGGTTAACCCACCATGATGTGAATTGGTACTATAATCTTTAGCACCTAAAGGGTAAGTCATATTACATTAAGACGAGGGACGATAGGGTTCGTCACATCCAGTGCCTCCCTGATTCTAGTAAGGGTTTGACTCAAGATTTCCTCATTGTGTCGGGGGAATGGCACGATGGTCTCCACTGCCCGACAGTAGAGGGAGAGCCAGGTAGGGTCCCCGAAGTAAGAGGTGGTCTAGATTCTTGTATTTTTTCTTTGTTGTATATCTGCTTTGGTTGATTGATCATAGGAGTTTTGTTTCTCCTTCTGCAAATTCGCATGCCTTCGCGCGTCATTTTCACCTAGTCAACAAGGAGGACTTGGAAACCGTCCTTAGGGCAGAACTTTTTCTGAACGAGGCCGACAACTAAGTTAGGGCCACCCACAAGATCCTCGGATGCGATCCAGCCCAGAAGTCGTTCCCAGTCCCAAAGCATGTTATCAGGGCTTGTGATCCTCGGCTCAGGCAAATCACTGTGGTAGAGGACGGTTTTGCATTTCTCGAAGGATCCCCCATTCCGGAAGGCATTCCGTTGGCAGGTTCTTCCTCGTCTCGTAAAGCGGCAGAAACCGAGGAAGGGAGCTCAAAGAAAGGCGACGAAGTGGTTGAACTAAGTTCGTCTGAGGACGAATTCTGTGTATTTGACCGAGTTGAACAACCCGAGGATCCTCCCGGTGATCTAGGGGACCCTCACTTGTCCGAAGCCGATCTTTAGTCCCCGAGGTTTGGTACCCAAACAGAGATGGGTCTTAAGAGATAGCCTCAAACCAGTCTTCTTGATCTGCTTGAGGGCAAGTCTAAGAAAAATGTGCCAAAGGAGTTGCAGCCTAAGCCCCCTCTCCCAGGACTTAAGCCTTCACCGGCACAGACTAGGTCGTCCTTTGTCCCTCAAATTTCAGACTCTCAGCCTAAATCCTCTGACCCGAAAAGGAAGAGATCCTCTAAGGGTAAGGATCCCGTGGATCGGGGCAAATCCCATTCTTCTCAAGGGGAAGATGAAGCACGCCGACCTCCTAAACAATTGAGAATTGGTAGCCAGCACAAAGGAAAAGAGATCGCTCAACAATCCGAGCCCCAGGCTTGGCTGCCTGCTGCCATGCTCCATGGAAAACCTTTGATGGATGACGCTACAATCCGAGAATCCCGAGGAAGTGAGGGAGCTCGCGTAGCCAATGCACTGAAGAGATCCCTCCTTCTCCCCGTCGACATGGCTGAACTGGGGAGCATAAATGGGCCAGAAGTTGCCCACAACCTTAAGAGATACCTGGGCATGGTAAGACCTCTGATACTTGTTTATTCTGTTTGAACTTTATTGCCTAGCATCACCCCTCTCCTTTACAGCGTATTTGTTTCGGTTGGCAGGCCATTCAGGCTATTTTCAGGTTGGACGAGGAGGTCGACGGCTAGAGTAATACTCTGGCGCAGGAGCGCGACAAGTTCTTAAAGGCTGCGAGTACTCTTAAAAGATCTGAGGCAGATCTCAAGAAGGCGATCGGAAGTCTGGAGGAGATGACAAAGGATAGAGATAGAGCTGCCTCTGACCTAGCTGCGGCTACGAAGCAAGCCAAGGATCAGACAAAGCGTTTGCAGGATGCCGAGGGCCAGCTGCGGGCTACCAAAGAGGACGTCGCCGATCTGAAGAAAAAGTTGGCCGAGGCGGTTGGGGTAAAGAGTATTGCCGAGTACGCCAGGGACGAGGCCGTGAGGGCTAAAGAAGAGGCTGTATTTGCAAGAATACATGCTGAGCGTTCCTTAGAACAGGCGGAGGAAGAGGCCTTTGCTGAGGGGGTCGCTAAGACTGAAGCTACCTTCAAGGCTCAGATCCCTAAAGTATGCAGGCGCTTTTGTTCCCATACTTGGAATGAAGCCCTCAACCAAGCGGGAGTTAATGCCTCATTTGACCTTAGGAAGGCAGAGAGAATATATTATCCTCTCGCAATTCGTGAGGTTACCTCCATTACTTCCAAGGAGGAGTCTGCATTACCCACGGCAAGTGAAAGTCAGACCAAGACTACCGAGGACACATCTTCAGCTGACAAACATTCTGAGGAGGCTGAGCCCCATGGAGCGTTGGAGGGGGCTGGAACCGACGGTCAAGAGGTGCCCTAAGGTAGGGTGAGGCCTCCTGCTGACTCCCGAGCCACCCTCGCTGTCCCTCAGATTTCTCCTACCGTGGTAGGGTCCTCTGAAGTAGCCCCTCCGGATTAGGGTCCCTAGGTGTTTCAACAGGCTCTTCTAGACAAACTGCCTACTAAGTTGGGGGAGTAAGCCCTCTCATTGGATCACCCTGCTTTGATGGCGTAGGACACTCTTATTTGTTTTCTTTTTCATTTCATTTTGCTTTTTGGCTTGGCGACATTGTAATGAGACTACATACTTTCTATTTGAAATATATATTCAGTAGCTTACTTTTAGTTTCTTGATTGATGCTTCCTCTTACTTGTTATACTCTAATGTTTTGCTCAATACCTTGATTCTGTTCTGGACTTAGTCTCGTGAGGCAATCAGCTGTCCCTGAAGCGTGAATCCGAGGATGGTACCACCACTCAGTTCTATCTAACGCTTTTGTTCTTCCGCAAATAGCTAGTTTTCCCATAGGCTTGAGTCCGAGGACCATGCAAGGCCTTGGTTCTGTCTAACACTTCTGCTCTTCTGTAAGTAGCTAGTTTCCCTATAGGTTTGAGTCCGAGGACCATGCAAGACCTTGGTTCTGTCTAGTACTCAGGTATATTTGAGTGGTTAGTTTTCCCATAGGTTCGGGTTCGAGGACCGTGTAAAACCTTGGTTCTGTCTAACACTTCTGTTCTTCTGTAAGTATCTAGTTTCCCATAGGTTGGAGTCTGAGGGCCATGCAAGACCTTGGTTCTGTCTAGTACTCAGGTATATTTGAGTGGTTAGTTTTTCCATAGGTTTGGGTCCGAGGACCATGCAAGACCTTGGTTCTGTCTAACACTTCTGTTCTTCTGTAAGTAGCTAGTTTTCCCATAGGTTTGAGTCCGAGGACCATACAAGACCTTGGTTCTGTCTAGTACTCAGGTATATTTGAGTGGTTAGTTTTTCCATAGGTTTGGGTCTGAGGACCATGCAAGACCTTGGTTCTGTCTAACACTTTTGTTTTTCTGTAAGTAGCTAGTTTCCCCATAAGTTTGAGTTCGAGGACCATACAAGACCTTGGTTCTGTCTAGTACTTAGGTATATTTGAGTGGTTAGTTTTCCCATAGGTTTGGGTCCGAGGACCATGCAAGACCTTGGTTCTATCTAACACTTCTGTTCTTCTATAAGTAGCTAGTTTCCCCATAGGTTTGAGTCCAAGGACCATGCAAGACCTTGGTTCTGTCTAGTACTCAGGTATATGCCCTGCTTCGTCAGAAGTGGGCCACCCTGTGGACTTGACCCTTAACCTCTCAATGCCCTGGGCAAGGGTGGTTTGGAATTCTAACCTTACGCATAGCAGTAATCCCGCCCTCAATTCAAGTTTCTACCCTCTTCAATTACAAGGCGTCTCCTAACTATTCGCGTTCCCCGCTTGACGTTTCGATGCACGAGGCGTGTTCTCATTAATATTTTCGTAGATTGATGTAGATCCAACGGTCAATAGCCGCCTTGGAATTTGGTCGCGATTAATGTCATCGATAATTCTTCTCTCGAGTTCTGCGTAGATCAATTCTCACCAACTTCCACTCTCTATATAAGGCTATCAGGAGGGAAACATCCTTCTGCACTTCATGAACCTTCTAACAAAACAGGAAACATGTCCTCCCAACTTTCCGAGCTCCTTCAATAACCCTGTCAGAATTGTGATAAGAGTTTGGAGAAATGGGGTAGCCTTGGATGGGAGTGAGGGCGCACAGGCTAAAGGCCCTCCTCCCCCGACCGAGAGCCGTTGCGGCTATTGTCCACGTCAGACTTCCGGCGTGGCAAAATTTGGGCGTCACCGTGATAATGCCATGCATGGATACTAGGAGGGAGGTCCTTGAAGTACATAACGCTCTTCTCCGGGGCGCATTTCTGCCGGAGGAGACGCGCAAGATTACGTCATGTTTGGTGCCCGGGTGTTGCCATCTCCAACGGCCAATCGCGGTGGGGTTGGGAGAGAATTAAGGGAACGTCACAAGGAGGGGTCGCCAGGCGCCCATGCGTCTGCTCCTTTCTTGTCGCCGGCACCACCGCACCAGCCCAGGAGTTGTCGGTAGCCTTGAAATAGGCCTGCCTCAGCCCCATTCCCTCTAGTTAGCTTTAGGACAAGCCCGTCTGGGCCTCTGTTTGTAGCCTTAGCTTTAAAACACGTCTGTCTGAGCCTCTGTTTGTAGCCTTAGCTTTAAAACACGTCTTTCTGCAAAAGTTTATTTATTCATTTATTTTTATATATATATATATATATATATTTTTTTTTTTTTTTTTTATTGGTGGCCTGGAAACATGATTGCCCTTCCCCTTCTCCGCCTCTTGTCAAGCTCTCCCATTCTCTTTATACCAATAAAGGGACGGCTTGACACTTCCCACCAGCTAGTTTTTTCTTAGGGCGGCTCCACCTGGGCCTCTGATTGTAGAAATAGCTGGTAGTATTAGCTTGTAAATTTGTATATAAAACACACCTGCCTGAGCCTCTGATTGTAACTTGTACTTTTTCTATTCATGAAATAATAAAATCAAAATCTTTTTTTTTTTTTTCTACTGTCAAATCTTCTATATATATATTTTTTTTCTTTCAACCTACTGTAAAACGAATACTTAGAACACTCGCCTAGTGCGCTGGCTAGCACCCTAATCCTCCCCACAGACGGCGCTAATTGTAGGGACTCAGTTTGGATTGACCCTGAGTAGAGTATGAATGGGTTTTCAGCCTAATCAAGCCCAAACAATAAATTTGTAGAGAGTGGGTAAAAGGTTTAGGCGCTGGCCGTCGATCACCATGCATGAACTTTCTTTTATAAAAAATACTAAAAGTTTCTTTACAAATGGGGGGATGCTCCTCAGCCCGTGGCCGAGGAGACCCTTTTCTTCTTTCTTTTTTCCCCCCTTTCTTTACTTTACTTGCTTTACTTATATAGTCTTCATCTTCCTATCTCCTTCGTCCATCTGTTGATCATCCATTTGCCTCCCTTCTGGTCGTCTGTCCCATCAGAGGCCTTATCAGTACTCAAGTGGTTCACTCTGATCAACGTTGCCCTGCTAAGGGGTTATATCCCCATTAATGCAGCCAGAGGGGTTAGGTGAATGCATTAAGTGTGAATGTAACAGCTTGCTCTGAGCTTGTCCCCTCCCAAAGATTATCCTTAGAATGCCGAGGACGAACAGGTCCTCGGCGTGGGTCACAAAAGAGGCTTTGTCTAACTTAGCCTTGGCTGGTCAGTCCTCCTCGGCGTTGGCCTTGGGCCTAATACCCGATGGGCCGAGGCTATTGGGCCCACGGGCCCCACAATACATGTGTTTAAAAATTGAAAATTGTTGTTTAAAAATATATGTGAAAATACGTGTGAATGAAAAAATGTGTGAAAATATATGTAATATTATTTAAAAACTAAAAATTATTGTTTGAAAACACAAACTAGACACCCCCAATTAAAAAACTCAAACTGACCTCAATGGGCTGAAAAACCATTAACCCAAGCTAAGCTGTAGGTGCTAAAATAATAGCGGTAGGTGCTATAGGGATGGGTTTTAATATTTTGGACTGGTTGGTTTGGGTTCATTATATATGTCAAGCCCACTCAACCATTTATCTCCAAAAATGCTTATTGGTTAATTGGTTTTGCTATATTTTGTCATGTCCATTGGACTATTTTTCTCAAATAATATTCGCAGGTTTTAGGATAAATGAGAGATAAAAAATAGGTTCGAACTTAGGGTCACTTGGTCTCTAATACAATGGGAGATAAACCATTTTCAAAAGTTTATGTAAATTGTTAAGAAATTGTTAATTTAATTATATAATCATAATTATAACAAAAGAAATCATCGTTGTTTGCAATCACCTTTTCTTTTAGAGTTTGTAAAGTATCTTAGGAGCTTTCTATATAGCTGATCAAAAGTTGCTATGAATTTTCAGAAATTCATATAGTAGTCTAAATTAAATGTTCTTTCTGGTCACCAGATCATTGATTTATATGATTCTCGAAAAAAAAAAAAAAATCATTGATTTATATGCGTTCGTATTGTTGTCTACTAGTCTCCAAGTGCACCACCAAAGGGGGAAAAAATTATCTGACCAGTGCATATATGAAAAGAAAAAAAAAAAAAAAAAAATAGATAAAGGGAATTAAAAATAAAAGAAGAGAAAACTAACACTTACATGGTTCATGAGACCTAGACTGAACACTTTAATGCCCTTTTTATCAGCTTCAAGTATGGCTTGCTCAATTAAATAATTGATAGAGTCATTGTGCCATTGCAAAAAGTACTGTGGCATCAAGTAGATAAATAAAATGTTGGCCAAAGTTGGGGAAAAAGAAAAAGGAAGAAATTAAATTTAAACAGAACAATAAAAGAAAAAGTGGTGAAATTTTTTCTTACTTGTATACTATACTTGGGGATGACCCAAGTTTGTAAACTGAGCTTATTGAAACGATGCCTCTCAACCACAAATGTTCGACCATATATCCAAGTTAAAATCTTAGACAATAATGTCATGGGCCACATTAACCACATGTACCATTTTGAAATGTGAGGGCTAGAGGCAAAAGAAGCAAATCCAAGCCACAGATGATAGATTGATTCTGGTGTTGTGAGATGTGTTAGATGCACTACATGGGGCACTTCTTCCTCTTTGTTGAGAGAAGTTTCATATAGTGCATCCGAGGATTTGTCCATAGTACCATAGATGTAATCATAAAGAGGCATAAATAGAGAGTAGTTAGTCCGAAATTTTGTATGATGCAAAGAGTGAAACCTGTAATATCAGATATTTAATTATACTCATAACTCTCCATTTAAATGTTAAAACGAAAATTTTCACTTGTTACAATTATGTTTTAATTGTTTAACAACAATGTTACAAACAAAACAAATTTAATAATTTTTTTGCAAAATCGAAAGTGATAAATTGTGTTTAGTAGTGTAGCCTCATGTTCAACAACAACACTAGATGGACCTACAGCGACGTTTTGAAAGTGCCGCATTAGCAATTATGAAGAAAAAAAAAATTGCGAAATTTATTTTTCATCCTATAAATTTATAGTTATTTTAAAATTGTACTAACTAAACTAAAATAGTTAATTTAGTCAAGTTCTACTCTTTTCTCATTTTCTAATCCGCGTTCACCTATAGTGGTAGAGGGCACCATCTCCGGGTGGCTATGATATATGGCTAGTTTGGCATGTCATGGCATTTTTGAAAAAAAAAAAAAAGGAAAGCGATATAGCAATAGGAAAACATGTTATTAACCAAAAAGTGATATAGAAAATATATTGGATAAATTTTGTGCACAAGTATCCTTTGTATCTTCAAATTGTAAGAATATATATATATAGAATATAAATATTTTTTTAGAATAAATCATAAAGAGTCTAAATTTAATAAAAATGTGGTGTACCCTACAATAAGAGCTTATCACATTAGTTTTTTACTTAAAACTCAATATATTTTACCACACACAATAACTCTATTTAATATCATATTTCACAAATTAAATAGGATATCAAAATGGGCTGTTATATATAGTGTATGGGAAGTTATATTCAATTTTTTAGAAAATGCTGATGTGGCATCCAGAATTTAAACTCAATTTTTTTACACCTTATCTTTACAGAATTTAAACTCAATCATAAATCATGCTTTGAGTAATTATTAAATTATTGCATTTTTTTTAAGAAAGAAATTATTGCATTTGTCTTTTAATAGACTCTCATGAAACATTAATAACATTGGTATTAAGGCCTTTTTGTAGTGGTACTTTAGGTTAAGTAATGTGTTTGAGTTTGGTGAAAGAGCATAAAGAATCTCTTCCAAGTCCAAGAAGTGAAATCTTATGAGAAATATTTGGGTCTCCCCTCTTTTGTAGGTAGAGGAAAAAAAGCTAGCTTCAATTACATAAAAGAAAGGGTTTGGAGAAAACTCCAAGGATGGGAGGGTAAATTGCTTTCTCAAGCGGGTAGAGATGTTTTAATCAAATCTGTGATCCAAGCTATCCCTACTTATGCTATGGGATGCTTCAAATTACCTTTGGGTCTTTGTGACGACATTGAGGCAATGATAAAGAAGTTTTGGTGGGGGCAAAGGGGAAATAAAAGGAAAATTCATTGGATTCGATGGAGTGAATTGACTAAATCAAAAATGGTAGGTGGTATGGGTTTTCGCGACCTAGCTCATTTTAATGACGCTCTTTTGGTGAAACAAGTATGGCGGCTCTTGCACAATAAGGAAACCCTCTTCTACAAAGTTTTCAAAGCAAAGTTCTTCCCTAATCAATCTCTTTTAGAAGCTAAGGAAAAAAGTTTTGGGTCCTATGCTTGGAAAAGTATACTACATGGCCGGGATGTTATTCTAGATGGTGCTTGCTGGAGGGTGGGGAATGGAAAGTCCATAAAAATTTGGCAACACCAGTGGCTGCCCCGAAACATCCAACCAAGATACTCTCTCCAATGGTGGAAACAATGGAAGAAGCCATAGTGGATTGCTTAATTAATGAGGAAACTAGAACATGGAATGCTGCGATGATAGATGGAATTTTTGCACCACAAGAAGCTGAAGAAATAAAGAATATCCTGCTAGCTAGGAAAGACACGAAGGACTCTATGTATTGGCCATAGGAGCAAGATGGGGGGTATAGTTGTAAAACCGACTACCGGTTCTTGAAAGATGATGAAGTTGGTTTTCAGGTGGATGTGAATCAAGGCCATGAGATAGGGCTCTGGAAGAAAATTTGGGCTCTTGAATGCCCAAATAAAGTAAAAAATCTATTTTGGAGGGCTTGTCGTAACTCTCTCCCGTCAAAATGTAATCTATTCCAGCAAACAATTATTACAGAGTAGTGCTGTAATCAATGCAAGGAAGCAACTGAAGACGCCTTGCACGCGGTGTGGAGTTGCAAAATGCTGGATGAAGTTTGGGGAGCGAATACCATGTGGAGTTTTCGGAGTCAATGGTGCTTTTTAAGTTTTAGCAAGCTTATGGCATGGGTTTTTTATCATCAAAGGAATCCGATGTTGTTTGCTTTCAATATTTGGTCCATATGGCACCAAAGAAATCAGATACGGACTCAACAGAACCATCGACCCCTTAACTAAATCTCACAGCGGGCTCACGACAGCTTTGTTGAGTTCAAAGCTCTAAAAATCGCACCACTCCCCAGCAGATCGGTGAGAAGGGCATAGTGGAAACCTCCTAACAGGGAAATGTTTAAAATCAATTTTGATGGCGCCATCTTTGCCGAGGACAAAAGTTCTGGCCTGGGAGTAATCATTCGTGACAGTAAAGGACTTGTTATGGCTTCCATGGTTGCCCGGATTTCACAACAGCTCCAGCCAGTGGAAATCGAACCTTTGGCTGCCAACAAAGCCCTTATGTTTGCTAGAGAGATGGACATTAAAGATGCCATTCTGGAGGGAGACTCTCTACAGGTGATGGAGGCGTTGAAATTCAAGAACACTGGACTAGCCCCGTTCGGTTTACTGCTATAGGATTCCTTAGATTTATCTGCTGGGTTCTCAAAATTGTCCTACTCTCATACTAAGAGAGAGGACAACATAGTTGCACACAACTTGGCTCAATTGGCTGTTAATTTTTCAAATTGTGTAATATGGATGGAAGGTGTTCCATCTGATATAATGACTTCTTACCATGCAGATTTAGCTGGTATTTCGTAATATACTGCACCTTAGTGCTGTTTCTCAAAAAAAAAAAAAAGTGTGTGTGTATGTGTTTAGAAGTTAGTTTTTTTCTCAAAAAAAAAAAAAAAAAAAAAAAGGCCTACATAATAAAGTGTGTTTCATTATTATCATTGAAGAACAGAAATTTAGATATGCCAAACAAAATGATTTTCGTGAGGAAAGAAAACACATACACATCCACAAAATAATCTACAGCTAGGTGCAACTCCGCACACCTTCAAATATCAAATATCACTAATTTTCCACAATTTTTTATGGGAAAGCATCAAACTTTATTTAGAATGAACAACAACAAATATATCATGGAGAAGAGCTTGCTGTATAAAACAAAGAATTTTTTCAATCCAAACAGAGAAATCAAGCCTTAATCATTTTGCTAAGAGCAACAATCACTCTACCTACATCATCCGGAGTAAGTGAATAAGAACACCCACCCCAGCCTCCTTTTGATTCGAAAAAATAGTTCCATCCACATTAAATGATAGCCACTCCAGCCCACTCTTCTTCTTACTGCTGGCATGACGTACTTTGTTCCTATTAGTCCATAAAGCCAGCCATGATAATAAAAGTAACTTTGTCTTCTTCCAAACGTTCTACCATTACCACATACCAAAGCAAGTCCATGAAACATTGAAAATGCAGAGAACCCATGGAAGGGGGGAAAAAAAAAACAGAGCAGGCCCAAACCTCACAATTTTTGCACACAAAGCCACACTATTTAGTTGCCGATAAAATGTGGGAAAATATAATAAATGAAATATATATATATATATA
Source organism: Quercus suber (assembly GCF_002906115.3). Classification (NCBI taxonomy): domain Eukaryota; kingdom Viridiplantae; phylum Streptophyta; class Magnoliopsida; order Fagales; family Fagaceae; genus Quercus; species Quercus suber. The sequence goes on from NW_027069801.1 coordinate 326,534, forward strand.
CACATATATATAATCCAAATAGGAAATGCAAAAACAAATGGGATGCAAAAAATTTCAAGAATAATACACTTTCATTTTTCAAAATCCAAAACAACAAAAAGATCCCCCAAAAAAAAAAAAAAATCACTCAAACCAAGTAAAAAAATCCCAAGTGCGAATATATCAAAACCAACACCATAAAGATCTAAAAACTGCCTTTGTCACGCCCTTCTAATAAACTCATCCACCACTGTCGTGCGCGCTGGAGAGTCCTAGACCTATAAAGACCCACAAGCCCGTCAGTCGAAACCAAAACCCTTGTGATGCGAGTTTACTAATTAAATACAAGCATGAGTTTAGTAGATACATATTCTTAAATACAGTATATTATATTTCCTTATTAAATTTCAAATACACTGTTGTATTGATCAAAGTACAAATAATCATAAGAAAAAAGTTCGTGTAATATTATCTATTGCAAGTAAAATTAAATTCAAATACAAATATGAAATTTAAGCGATATCCCAATAATAATATCATTTGTAATGCTAGGCAACTACGTACATTTAGTTTAAACCCCACTTTTTCCTCCCCTACAATCTATTAATACAGTGAATATAAAGGATGGTACCAGTTAGAAACATGGCAAATTGGGGGGCAAGTAGCCACCCACTTTGCCTGAGTAAAATCAATCATCAAATTCGAACAACGAGCCCAATAAGATTGAGTGTATCCTCGAGTCCATATGACCATGTCCAAGCCAAAAATCACAACCCCATTGTCTCTATCCTTCCTTATGTCCTCCAACACCCAATCCTTCACCTCCGTTTGATTCCCTTCCAAACCCTTTGTGGAAAATTTGATGCTCATGGTCGTGTCACCAATAACTTCCCACTTTTCTTGTTCTATATTCGTAGCGTTCACAGCTAGAATATGTTTTTTATAAGATACAAAAGCTCCAATGTGTTCGAAGAATGAAAAATCCGCGAAAATTGGGGATCCAGGAAAGACATCAGTAGTTACGGATGCGCTAATAGTGAATCTGGCTACCCAATCCGCAATCAGATGTGACTCTAAAACTTGAAAGTTTGGAACAGAGAGAGAGTAAAGGATTACATTAGGGGTTGGATCATCCTCTGAAATTATGACCCAGATGAAAAAACTTATTGTCAATATTATTGAGAGAGTCACAATTAACTCACATAACCAGGAAGACTCTTTTTGGGGGACCCTACTTGTGGTTTTGGACCTATAAGACCGTGTACGTGGTAAAGAGATTTTGGGGTTGGAGGTCATGGTTAAAACTTCAAGGAATTAATGACATATGAAGGTTTTGTAGAGTTTTTAGAGAATGACACTGAAACACGAAGAACAGGGACAGTAAAGCAACAGGAAGGCTAGAACAGAGATAGAGAGAGAGAGAGAGGGGTAAATGTAATGTATTAGCAGTTTCACCACATTCCCAAGTATATGGCATAACAAAATATTTAAAAAGAAGTTCCCATAAAAAAATAAAAAATAAAAAATTAAATAGAAGTACTACGTACTCAACATTTTTATAATACTATCACAACAAATCATAGATGGTAAGTTGTTCTTGATTCTAATTTGAATTCATCATTGAAAAAAAAATCCCACTAATAACAGCTAATAAAAACTTCTCACTTAAGAACGGCTGTAAAAATGTTTTGAATATAGTATTTCTCATAAATTATATATTGTGGTGGGCCATGTGTGAGTTGAGCATTGCCAATTTAGAAATGTTATGAAATTTTTATGATATTTTGTTATGTCTGTAACATTACTCTAATAAGAATTACAATTAGAATGACATTTATATAAAAGATCAAGCCTAACCTTCTCTAATAGAAGTTTGGTAGCTTAAATAACCAACTACAGCAGATATAATAAGAGAAACTAAAAAAACTCTAACGGCTAGCAAAGCAACGGCTATAATCTCTACCTTGTAGACGAAACAGCTATGTGAAAGGACTTAAGAAACCAATTTATAGGAACGGATTAAGTTTAGATACAAACTAGTTTGGAAAAAATCCCTCTAGACCGCTAGGTGACAACATAATAAAATTACATATGTGTTAGTCATGGGAGATGTACATGACATGACCAACATAATAAGCTAGTTGCTTGGAGGATTGGTGCTTGTGCTTCAATTGTCCACAATGATGTTTCTAGACATAGTAGTCGAGTACTTGCTAAACCACCTACCAAACCCTGAAATTGGAATTCTTTATACAATTGTATGGATGCCTTGATGTGCACGAAATGAGGCCAAAATGGAGAAGCTAAGGCTTAACCAAGATAGCTACAAGGAAGTACAAAAAAACCTTGGCAGTATCTACTAGGGATCACGACCAAACCTTGGCAGTATCTCTCTCAAGACTCACTCTAGTTACACATAAAATGTGGGAAAATATAATAAATGAAAAGAATATATATATATATATATGGTTTCCAAAATAGTATATACAACAACAAATGGGCTGCAAAATTTTCAAGAATAATACACTTTCTTTTTTTCAAAATCCAAAACAACAAAGAGTTCAAAATATCACCCCAACCCAAGGAAAAAAAAAATCAAGTGCCAATATACCCAGAGCCATCACCATAGAGATCCAAACGCTACCTTCGTCACCCCCTTTAATAAATCGATCAAACCACCATTGTTTGCAACATAGAGTTGTGGAACCATCAAGAACCAAGCCTCTAGTGGAAACCAAAATCCTCATTGTGATGCCAATTTACTAATTAAATACAAGCATGAGTCTAGTGTGTGTATATATATTCTTATATACAGTAAATTATATTCCCTAATTAAATTACAAACACATCGTTGTATTTGATCAAAGTACAAATGAACACTAATAAAAAAAAAGTACATATAATATTATCTTTTGCAAGTAATATTAAATTTAAATACAAATATGGAATTCAAGCGATATTTCAGCGACAGTGATATCATTTGTGGTGCTACACACATTTGGCTCAAGCCCCACTTTTTTCTCCCCCGCTGTCTATCTATACAACGTATTTAAAGGATGGTACCATTTAGAAACATGGCAACGTCTGGGCCAAGCAGCCTCCCACTCCGGCTGATTAAAATCAACTTTGAGCTTAGGACATTGAGCCCAAAAGGACCTCTTGTATCCTCGAGTCCATACGACAATCTCCATGCCAAAAATCACTACCCCATTCTCTCTATCATTCCTGATATCCTCCAAGACCCAATCCTTCACCTCCCTTTGATCCTCTTCCAAATCCTTTGTAGAAAATTTGATGCTAATGGTCGATATACCATGCCTTCCCCACCGTGGCATTATATTACTTGAGTTCACGGAAAGAACGTGATCTTTGTACGAAATAAAAGCTTCAATACGTTCGAAGAGTGGAATATTCGACATAAGTGGGCCATTTTTAGGGGTCGGGTTATGTACGTATTGGAAAAGTAGTAATCCGGCTACCCATTCAGCAACCAATTGCGAATCGAACACTTCAAAGTTGGAAACCCTGAGATATTCAAGAAAGACTCGAGGGGGTGGAGGATCCATTGTAGCTATGGTCCATATGAACAAGCAAAAGATTGAGAATGTTATAAAGAGGATCACAATTAACCTACATGACCAGATAGGCTTTTCTTTGGGGACCTTACTTGTGGTTATGGACCCATAAGACTGTAGCAGAGAGGATTTGGAGGCCATGGTTAAAGGAATTAATAGCACGTGAAGGTTTTGTAAAGTTCTAGAGATTGGACACTAAAACACGAAGAACAAGGAGAGAAAAGCAACAGGAAGAAGAAGAAGAAAAGCTAGAATAGAGAAAGGAAGGTGTAATCGTATTAGCAATTTCCTAACACTCCCAAATATAGCATATATACCAAAATATTTAAATTAGAGATTGAAGTCGGGCTCATGTATGAATTAACATGCTAATTTAGGAACGTTGTAAATTTGTTATGACATTTTGTTGTGTTTCTAACATTCCTCTAATGAGAATTACAATTAGAATGATATTTTTGTCCATGATCAAGCTTAACCTGCACTAAATAACCAACTACAACAGACGTAATAACAGAAACTAAACAAACTCTAACAGGTAGCAAAGTAACAGTTTCATAAAAAGACTTAAGAAACCTATTTTATTGGAACAAATTAAGTTTAGATACAAACTAGTTTGGAAAAAATTCCTCCAAACCGCTAAATGACAACATAATAAAGTTACATAAGTCTTCTTAGTCACGTGAGGTGCACATAAGCAACATAGTAAGCTAGCTGATTTGAGGATTGGTGCTTCAATTGTCCACAATGATGTTTCTAGACGTAGTAATCAACTTGCAAAACCACCTACCAGAACCTGAAATTGGAATTTTTTATACAATAGCATTGATGTTTAGATGTACACGAAATGAGGCCAAAATGGAAAAGGAAAGGCCTTAACCAAGATAGATACAATGAAGTATAAAAAGGCAGCGAGCAGTTATAGCACTCACATAAGTGCTTATATGATAGAAGAAGTATCATATTTTAGTTAACAAAATCCAAAATACATGGTTTTTACAGTAATCATATAATTTTACACTAATACTATTCATTTTGCATGTAGTTTTTTATTCTTTTTTTACATATTCCAAGGATAAAGGAAGAGAGTAAATAATGATAATTGCGTGTGAAGAAAGAGAAATAATTTTTAAAAAAATAATCAAGAAACATTAATTTTTTTTTAAATGTAGTATAAAATAGATAATTTGCTGTGTGATATTTTGAAAAAGTAGATTCTTATACTAAAATAAACAAAAAAAAAAAAATTCACAAGCTGATACGAAAGCTCTTAATTTGTAGGCCACTTTGAAGTGCTGTTTAAAATTTTGAAAGTATGTAAATTTACACAATTACTTTAGCTATGCAAATGAATATTTTAGTGATTCTTTAGATTGAGAGTAATGGTTTTTTATTGAGGAAGAATGAGATATGATTTGGGATGATAAAAAAAAAAATTATATGGAAATAGTATTTTAATGAAATGTAGTGTAAAATAAATAATCTAATATAAGATATTTGAAAAGTGAATATGTAAAATAAAAAAAAAATAAAAAATAAAAAGTAGGTTTTTACACTAAAATTAGGTAAGAATTTTTGCACAAGCTAATGCAAATGCTCTAAGTGATGGAAAATAAAAGTAATGTTAACGGTGAATCTATGTGAAAATAATTGATCGCCACTCACAACCGACCACTTTCGGTATTTTGTGGAGAGTTGTAGAAAAAGTTACAGTGGTATTAAAATATCTAGTACAGACAATCCCAAGGTAAAATAGTGATTTATATATGTTTTCAATTCTCAACTTTTGGGATTGGGTTCATTTTAGTCATCGTAAAAAATATTTCATTATAACCTTTAATATTTTTCATTTAATAAAAATTTTGTTTCATTATTATCCTTAACAAACGGAAATTTAGATATGTCAAACAAAATGCTTACATGAGGAAAGAAAATTTACACCCACAAAATAATGCACAGTTAGATGCAACTCCTCACACCTTTAAATATCATAAATTTTCCACAACTTTGCACACAAAGCCACACTATTTAGTTGCCGATAAAATGTGGGAAAATACAATAAATTATAAGAATATATATAATCCAAAATAGGAAATACAAAAACAAATGGGCTACAAATTTGTCAGGAATAATACACTTATTTTTTTCGAAATCTAAAACAACAAAATGGTAAAAAAAAAAATATATATATATATATATAATATATTTTTAGACACGTACATTATATTTTCCAATTAAATTATAAACACATCATTGTATTGATCAAAGTACAAATAATCACCATAAAAAAATACGTATAATATTGTTTTTTGCAAGTAATATTAAATTTAATTACAAATATGGAATTCAAGCGATATCCAAGTGATGATGATATCATTTGTAGTGTTTCATACATTTGGTTCAAACCCCACATTTCCCTCCCCAAAATCTATCTATACAGTGAATTTAAAGGATGGAACCAATTAGAAACATAACAACCACCAAGCCAAGTAGCCACCCACTTTTCCTGAGTAAAATCAATCTTCAAATTAGAACAACGAGCCCAATATGACTAAGCGTATCCTAGAGTCCATATGACCATCTCCAAGCCTAAAATCACAGTCCCATTGTCTCTATCCTTCCTTGTGTCCTCCAATACCCAATCCTTCACCTCCCTTTAATCCCTTTCCAAACCTTTTGTAGAAAATTTGATGCTCATGGTCGTGTGACCAACAACTTCCCACTCTTGTTCTATATTCGTAGAGTTTACTGTGAGAATATGGTCTTTATAGGATACAAAAGCCTCAATATATTCGAAGAATGAAGAGTCTGAGAAAACTGGGGAAGTGGCCTCGAGTGAGGTAGGTACAAATATGAAATGGTGACTCTGGCTACCAATTCAGCAACCAATTGTGAATCTAAGATTTCAAATTTGGATACAGAGAGATGGTGAATGATGACATTAGAGGGTAGATCACCTATTAAAAATATGACCCATATGAATATGCTTAGTGACAATATTACTGAGAGTGTCACAATTAACTTGCATAATCAGGAAGGCTTTTTTTGAGGGACCCTACTTGTGGTGATGGACCCGTAATAAGACCGTGGCATAGAGGATTTGGAGTTGGAGGTCATGGTTAAAACTTCAAGGAATTGATGGCACGTGAAGGTTTTGTAAAGTTTTTAAAGAATGGAACTGAAACACGACGAACCGGAAGAGGAAGGCTATAACAGAGAGAGAAAGGAGTAATCGTATTAGCAATTTCACATCATTCCCAAATACCGCATACCAAAATATTTAAATTATAGATTGTGGTGTGCCTATGTGTGAATGTTGGCTATTGCTAATTTAGGAATGTTGTAAAATTGTTATGATATTTTGTTATGCCTACAACATTACTCTAATTAATGAGAATTACAATCTATATCTATATATCTATATCTATATCTATCTATCTATTCTATATAATACTAAAAGCTGAGACGTAGCATTTAATGTTGCTACTCTCTCATCAAGCCACATTAGCAGCCATGTCATTACCAACATTTTTTCCGAATTTCTGTTATAATTTAAAATGCATTTCCTAAATTTTAAAATACTAATAAAAGAAAAATGATACCTAACCTTATCTCCACCATAAAGCCCAATCTTTATAGCTTTAATTATAGACATGTATCTCACATAAATAATGGCTAGCATGAAGCCCAAACCTATATGTTGTCCACCATAAAGCCCAAACCCAGCCGAATGGTCTTTAATTTTTAACAGCAAAAAACCCTTTGCGTCTCCCCACCTTTTTGCTTTACCCTGTTTCACGGTTTCAAGCTTGCTAACAGTAGCCTCTCTCTTCCAAAGACAGTTTCAAATCGTCAGAGTTCAGACTTCAGATTCATAATGCCAGGGCTCTCACGGCTCTTCCTTCCTCCAAATGTTCAAGTCCTTTCAGTTGCTCCGTTTCAGAAAAACCAAAGGCAGGGTGGATTTTTTACGGTCTCCATTTATCTTTTAGTTTTGTTTTTAATTTTTCCATTCTACTTATCTTTCAACCTTGCAGTGCCACGACAACACAATTGAAGAGCTCATCACCAAGAGCTTCAACAACGTCATCTAGCAATCAGACTGGCTAGATGAATATGGAGAAAGGTACATCATGACAACAATACCTAATCTTTCTCCCTCTCTCTCTTTGGTATTGGAACATCCACGTTTCATTTTTTAATCCTTTTGGGTTTTCGATTTTGGCTTATTTTTATTTTATTTAGTTTCTCAATTTTTGGAATTCTATTTTATTTTTTTCTTTGGTTTCTTAATGCCGCACAAGTGTTTGAAGAAATGCTTAAACTGAACTTTGGATTGGATGAGTGGAACCCAATTGCAATGCTATTTACATATTTCTTTTAAATTTTGTTGTCAATTGTGATATCAATATTAGTTCTTTGGAAATTTGGTTTTCTTTTTAAGGTTGTGGTTTTATTCAAGTATATGTAGTGAGATTGACCTATGTAAGCTCTACATATATATTCATATTGGTATATTCAGTTTGTGTTTGCCAATTGGGTTTGTGTGTGGCCTTGGGTCCTTGCTATCTAATTGTTAATTTCTCTCCCTCAAAATGCTGAAAACTTTGTTATGTTGAGTTATTTGGGTTTCGTTTGAATGGTTTTTGCTGTTTTTTACAGATAAACCTTGGCTTTGGGAATTTTTTTTTTAATTTTCTGTTAATAAAGTATATTTACACTCAAAAGTTGTTGGGTTAGTAAGTGAAGGGTTCCAGTGTTGATTAGCTTCTTATTTTTGGTTTTTAGGGTGCATATACTTTATAGGAATTTGAAAATGTTTTGGTGTTTTGGCTGCTTTTTGTTCAGGTGAATTTCATGTAAGATGTGGTTGAGATTTGTAATAGAAATTGGATGTGAAGTTGACCACAAAGCACTTACATGCCTTAAAATCAAATCTACCATCTGGTATGGATGTGCATATTCTACCTCCAATTCTTAGAGTACAGGTAATGTCCTCTTTAGACTTATCAATCTTTGAAGCCTATTTAGTTACATGATTAGTTTGTATCTTTAAGATTTTTCCATAATGTTCCATTTTTTAGGTTTTAGTAGTTATTGAAAAGAGACACAACTTGATTATTTACTATTTAATGGTCCTTTCTTCTTCTTCTTTTATTTGGTTTTTTTGTGTGGATTGCAAATTGTCAAAGTTGAACTTTGAAGGAAAATTACTAGCTAGGGTGCCTCAACATTATTTTGGAGCATGAGATGCTTTTTTCACTATAGTGAGGAAAGTCAATTTACTTTCTATAATATTGTGCCTTTTGTTTTCCGTATCTCAATGCATTATTTCTAATACCTTTCAAAAATTAGGATCTCTATGGACTGATCTTAGAACCTCCAGCTTTATTAGGCAAATCAATTAATTTATGAGAGGTTTATGTGTAGATTACTGTGTAGAAGTCAGATTAAATCTCTTGAGAGGTTTATGCTTTGAGGAACGGAACGGTCGACTCTTGAGATTAAATCTCTCCTCCTCCACTCTTTGTTTGCTTGGTGTTCTACTTTCTCTTCTTTTTCTTGCTCTAATCTTTTTGTTATGCTTGATCATTGTAATTTTCGATCTTGATGTAAATCTTTCCATGTACACTCCTGGTGTACCTGGGGCTTTTGTTTTATGAAATATCGTTATTTATTATAAAAAAAAAATACCGTTTAGAAGTCAAATGGATACAGGGAGAACAGAGAGATTGTAGAGAAATAGGTTCAACTATTTTGTACTCCCTATTTCTTAGTCACAGCTATGACTGCAATGTACACATTCAGTTGATAAAAATTAAATTTACAAAATTAGTTGGCTAGAAACATGAGGTATCATAATTGCAAATTGTTTATAAAATCCTTGACATGAATAAAGGAATTGTCTTAGAGTGATTTGTAAGTAGATTTTAATACAGTAGAAAAATAAATTTAAATTTCCATTTTATATGTTGGGTATGATTTGGTGCACATCAATCAATCATTACATTAATGCTTTGTTCATAATTTCTTTATATAATGTTATCAAATAATCCAAGATGTGGAAGGAGTTGAACTATGTGGTACCCTTAAAAATTTTGTTGACTTAGCAGCATGTTAAAAGTACAATTTAGTTCTTTCTCTTCTTTTTTAAACAATTTTTATAAGTAATGGAAGAATTATTCACTAATGGGATAGGTTCTTTGGATGACTTGGACATGGGAAATAACACAAAATTAAGTGCAGAGAATACTCAACTAAGCTAGAAGTTTTTTAAGTAGTTTATTAGTTTCTCATTTGTTTTACTGTTTATCCTGGCTGTGAATGTATGTTTAGACTGCAATAATGAAAATTGGTTTATAAGAGATGAGGACATTTACCAAGTTATTGTTTTCATTTGTCAAGGATACCACCTTCTTTGAGATCCATGGTGTGGTTGATCTGAAGAGAACATGCTATAAGGAAGTAGATAATTGTAACATTTATCCATGCATAATTTGCAGAAAGAAACAACTACAGGTTTATAGCATAAAGGCAAGTTAAATGATTTGTAATATAAATGCACAGACCCGTAAGATAGTTGGAGAGGACTGGATAATAATACTAATGGTTTCTTTGCTATATTACATGGAGAATTATGCTAAGATTAAGTACTTTTAATGATCTTTTTGTGCAAGGATAATTTGTAATTAAAAATATATTTGCAACATAGCAGTATGACATAAACGTTTTGGTTTACAGACTCATCAAGTTTAAATGTCAAGGTGCTTCAATTCCGAGGGTAGTAGCTCGAGATGAAATGCAGTCTTATGTTAAAGCTTGGACAAAGAAATTTAATTTGAATGATGCTTTAATGACAGAAGCAGTGGTCATTAAAGGATCATTGTAATCAAAGGGTTGGAGCATATGGTTTATTGTGTAGGGACTGTGGCATTATTATGAATCCAATGGATGAATATTTTTAATAGAGTTTAAACAGATACTTTGATTGGTACAATCTCTCTCTCTCTCCAACACGAGTTGTAATGAAGCTGAAAAGGATAGAAGTTGTTAACATGCATATTCTTTTGAAAAGTTTTGAGAATACAATGTATTTAAACAGATATTCCAAGTATTTTTCTGTGCATCGCACGGGTTAGCGACTAGTTAGAATAAATTTATATACAAAATTGAGCCTAACCTAAACTTCTATACCAACTCACCAACTAGCTATAACAACAGAAACCAAACCAACTCTAACAGCTAGCAAAGCAATGATATAATCTCTGCACTGTAAACAAAACAATGCTGTAAAAAGACAAGAAACCCTTTATAGGAATGGATTGAGTTTAGATACAAACTAGTTTGGAAAAAAAAAAAAAAAACCCTCCAAATCGCTAAATGGCAACATAATAAAGTTTTGTATGTCTTGGTCATGTGAGATGCACACGACTAACATAATAAGCTAGCTGCTTGGAGGGCTGGTGCTTCAATTGTCCACAATAATATTTCTAGATGTAGTAGTCAAATGCTAAACCACCTACCAGAACTGGAATTGGAATTCTTTATACAATTGCATTGATGCTTTGTAGTACACGAAAGGAGACAAAAGGAAAAACAAAGGCCCAACCACGATAGCTACAATGAAGTACAAAAAACAATATAACGCAACGAATTCTACAAGGGTCACGACCAGACCGTGGTAGTATCGTTTTAGAGATTTATATAAGAAGATTCGGTATGATAATTCTTGAACATTAAAGATTGTAAATCTGTAATGGTGGCAAGTGAGGAAGTAAGATGTTTTAGAAAGTAGAATATTTGAGGAAATGGTAGATGTTTTAGTAAGGAGAATATATGAGGAAGAGGCAACGGTTGGAGGCTCGAAGTCGAAGCAGTTAATTTGTAGGCCGCTTTAAAGTGTCGTTTAAGATTTTCAAAGTGACCATTGGTCCTTTTAAGAAGATAACATTTTTTTTAATAAAAAAAATTTACTAAACCTAAAGATCTAGTGACACAACTTTTTTTTTTTTTTATTTGTTAAAAATTTTGTGAGTGTTGAAAGGTAAAAGTAATATCAATCGAGTGACACAACTTTTTTTTTAATTTGTTAAAATATTTTGTCAGTGTTGAAAAGTAAAAGTAATATCAACTATGAATCAATATGAAAGTGATTTCAGTAAGTTATGGAAAGAATTATGCCCATAATAAAGTAGCTGATAAAATCATTTGAACTTTGGAGAGCATGAGCATGTACTTGTGACTTGTCCAAGAAAAATTTATAATGCAATCAATCCCAAGCCAAATTGATGACAGATACAGGTAACAGCTCTAACTTCTTCGAGGTTCTTGAGTGTGCTTCGCTTGACAAATCCTCCTTTGATCTTTTCGCTATGATGGTCTCTGCAATTTGGCTGTAAATAAATAAGGTTCTACTGGGCAAATCTACATTGCCACTTAGGCAAATCCCTTCCTTGGCTTTTGGTGCTCTTCAAGAGTTCAATCAGCTGCGCCTAATCACGCAACAATCCAAGGACAGCTCGTGCAGTGCATTGGAGGCCACCCCTTTCAACCTATGTAAAGGGGAACTTCGACAGTGCGATTTTCTCACAAGATCGACTAGCTAGCATCAACATTATAATCCAGAATGATCAAAGATTAGTTATGGCTGCTCTCTCACAACAAATTCCACTACCTACTTCGGTGGAGATGGTGGAAGTGTTAGTAGCTCGTCGGGCTTTGGTTTTTCCTAAGGAACTCGAGTTTGACAAGGTGATTATGGAAGGAGATTCTGAAAATACTATTACCTCTATTAATGGAGGTCACATGGACTACTCTTCTTTGGGTCATGTACTGCAAGACATCAAATGTTTGTTTTCTAGTTTTTCCTATATTTCAATTAAGCATATTAATAGAGAAGGGAGCTGTGTTGCCCATAAGCTTGCTAGAAGGGTTGCCAGGTACCCTTTTCTTATTTGGATGGAGTTTGTTCCAGCAAACATTCTCGATCTGTACTAGCATGATCTATTAGGATGCAATAATATGATCTCTACCCTATAGGGGATTTTTCCAAAAAAAAAAAAAAAAAAACTTTTGGGGATTGGTTTCATTTTGTCCAATATAATAATGTCATATCATTTTTATAATCTAAAATAAATAAATAATTAAAAATGACATGACATTATTTTATTGGATGAATTAAACACATATAACAAACTTATGTGGCACTTAACAGAAAATATGAATAGGCAGCTGCTGATGCAAAGATAGTAGAACTTTCAGGAGTAAAATTCAAAATTTGAAATATCAAGGTGTAAAATCCAAACACCCCTCCCAAACTTTAGGAGTGTAGTTTTCAATTTAGCCTTAATATTTTAATAAAGTGCTTCTATTTGTTTCCATAAAATAAAAAATAAAAATAAAAAATGAAAAATTGCATGCGTTTCATTGTTATCCTTAAAAAACAAATATTTAGAAATATAACAAAATTCTTACAAGATACAATCTAATGTGGGGTGTTTTGAAAAATGTTGATAAGCATTTTGGGAATCCAAATAGAAAGAAGAAGCCCAGCAACACAGACAAAAAAGAGTTGGTAAATGGATAGAAAAACCACTAAGCCCAAGCGGCAGGAATAATGGATCACAAGTCCATGAAATAAATAAATGGGTTTTGAGAAAGTAAACAAGCTTAAAGGAACCCGGAAAGAGAGAAATAGCAAACCCATGGGCAGTATATAATGTAGAAAAGTAAGAATGGGCCACAGTAGGCCCAAAATAATGCAAGCAAAGAAAGTAAGAGGTTGATGGCAAGCTCATGAGCCCCAAGGATAAGAGATAAGGTAATTGGGCCGGGGAAGCCCAAAGAAGTTAGTAAAAGCCCATGAGAATGCAGAGTTAGGAAAAGGACCAAGGAAGTCCAAGGAAAGCAAATGAGTCAAGGATGCCAAAGAGTAAACAAATGGGACACAGGAACCCACAAGTATTGTAACAAAAGAACCAATGGTCATACTGAGCCATTGAGAGAAGAATAAACGGCGGGCTCAAAGAGGCCCAACAGGATTGGGTCAAATAACATCGCAATAGGAATGACAAAGTGGTATGACAGGAAATGATAGTAGTAAAAGAGTAGGCTGAAAGAAGGCAAAGCCCACCATCAAATAAAACCCAACCCTTAAAGGGAGCAAGCCATAAAAGAAAGAGAAATCAGAAAACAGCTCACATAAGAAGTCAAGGACGGACGACAGATTGTGCAGGCAAGCCTCCAGACCACAACGAACGCATAAGCAGCATGCAGATTTTGGACATACATAGAAGAGAGGCACGCGCAACGCCCAGACATCACCAACCTGTACCCAGCCAATACAGGACACGGTGAGGTCATGGGTCAAAGGTAAAAGGGCATGGTCTGGCGATGGGGAGAGGGAAAAACTTATTATGAGGTTCCTGCTCAAGCTCTTTTGAGGGAAATATCCTGCTGGGATGACGTACCACCCAAAAGAAGTAAGGATGAGTTGGAACCACTAGGTGCATGTCATGAGGGATAGAGAAAGAGTGAGCACGCACACCGTAGCAAGTAAAGGTGTCACGACCAAAAAAAAAAAAAAAAAAGTTTGACAAGGTGATTATGGAAGGAGATTCTGAAAATACTATTACCTCTATTAATGGAGGTCACATGGACTACTCTTCTTTGGGTCATGTACTGCAAGACATCAAATGTTTGTTTTCTAGTTTTTCCTATATTTCAATTAAGCATATTAATAGAGAAGGGAGCTGTGTTGCCCATAAGCTTGCTAGAAGGGTTGCCAGGTACCCTTTTCTTATTTGGATGGAGTTTGTTCCAGCAAACATTCTCGATCTGTACTAGCATGATCTATTAAGGATGCAATAATATGATCTCTACCCTATAGGGGATTTTTCTCCAAAAAAAAAAAAAAACTTTTTGGATTGGTTTCATTTTGTCCAATATAATAATGTCATATCATTTTTATAATCTAAAATTAATAAATAATTAAAAATGACATGATATTATTTTATTAGATGAATTAAACACATATAACAAACTTATGTGGCACTTAACAGAAAATATGAATAAGCAGCTGCTGATGCAAAGATAGTAGAACTTTCAGGAGTAAAATTCAAAATTTGAAATATCAAGGTGTAAAATCCAAACACCCCTCCCAAACTTTAGGAGTGTAGTTTTCAATTTAACCTTAATATTTTAATAAAGTGCTTCTGTTTGTTTCCATAAAATAAAAAATAAAAATGAAAAATGAAAAATTGCATGCGTTTCATTGTTATCCTTAAAAAACAAATATTTAGAAATATAACAAAATGCTTACAAGATACAATCTAATGTGGGGTGTTTTGAAAAATGTTGATGAGCATTTTGGGAATCCAAATAGAAAGAAGAAGCCCAGCAACACAGACAAAAAAGAGTTGGTAAATGGATAGAAAAACCACTAAGCCCAAGCGGCAGGAATAATGGATCACAAGTCCATGAAATAAATAAATGGGTTTTGAGAAAGTAAACAAGCTTAAAGGAACCCGAAAAGAGAGAAATAGCAAACCCATGGGCAATATATAATGTAGAAAAGTAAGAATGGGCCACAGCAGGCCCAAAGTAATGCAAGCAAAGAAAGTAAGAGGTTGATGGCAAGCTCATGAGCCCCAAGGATAAGGGATAAGGGATAAGGTAATTGGGCCAGGGAAGCCCAAAGAAGTTAGTAAAAGCCCATGAGAATGCAGAGTTAGGAAAAGGACCAAGGAAGCCTAAGGAAAGCAAATGAGTCAAGGATGCCAAAGAGTAAACAAATTGGACACAGGAACCCGCAAGTATTGTAATAAAAGAACCAATGGTCATACTGAGCCATTGAGAGAAGAATAAACGGCGGGCTCAAAGAGGCCTAACAGGATTGGGTCAAATAACATCGCAATAGGAATGACAAAGTGGTATGGCAGGAAATGATAGTAGTAAAAGAGTAGGCTGAAAGAAGGCAAAGCCCACCATCAAATAAAACCTAACCCTTAAAGGAAGCAAGCCATAAAAGAAAGAGAAATTAGAAAACAGCTCACATAAGAAGTCAAGGACAGACGACAGATTGTGCAGGCAAGCCTCCAGACCACAACGAACGCATAAGCAGCATGCAGATTTTGGACATACATAGAAGAGAGGCACGCGCAACGCCCAGACATCACCAGCCTGTACCCAGCCAATACAGGACACGGTGAGGTCATGGGTCAAAGGTAAAAGGGCATGGTCTGGCGATGGGGAGAGGGAAAAACTTATTATGAGGTTCCTGCTCAAGCTCTTTTGAGGGAAATATCCTGCTGGGATGACGTACCACCCAAAAGAAGTAAGGATGAGTTGGAACCACTAGGTGCCTGCCATGAGGGATAAAGAAAGAGTGAGCACGCACACCTGAGCAAGTAAAGGTGTCACGACCAAAAAAAAAAAAAAAACAGTCTTCTTTGTCTAGTGATGGGGAGTGGCACAGCCAACACAGACGAACTAATGGTGGTCGGCAAGTACACCCAGATTAGACAAAGGTGGTTAAAGGCTAAAATAGTAAAACCCGATCACGGTAGGCACTATAAAAAGGGGCCCTTGCCGTGCACAAGGGGGATCACAATCACAATAAGAGGAACCTCTAAGAAAAACCATAGAATAGAAAATGAGTACTGAGAAAAAAAGAGGAAAAATAAAGATAAAAGGGGAAATTAGAAAAGAAGGAAAGAAAAACAGAAAGTTAGAACGGCAGGCATGCACCAATAGGTTAATTCCCTCTCTCCCTCTCAAAGTCCTGCTCTCTACCAAAAAGCAAAGGATTCTTTTGAAAACCAACCATTCAGGTCCGTTTCCCTTAAAGTGATCAATTTCCACGACAGGATTTCCACGAGAGATTATTCGCATTGAGGAAAAACATTCTTTCCTCTCTGGTCTTGGTCTTGTGGCATAGCTTGGCATATCAAATTGATCTAATTTCTTTCTTTTGTTAAGTTGTGTCTCGCCCACTTATTCCCCCTACTTTCTTTACAAAAGTGCTTGTTATTATTGTGATTATCTTTTTTAATTGGGGATTATTTATTCATTTTGATTAAAAAGCCAAAGTACTTTCTTTTGTTATCATTATCATGTCTGTTTGCCACAACTCATCTAAAGTAGTTCTGTCTGTCGTAAGCATGCTCTTGGCAAATGATGTATAGTTTGCACACAAGCTGAACCAAATTGAGTTGCAGTTGGATCAGTCTCAACTCCCTTACTCAAAATACTTAGGGCCCAATACCACAGAAGGCAGCCCAACCCAATATTGTAAAAAAGGCCCACAACAAAAAGTGAGTGTGTAAAATAGAAAAAATAAATAAATAAATAAAGGTTCTTATACTAAAATAAACATGAATTTTTGCACAAGCTAATGCAAATTCTCTAAGTGTTGGAAAATAAAAGTAATGTTAACGGTGAATTTATGTGAAAATGATTGATCATCACTCACAATTGGCCACTTTAGAAAGTTGTGGAAATTTATTTTTATTTTTATTTTTTTAAGGATAAACTGCAAAAAATTGTGGAAAAAGTTACCACCAATAAAATTGTTGATAAAATAGATTTGTAATTTGGAGAGCACGAGCATGTAGTTGTCCAAGAGAAAATTTCTAGCACACTCAATTCCAAGGTAAAAAATTGATTTATATATGTTTTTAGTCCCCAACTTTTGGAATTGATTTCATTTTAGTCATCTTAATTTTTTTTTTTTTTTCATTATAATCTTTAATCTTTTTCTTTTAATAAAGTTTGTTTCATTGTTATCCTCAACAAAAGGAAATTTAGATATGTCAAACAAAATGCTTACAGGAGGAAAGAAAATTTACACCCACAAAATAATCCACATTTAGATGCAATTCCTCACACCTTCAAATATATATATATATATATATAATCCAAAATATGGAATACCCAAACAAATGAGCTGCAAAAGTTTCAAGAATATACACTTTTTTTAATTAAAAAAAAATCCAAAACAACAGAAAAGGTTTAAAAAAATCACCCAAACCAAGTACAAATATACCCAAAGCCAACACCATAAAGATCCAAACACTACCTTAGTCACCCCTCTAATAGACCCATCAAGAGATTCAAGACCCAAGCGTGGAAACTAAAATCCTCATTGCAATGCGAGTTTACTAATTAAATACAAGCATGAGTTTAGTAGATACATATTCTTAGATAAAAGTACAATGTATTCCCTAATTAAATTACAAACACTTCTTTACATTGATCAATCAAAGTACAAATAATCACTATTAAAAAAATTACATTTAATATTATCCTTTACAAGTAATATTAAATTTAAATACAAATATAGGATTCAAGCAATATCCACTATCTATCTATACAGTGAATTTAAAGGATGGTACCAATTAGAAACATAGCAATCTTTGGGCCAAGTCGCCACCCACTTCGGCTTGTTAAAATCAATTCTCAAATTAGAACACCGAGCCCAATAAGACTGAGCGTATCCTTCAGTCCATACGACTATCTCCATGCCAAAAATCACAGCCCCATTGTCTCTATCTTTCCTGATATCCTCCAAAAGCCAATCCTTCACATCCATTTGATCCTCCCCTTCCAAACCTGTTGTGGAAAATTTGACACTCATGGTTGTCTGACCAAGAACTTCCCACACTGGTACTACATTCGTTGAGTTAACAGCGAGGACATGATCTTTAAAAGAGACAAAAGCTTCAATACGTTCGAAGAATGATTCTTTTGAGTAAAGTGGGGTTACAGAATTGGGCGGGGGAGGCACGTATTCGACAATGGTGAATTTGGCTACCCATTCAGCAACTAATTGTGAATCTAAAGTATCAAATTTTGAAACAGAGAGATAGTGAAGGAATACTTCAGGGGGTGGATCATCCATTGAAAATATGACCAATGTGAATATGCTTAGTAAGAATATTATAGGGATAGGCACAAATAAGATACATAACGAGGAAGGGTCTTTTTGAGGGACCTTACATGTGGTTTTGGACCCATAAGACCTTGGCAGAGAGGATTTGGAGTAGGAGGAGGTCATAGTTAAACCTTAAAAGGAATTAATAGCATTTGGAGTTGGAGGATTTAGACCCATAAGACCCTATTTTGTTATATTACTCTAATTAGAATTACAATTAAAATGATATTTATATACAAGATCAAGCCTAACCTTCTCTAACAGAAGTATGTTAGCTTGCTTAAATAATTAACTACAACAAATATAGTTAACAGAAACTAAACAAACTCTAACGGCTAGCAAAGCAACGGCTATAATCTCTGCACTGTAGACAAAGATATAACTCAGTTATGAAAAAATCCTTCTAAACAGCTAGGTGACAACATAATAAAGTTATATGTCTTAGTTATGTGAGATGCACATGGCCAACGTAATAAGGGATCTCTCAATGTTCTCACATAAGAGGTGGGCCCTATACATGGGACCCACCATGGGGCCTATCCCCTATGTGAGAACTCGGAGCACTACTCCAAACTATGTAAGAATTGCCCCTTAATAAGATGTATTGCTAAACCACCTACCAGAACCTGAAATTGAAATTCTTTATATAATTGCATTGATTCCTTGATGTACACGGAATGAGGCCAAAATGAAAAAGCAAAGACAATAACCAAGATAGCTACAATTTAAGTACAAAAAATAATAAAACACAACGAATTCTACAAGGGATCACAACCACACCTTGGTAGGGTCGTTTTAGCGATTTATAATTTTATATAAGAAGATTGAATATGATATTTCTTGAATTTTAGAAGTTTGGAAATCTGTAATGGTGGGAAGAGAGGATGCGTAAAATTGAGAAAAGTGCTCAATTTTGGGATATATTTTTAGTCCTCAACTTTTGGAATTTGTTTCGTTTTAGTCATCGTAAAATTTTTTATTTCATTATAATCTTTAATCATTTAATAAACTGCATGGGCTTCATTGTTATCCTTAACAAACGAAAATTTAGTATGTAACAAAATGCTTACCAGAGGAAAGAAAATTTAAACCCATAAAATAATCCACATTTTTTAGATGCAACTCCTCACAACTCCACATATCATATATTTTTCACAATTTTGCACACAAAGCCACACTATTTAGTTGCTCGTAAAATGTGGGAAAATATAATGAATGAAAAGAATATACTATAAAAAAGAGGTCGAAAATATCTCCCAAACCAAGCATTAAAAAAAATTTTAAAAATAATTAAAAAATAAAAATAAAAATAAAAATAAAAAACCAATATACCCAAAGGCAACATCATAAAGATCCAAACACTACCTTTGTCAC
The DNA here is from genome assembly GCF_002906115.3 of Quercus suber. Taxonomy (NCBI): domain Eukaryota; kingdom Viridiplantae; phylum Streptophyta; class Magnoliopsida; order Fagales; family Fagaceae; genus Quercus; species Quercus suber. Next base: position 346,391 of record NW_027069801.1, read on the forward strand.
CCCCTCTAATAAAACCATCCAACCACTATCGTGTGCCATGTAGGGTCATAGATCCATAAAGACCCAAGCCCCTCATCTAAACCAAAATCCTCGTTGTGATGCAAGCTTACTAATTAAATACAAACACGAGTCTAGTAGATATATATTATTAGATAAGTACATTATATTCCCTAATTAAATTACAAACACATCGTCCTATCAATTAAAGTACAAATAATCACTATAAAAAAAAAAAAAGTACATATAATATTATCTTTTGCAAACATCCAAGCGAAATCCCAATGACAATAAATATCATCTGTAGTGCTACTGCCACATACATTTAGTTGCATCTTTCGGCTGAAGAAACCACCCACTTCGCCTGATTAAAATCCACTCTCAAATTAGTACACTGAGCCCACAAAGGCTTATTGCATCGTTGATCATTCCATAAGAATATCTGTAAAAAAGACTCTCTCTAAATAGAAACTATCTTCTCATTGATTGAAAAATGAATACAAAATGAAAATCAATTACAAAATTACTCTTCCTATCCTTATATACACAGTTATGTACAAAAAAGAATAACCACCTCTCCGGATTTTATGGAAAAAATTGTTACAGCTAAACATTACAGCTAAGCACTATAGCTAAGCATTACCTCTCTATGACACGTGTACATCCACTCGGCATCATTCCTTGTATAGAGTGTATGATCTGATCATGATAAGGAATGGACTCCAACAAATCGTCTAAGTCTTCATCACTTAGGCTTGCATCTCTGTTTTGCTTCTAATACTGAGATGCACAATGTATTGCATTCAATTGCAGGCTTCCCTGCTCCTGTGATGCATGCTGAGCTGCCCCCTGATGCACACTGCCCTGCAACTCCCCCTGACATTTAGTGCTAGTTTCATGCTTGCATACTTGTTGCTGTTGAAGACATGCACTTGATTTAGCATTACTTTTAACACTCCCCATCAAGAGTAAAGCTCTTGCTTCTCCATTATCCTTGGTATATTCTGGAAACTGAATCTTATGACTAAAAATATCAATCACTCCCAGTTTTGACAATAACCTTATAAAACTTTCAACTCCAAGTGCCTTTGTAAATATATCAGCTAACTGATTTTGTGTGGATACATAGTAGGTTTTAAGTGTGCCATCCAAGATCTTATTCCTCACTATATGGCAGTCAGCTTCAATGTGCTTTGACCTTTCATGAAAAACTGGATTTGCTGAGATATGTAATGCAGCCTGGTTGTCACAGTACATCAAGGCTGGTTTATCATGTGGTATGTGTAAATCCCTCAACAAATACAATAACCAGGTGATTTCACAAGTGGTTGTGGCCATAGACCTATACTCTGCTTCAGCAGAGGATCTTGAAACCACATCTTGTTTTTTTGATCTCCAAGAGATTAGAGCATCACCTAAAAAGACACAATAACCAGTTAGGGACTTCCTGGTGTCAGGGCAGCCTGCCCAATCTGCATCACAGAAGGTTTTTAGCTGCAAATCTGACTTTATAGGGAAAAATACTCCTTGACCAGGTGTGCCTTTGAGGTATTGAAGGATCCTGGTGGCTGCTCTCATATGTGGAACCCTTGGTTGTGCCAAGAATTGGCTAAGCCTATGTACTGAATAGGTTATATCTGGTCTGCTCAAAGTTAAGTACATTAAGTTCCCAATTAATCTTCTAAACTGCCCAGCATCTTTAAGCAACTCTCCATCACCTTTGGACAGCTTTAGTTGCTGCTCCATTGGTGTTCTTGCTGGTTTGCAACCAATCATACCAGCTTCCTTAAGAATATCAAGAGCATACTTTCTTTGATTAATACTAATTCCTTTGGGGCTTCTAGCAATTTCAAGTCCTAGAAAATATTTGAGTGAACCAAGGTCCTTGATTCCAAACTTCTGATCTAGCACCTTCTTCAACCTGTCAACACAAGCCGAATCATTGCCTGTAATGACCATGTCATCCACATAGATTAGCAATGCAGTGAATTGAAAGCCATTAGAGTGAACAAATAAGGAGTGATCTGCCTGTGATTGGACAAAACCAAGAGCTAAGATTGTGGCAGAAAGCTTGGCATTCCATTGCCAAGAAGCTTGCTTGAGACCATAAAGAGACTTAACAAGCTTGCACACCATAGGACTCGTTGTAACAGAAATGGAATCAGAACTGGACTCCCCCTTACTGTGATAACCAAGTGGCAAGGCCATATAAACTTCTTCATCAAGATCACCATGGAGAAAGGCATTATTGATGTCAAGTTGACATAATGGCCATCCTTTGGCTGAAGCTAAGGCAATAAGAACCCTCACAGAAACTGTTTTGGCAACAGGAGAAAAAGTCTCTAAGAAATCAAGACCCTCTCTTTGTGTATAACCTTTAGCAACTAACCTAGCCTTATATCTGTCCACACTGCCATCAGCATGCAATTTGATCCTATACACCCATTTGCATCCAAGGGGTTTCTTACCAAGAGGTAAGGGAGTTAAAACCCAAGTCTTAGTGGCTTCTAATGCTTGAATCTCTTTGTCCATAGCCTCTCTCCACAAAGGATCAAGAACAGCCTGAGAGAAATATTGAGGAGTTGAAGGACCCCCATTAACATTCATTAAGTAGGACTTGTATGCAGGAACCAAATGGGAATATGTCAAGCAAGCTGAAATGTCATAAGGTGAGCCCGATGGATGAGAAGTGGTAGCTGTGCTTGGTGTTGCAAGTGCTGCAGTACAAGCATAATCTTGCAAATACACTGGAGTTTTATGAACTCTAGTAGACTTTCTGATTAGTGGTGGATCTGCAAGGGGGTTAGTAACAACAATAGGAACAGATTCTGACAAGGAAATGGAATCATTAGACAAAACATCATAAGGAGAAGAGTCTGAAATAGGTTCAGTGACACAAGGATGAGTAGAGATGGGAAAAGACTTTGAGGAATCAAGTGGTACATCAGGTATGCTAACAGGTGTGACAAAAGTACCCAAATCACCTTCAGTAGTAGTATCAACCCCAAGAATAAAAGGATCGGTGAAATCAGAAGCTGAAGCAGAAAAAGGAAAAATATTTTCATGGAAAATCACATCTCTAGAAGTGAAAACAGTATTAGTAGTCAAATCCAAAACATTGTAACCTTTTACACCAAAGGGATATCCTAAAAAAATACATTTCCTAGCTCTAGGAGCAAACTTAGACCTATGATTTGAAAGAGTGGAGGCATAACAAAGACACCCAAAGACTCTCAAATGATCATAAGTTGGCTTAAAACCAAAAAGCACCTCAAAAGGAGTTTTATTTGACAAAACTGAAGAAGGAGTTCTGTTTATCAAGTAAACAGCAGTCAAGATGCAATGCCCCCAAAATTTCAAAGGAATATTAGACTGAAATTTGAGAGCCATTGCTACATTCAAAATATGCTGGTGTTTTCTTTCAACAATGGCATTTTGTTGAGGGGTTTGAACACAACTAAGTTGATGTAGTATGCCTTTTTTAGCAAAAAAATCAGACGTGATGAATTCAGTACCATTATCTGTTCTAATGGTTTTAATCCTTTTAGAAAACTGTGTTTCAACCATAGTGCAAAATTGTTCTAAAGTGGATTGTGTTTGAGACTTATGCTTGAGCAAATAAACCTAAGTACACCTTGAGCAATCATCCACAATGGTTAAAAAAAACTTGCAGCCAGCAACAGTAGGAACAGAAAAGGGACCCCACAAATCACAATGAATCAAATCAAAACATTCATTTGAAACATGAGTACTTGTAGTAAAGGGCAGCCTTTTCTGCTTGGCCAATGGACAAATGTCACAATTGAACACTTTATTAGCATTGTCAATATGTACATTAGTGTTCCTTATCAAAGCCAACTTGGCATTTGACAAATGCCCTAATCTAGAATGCCAAATATCTGGCTGAACAACAGAATTAACAAAACCAGCTGAAGAAAAACAAGTTGATGAGGTTGATACACTTGCTTGCAGTAGATAAAGGCCTTTTACCTCCCTACCCAAACCAATTGTGCTCCAATGAGCAAGGTCCTGGATGAAACACATGTTGCCAAAGAAAATTAGACAACAAAGAGTAGTTTTAGACAATTGACTAACAGAAAGAAGATTAAAACTGAACGATGGAACACACAATACATTGGTAAGAATGAGGTTTTCTGAAATTCTAACAGTTTCCACATGTGTGACTAAGGTTGTTTCACCATTAGGCAAATTAACAAAGGTGTTTACAGTAGCTATAACAGTAGTAAAACATGATAAAGAATGCACCATATGGTCTGTTGCTCCTATGTCAATCACCCAATCTGAACTGTTAAAGGCATTCCTATTTACAATATTGGCTGAGAAAACTGAATGTTGTAGACTAGGAAGAAAAGGTATATTAAAGTTTATACCTGACATGAAAGCAGCATTGGTATTAAGATTGGGTGAAGCAGAAGTACCCACCACATCAGATGCCATACCAGTCAGCCCTTCCACACCAGTATACATGCAAGAACTTACACTTGCAGCATGAGAAGCATCCCCAAAACCAGCTCCTGAATTAGTGCTTCCAGAGTTGAGAAAGGCTAGAAGTTGCTCACATTGTGTCTTGGAAATAGGGCATTGATTTGTAACAACCATGGCTTTGTCTACACCATTGACAGAATTACATGACGCTTGATTTGCACTAGACTTCCCTTTAGGCTTGTAACCAAGAGGGTACCCATGCAATTTATAGCATTTATCAATGGTATGCCCTTGCATATTACAATGTGTGCAAAAAGGCCTCTCCTTCTTACCATTTCCTTTGTTCCAATTAGAATTGGAGTTTCCTTTGAAATTGGTGTACATAGCCATAGTATCTGACTGAGAGGATCCAGCAGCTCCATGACCAATATGCTTGTGAGATTCTTCTTGAAGCACCAAGGAGTAAACTCTGCTCATTGAAGGGAATGGCTCTAACATAAGAATTTGACTTCTTAGAGTCTTATAATTCTCATTCAAGCCCATCAAGAACCTCATGACATAGGCCTTGTCATGCGAAGCATTCAAGATCTTCATTGCTCCAAAAGAACATTCAGGAAGAGGCTCAAAATTCAACAATTGATCCCACAATCGTTTGAACTTTGTGTAATACTCAGTGACTGACATGTGATTCTGAGACATATGAGAAATTTCCCTCTGTAAATCATACACCTTAGGACCATTACCTTGTGAAAACCATGCTGCAACTCAAGCCACATCTCTCTTGCTGTTTCGCAATACATGATGTTGCTAGAGACATCAACGTGCATAGAATTGATCAACCATGAAAGAACCATGGTATTGCAACTTTCCCAATCCTCATACAGAGGTGAATCAACCTCTGGCTTCTGAATCTTTCCATTGATAAAGCCAATTTTCTTCTTGGCAGTGAGAGCAAGAACCATTGCTCTGGACCAAGACTGATAATTGCGCATTCCAAGCAGTGGCTGAGTGACAAGTATGTTTCCTGGATTTTCATTGGAACTGAGAAAATACGGATTAGGAGCATTAGAATTCCCATTGGAATTTGCATTTGCATGCGTGGATTGTGTGTTGTGTGAATTTGAGGGAACATCAGTTTCTGAGGACGCCATTGAAGGACCTCGAAGCTGAGAGAAGGAATTGAAAGAGAAAGAAGATTCTAGAGAGAATATTTGGGCTCTGATACCATGTAAAAAAGACTCTCTCTAAATAGAAACTATCTTCTCATTGATTGAAAAATGAATACAAATGAAAATCAATTACAAAATTACTCTTCCTATCCTTATATACATAGTTATGTACAAAAAAGAATAACCACCTCTCTGGATTTTATGGAAAAAATTGTTACAGCTAAACATTACAGCTAAGCACTATAGCTAAGCATTACCTCTCTATGACACGTGTACATCCACTCGGCATCATTCCTTGTATAGAGTGTATGATCTGATCATGATAAGGAATGGACTCCAACAAATCATCTAAGTCTTCATCACTTAGGCTTGCATCTCTGTTTTGCTTCTGATACTGAGATGCACAATGTATTGCATTCAATTGCAGGCTTCCCTACTCCTATGATGCATGCTGAGCTGCCCCCTGATGCACACTGCCCTGCAACTCCCCCTGACATTTAGTGCTAGTTTCATGCTTGCATACTTGTTGCTGTTGAAGACATGCACTTGATTTAGCATTACTTTTAACAATATCTCCATGCCAAAAGTCACTGCCCCAGCGTCTCTATCTTTCTTGATCTCATCGAAAACAAAATCCTTACACTCCAAACGTTGGCTTTAACCAAGTCGAATTCACGGCAAGTACATGCTCTTTGTACTTGATAAAAGCCTCAACACTATCGTATACTGGATATTTCCACGTATATGGGAGGTGTACGGCACAAGGCTCCCCCAAGCCCGTTTGGGCCTTGCACCTTGAATTTCAGCTTTACAACTTGGCCCATGGGCCCAACTTACTCATCTAAAACCAACCTCATGACATTATGCCCAACCCAAAACCTGTCAAGCTAGTCATTACAATACATATACGTCACCGCTCATCGTCTAGGAATTGCCCGGCAAAGTACACCTCAGGCGGAAACATGATTGCTCGGAGGAGTTGCACTCTGGTTATTCGGCGATACATTGCCGAACATCTCTCCTGAAGTGGGGAACCAGTTTCAATGTCATTCGCACAACGCCCCACTTCCACCTAAACACCCACTTACGATTAACGATATTGGACCTCCTATTGCACTAACCTTGAAGGCAATCAAAATCCCTCCACTAATTTTGAGCTATAAATATGAGGAACGAAAGAGAGGAAAGGGGTTAGTTAAAAAAGGGCTCTAAGGAAAGTTGAGAGCTGAGAGTAATAGAGTCATCAAAGGAGAGGGAAACAACACAAAGGTTTGAGAGGTATTGTTGGGTCTTTAGGCCAGAATCACCCAAAGTAAGAAATCCTAAGCTCACATTACAAATATATTGTGAGCCCAAGAGTGAGCTAGCCCTTTAAGCCCGTTATGGGTGCGCGCAGGAGGCTATAAGGCCAGGGATTCGGAGTTATGTATTTGAAAATTGAGATCTTGGCTTCCCATTCTGCAACCAAACCTGAATTTGATATTTGGAAATTTGGTGCAGAGAGATTGAGAAGGGTGACTTGAGGGGCTGGATCTTAATCAATGTAAACCATGGCCCAAATAAGCAAACTTGCAAGGCCTATTATAACAGAGAATATCACAGTAAACTCACATGACGCAGAGGTTTTGGAGGTCATGGCCACGTAACTAATTGGTTTTGTAAAGTTTTAGAGTTTGACCCTGAAACACGAAGAACAGGGAGAGAGAAAAGTAACAGGAAGGCTGGAACACAGAGAAATGAGAGTAAACAGCAACAGATACGAGGAAAGCGCGGACGTTTTAGTAAGGAGAATATATATATGAGGAAAAGGCAGCGGTTGGAGGCTGAAGCAGTTAATTTTTGATGCTTTGGGATTTGAAAGTTGACCCTTTTTTCTTTTTCTTTTTTAATTTTATGACCCAAAAATAAATAAATAAATAAACAAAAACAAACAGAAAAAGTTTACAAAACCAATAGATTTAGGGAGTAGTTACACGACATTTCTCATAACTAATAATAAAAAAAAAACTTTCACGATGCGTAAATAATGCTTTAAACTATTATGTGAAAAGATTATATAAAATGTTCAAAATATATTAAAGTAATAATGCAATAACAATTAATAGGTTTTTGTTGTTATAAAAAATAAAAAAAAATAAAAAAACAATTTATTGATTTTTGTTGAATTAAAGTAATACAAACTTAAGGGGTATAGAATTTTTTTTTTTTTTTTTTTTTATAATCTCAAGGGATAAAGAATTTAGACTATAACATAATTGTCATAAAAATATCCTTCTAACAGAATTTTAATATGATATTTATGTATTTTGTCATGACATATGCATATTTTATTATTCACGATATTTTGAAATATTAAAATATTCTTATTGAAAAAATAATTTAGTTCTTAACTTGGATCGTATTTTGAAGTATGTTGATGTCATGTATATGCATATTTCAAAGTCAGCTTGTTTCCTCTATGTGTTATATTGTGTGCTTCAGACTGGTGTGTCCATAAAAAAATCAATTTATTTTTAAAGTTTAATGTGCTTGGACTTTATGAGGGACAATCTTTCACCAAAGCTAATTTAAATCACACGTGACCTTAACCTCTCTTTTTTTGTGGGGAGGGGAAGAGGTGGAAGGCTAAATAACAAATTACTCTACCAAACTACTATAGAGCAGAGTTTCATGATTTCCCACATGAGATTTTTGCTTTTCTACATAATTTTTTTTAAAAATGACAAATAAACTATATATATTAGAGCAAAATTTAAGTACAGTGCTTAAGTGTTATTTATTAGATTCTTCTCTTAAAATTCAATCATATGACAGTACTTAACTAAAAATGTAGTTCCATCTCCCAAGAAAAAAGCCACATGATTAACTTTTAAGAGGAGAACCTAAGAAACAACATCTAAGAACTGCACCTAAATTTTGTCCACACACACACACACACACACATATATATATAATTGCTTAATTAGTGCACACTTATAAATAATTAATATGCACATTTAATCCATGGGCACATTCAATGAAATAATATTTTGATATAAATTTGAACAACACCTAAGAACTGCACCTAAATTTTGTCTACACATATATAATTGCTTAATTAGTGCACACCTATAAATAATTAATATGCACATTTAATCCATGGGCACATTCAATGAAATAATATTTTGATATAAATTTAATATTTGTTGAAGTAGAAGCCTAAATGAAGAATGTGACACTTAGGGTACGTTTGGTACACTGTAATTATTATTACATGGGAATAAGAATAAGTATTACAAGGAATACATTAAGTTGGAATGTAATAAGTATTACTATTCATTAGTTTGGTGGTCATTTAGGAATAGAATTCTGAATATGCATCAACAATTTAGTAAAGTATAAAAAGAATGTGTAATTAAATCAATTTTAAGTCAAATTTCCTAAAATACACTTATTTTAGGGTGTTTAAAATAGAGTTAATAATTAACAATAATGAAAATTTATTTTCTTTCCTTTTGAAGATGTGGCAACTAATGGCTTTTTAGAAAAAAAAATTAAAAAGTTATTACATAAGATAAAGGAATAGATATTCAGTACTTTTGATAAGGAATAATTATTCCTCATTTTGAAGAATAGCTATTCATCATTGTAATAAAAACATAATCAAACAACTGAATAATTATGACATAGGAATATCTATTATATTACAGTATCTATTACAGTCTACCAAACATGCCCTTAGTAGAGACTCAAGTTTCCCCATATATATGTGTGTGTCACTGGGGTGTTCATCAAACCGCATAAACAGCACCAAAACCGCCTACAAAATGACATAATCACACCGCACCGCAAGTACTAGTGCACCACACCGCTTGATGCAGTGCGGTTTGCAATTTTATAATAAGAAAACCGCATAAACTGCACCGCACCGCACCCTCTCTATATATTAATATATTTAATTATTTTTAATATTAAATATATTATTAATAGTTTAATAACCCTAGTTAAAAATAATAATAATAATAATAATAATAGTTTGATAATCCTAGTAAGTGTTGATTAGGAAAGTCAATCCAAAATAAAGAAAAACTAGCCTAATAATTTAAAACTTGAACCAAAACAAAGGGAAAAATTAGTTTTGGGCTAAGTAGAAAAAGTCTAAAATTTGAAAAATATATCAACTTCAAATCATTCAAACCGCATCTTGTACACCGCACCATATATGTAACCTCAAAAATGAGGTGCGGTGCGGTTATGATTTTGGCTAAATTTTAAACTGCACCGCACCGCACAATTAATCGCAAAAATAAGATGTGGTGCAGTTATGATTTTAGCTAAACCGCATTGCAGAGTACGGTGCTAAAAATGGCCCAAAACTGCCCCCCACTGCACCGTGAACACCCGTATATGTGTATAGGAAATTCAAACACAAATGGACTACAATTTTTTCAAGAATAATACACTTTTCTTTTTCAAAATCTATAAAAAAAATTAAAAAAAAAAAAAGGTCCAAAAAAAATCACTTAAAGCAAGAAAAAAAATCCAAGTGCCAATATACCCAAAGCCAACCCTGTTAACCAAAATCCTTGCTGTGATGCGAGTTTTACTTCTTTTTTTTTTTTTTTTTTTTTGTGATAAAGACTAGAATTTCTTATTGCTGTGATGCGAGTTTTACTTCTTTTTTTTTTTTTTTTTTTTTGTGATAAAGACTAGAATTTCTTTTAACATGATGAAACGAAATTACATCATTTGAGAGAGAGTGTTTTAAGAAATAAAGATTCTCCTCAATCCAAGTAACATAATGCTTAATGCCTATCACCTAAAACATATCTTGCTAAAAAAAATGGGCTAGTTCATTATCATTCCTACGAGTATGAGAGACCTCAAACCCCTAAAACTCATGCGATAGAGAAGTAATTCCATAGATAACAGCAGCTATCAATAATGGAGAATAGGAACTTCCTCCAAGAGCATTAACAACCACAAGAGAATCCTCTTCAAGCTCAAACTCTTGGATTCCAATATCCCCAGCTAAAAGGATTCCTTCCTCAAAAGCTTTAGCTTCAATCACTAATGGTCCTAGAGGTTGCTTAATCTTTTTGTTAAGAGTAGCTATAACCAACCCCTAATCATCACGAATAATAACCCCAACCCCAGCCTCCTGTTCTAACGGAAAGATAGCACCATCAAACACATCATTGTATTAATCAAAATACAAATATTCACCCAAAAAAAATGCACGTATATGATCTTTTGCAAGTAGTATTAAACTTAATAAAACATGGGATTTCAAGCGATATCTCAATAATAAAGATATCATGTGCAGTGCTTTGGACATTTGGTTCAAACTCCACTTTTCCTCCCCACTATGGCACTACCTATCTACATTCTATAGAGTGAAAATAAAGGACGGAACCAATTAGAAACATAGCACATTTTGTTCGAAGTAACCACCCACTATGCCTGATTAAAATCAACTTTCAAATTAGGACACCGAGCCCAAAAAGTCTTATATTGTTCAATCCATACGACCATCTCCATGCCAAAAATCACTGCCCCACTGTTTCTATCTTTCTTAATCTCATCCAACACCCAATCCTTCACCTCCATTTTATCCCCTTCGAAATCCCTCGTGGAAAATTTGACTATGACAGTCGATACACCAGGCAGATCCAACTCTGGCTCTATACGAGTTAGAGTTCACGGCGAGAACGTGTTCTTTGTACGTAATAAAAGTTTCAATACGTTGAAGTGTTTAACTCTCGTCATAATTGGGTATGCGCCTTTGATCGAGGAAGCTATAGGCTTGAAAATTGCGATCTTGGCTACCCATTCAACAACCAAACGTGAATCCGATGTTTGAAATTTGGATACCGAGAGATAGCGAAGGATGACAGCAGCGGGGGGTAAATGTGCCCTGCCCCATATAAGCGTACTTACAAAGAATATTATAGTGTCACAATTAACTTATTTAACCAGGAAGGCCGTGACACAGTATTTGGAGGTCGTGGTTAATGGAATATAATTAATGGCACGTAAAGGGTTTGTAAAGTTTTAGAGATTGACACTGAAACACAAAGAACAGAGAGAGAGAGAGAGAGAGAGAGAGAGAGAGCTATAAATCAAATTAGCAATTCCACAACATTCCCAAATATAGAATACCAATTAGAATGATACTAATTTAGGAAATTAATTGTTGTGACATTTTGTTGTGTCTCTAACATTACGCAATTACAATTAGAATGATATTTATATACAGGATCAAGTCTATCCTTCTCTAAATAACCAACTACAGCAGATATAATAACAGAAACTAAACCAACTCTAACAGCTATAATATCTGCACTGTAGACAAAACAGCGTCATGAAAACACTTGAGAAACTCATTTATGAGAACGGATTAAGTTTAGATATAAACCAATTTAGAATAAATCTCTCCAAATCGCTAGGGGACAACATAATAAAGTTTGGCAAGCTAGCTGCTTGGAGGATTGGTCCACAATGATGTTTCTAGACATAGTAGTCAACTTGCTAAACCACCTACCAGACCCTGAAATTGGAAATCTTTATACATTTGCATGGATGCTTGGTGTACACGAAATGAGGCCAAAATGGAAAAGCAGAGGCAATGTGCACATAGTTTTTGTTTCAAGATTGAGTTTCTTATGCAACAGCATATATGGAGACTAGTCACTCATCCGATCTATGTTTATTGGCCTAAGCTTTTGTTGCATTGATCTTGCAAAGTTTCCAATCAGTATCCTTGTTTTGGTATGTTAAATTGAGATTTTTAATTCTCTACCACATTGGGAGCGTGTGGGGGATGATCAGTGACCAGTAAGATGAAAAGAAAGCACATTCAAACAAAATCTCTCAGGAAGGTGAAATTTGGATGGGCAAATCCATACTGTAAGTAGTACTACAATTGTGCTCTACAGCTCTAGTAATTCATTCATGGGCATACACTATAACAAACACATGCACGCTCCCCTTCAATGTAACAAATTGGGGAACCAATGGCAGAACTCTAGAAGGAGCAGAACCAACAAAAAAAAAAGCCTTAAGAGGGACATGAATTTAGCATATTATTTAATCTCATAAAAAGAATACCGCTAGCTATTCTATCTAAATTCTACTAAATCGATAAGAAAATATGTCCTATTGATTATTTATCGCTTTTGTTCATTCCAGGTCTTGCCCTCAAAAAATTCACCCAGCATGTGTTCAAGATCTTCAGGAGTGTATCTGATGTACTTCTGAGGGTTCTTCCCAGACTCAATCTGAGGCCTGTAACACAAAAACACATTTGTATAAATGAAAAATGAAAAAAGGCAAACCTTCTAAAAGAGAGGAGGTAAAAAGAATAGAGGAAACATACCCATGACGTCTAAGGAAAGATCTGTAAGCTGGCAAGAGGACTTCAGCAACAGCCAGCCTCAGAGACTCACGCAATTCACTGTCAGGAACTGTCCACTGAGATTGCCTTTGATGAATTTCTTCAAATTGGGCATTGAAGGTCTTGAACCTATCTTTCACTCCTGCTCTAGAAAGTTGACTTCCACTACCATCGCCTCCAATTGAACCACCACCACCAGATGAATTAGAGGCCTGAACAGTGAGACACTGAAGAATCTGTAAATAAAAAAACATGAGCAGCTTAGTGAGATCTTTGGACTTCCCTAGTACAAATTATGAGATATCAAGTACAATCTTGGATCCTCATTATTAGCACCTATCAATGGCAAAGTACAGTTACAGTCCTAACTCTTAAAAAGTCAAAAGTTAAAGAAAAAAAAAAAAACAGAACTTCAATTTGCAGGAGTTTCAATAGACAGGATTTTGGCATACTCAAATCCATATAATGCTATGGGAATATATAATGCTCAAACAGTCAGAATATTCTGTTAACTTGAGGATTGGAAAAAAATGTAAAGAGAAAGACCACGTGTGCTCAATATCTGGCATAAAATTCATGTTTCCAGAAATAGCTTCAACAATTGTCAGGAAAAAAGCAAAGAGATGACTTTGACTAAAGAAACAGAACCTTTGCCCAAGAAACCCTCTTATACTGATTTGCATGCTGCTGAACAATCCTTCGGTGTATCTGCACCCAGTCATCCCCCAACAAATCCTTTGCCTCTGACCTGTAAATATATATTTTGAAAATTGAGCATACTAGCAGGAAGAGAGGATCATTACCATTAATAGAACAAGTTGAACATAGAACAAACCTCCGAACCGATCTCACAATATAGTGAATGTTGTTCATAAGAAACAATTGTGTCAATGCAGAATCTTTATACTGCTTGGATTTCCCATCCAGATTATTCTGGAGAGCCTGCATAATCCTCGTAGTTACAGATGCTAACTGGGCTTCAGGATTACGACTGTCGAACTCCTGAAAAAGTTGCTTCAACGTTGATTGGTAGCTGCACACATGAAATTCTCAACAGTCATATTGCTATTGTTTTCCCACAGTTACTGTCAGAATATGCCAGAGAAAATTGCAACAGAACCAAAATCTGAAAACTGGATGGAAGAGAGGTGAGTATGTATGTGCGTGTGCCCATGTGAGGTTTTTCTTTTTTCAAAGTGAGCACGTGCAGGGGGGGAGCAGGGAGCAAAAAACTGACTCGTATAGAATAAGAAAGAAACTACTGAACTTGAACCAGAATTGAATTGGAAGTGAATAGCAACAATACACGCTAAGAACAAGCAGGCAGGACAACGTGTCTCAGAGGCAGTTAAAACTGTAAAGTCAAGAATCAGAGAGACAAATAACTCATATATTACTCAAACCAAACAATTAACTAAGATAGAAGAATATAATAAGGCTTTGATTGGTTGGGACAGGTGGAAAAGTGGGGGATGGTAGAAAAGTGGGAAGATAGAAAAGATTGAGTTTTCCCTCATGGGTGTTTGGTTGGTGAGTGGAAAAGCGGAAGGATGGAAAACTCTTTTATTTAATTGAGAAGAAAAATGAGAGGATAGAAAATGTAGTTTATATAAATTTACTTTCATGCCCCTGTTACATTTAAAAAATAAAAACTAACGTTAAGGGTGGAGAGGGGCAGATGGGTAATTTCCCATCTAGACCCCTCTCCCTCCATTTTCTCCCCAATTCGAGGAGACACGTGGGCCTAAGAGGAAAACACTCGGGGGCCACCACTTTCCCTCCTCTTTTCCCCTCACCCTAAATCCCTCCTATTTTTCCCTCTCTATTTTCCATTCCCCAAAAATCACCCCAACCAAAAACACAATAAGGGCTACCAATCCAGAAACTTCCATAACTTACTCAGAGAACATTCATTTGGGGGAAGGGGGTTGGAAGGAAAATAGAGTGGAACCTCTCAGAAAAAGAAACCAGCAGCAGGAAGTAGAAGCACAGAAATAACTTACTCAAAAAGAAACTTTACGTAATTTATCACATAGCTAGTCAAAGGGTGGACAGTTCCATCAAAAACAGAAGTTTTTGTAGCATCTTTTTCAACTGCTTCTTCAAAATCACCAAAGGTCTCCTGGGCTGTCTGAGCTAACCGCTTTGTCAAACTCACTGAAGATTCCCGCATTTCATTGCAATACTTACTTCCAAAAAGTGTTTCCATCTGCAATATTTGATCAAGCTCTATTACTCAACAGAAACTAAACTAAAATATTCCGCTTAAAGATCTAAGATTATGGATAATGCTTAACCAGCAAAGAAAGAGCTGTGAAGCAAGGCAGCAATTAGAGCCTTTTTATATAATCCTAAGTTATGACAAAAACTTCTTATGTTGTCTTCCTGTCAAAAACTGAACTGATTTATTTTCATATGCTAAAGTCCAACAGGATTGAAGTATCTGTCAGTTTTCCTAATAAATCATATCCTACATATACCATAAGTAACTATAAAACATTTAAGATAAATAAATCAATACCGCCGCTTGATTCAGTAATCTTGGTCTGGCATAGTAAATTTATCATACCTCTGACTGAAGTTCTCTCATTATCTCATACATGTCTAAGAGAACAAATAATTTTTCTGGGGATCTCTTGCTTTTAGCAATAGCCTCTCCAAAACTGAGCAACACAGACACACTGTTTGAAGTGACATCAGCAAAACACTGATCCCTGAGAGAATCAACACCATCAAATATTTGATCACAAACATTCTTTTCCCCAGCAAAGAGCAGCTTGACCTGTTTCACGAGTTATTAAATAGTTGAAGATACAAAACCACTACCAATTCAACAGAATTTCAAGTAATTCCTTACAGCAATACGCATGTAATGTATCCAATTCCCAATCTTAGCCTCCAAAACCTCCCACTGCATTTTCTGTACATCATCTTTTGTAAGTCTTTCCACACCTAGTTTTCTGAGAGACTGTTCCAAAACTGACGCACGAGTATCCCTAATAAATTTAGAAACAGTATAAAACTGTTATCAACTAACCCAGATTAGTAATGTATCTACAATTAAAAAAAAGGATGTAAGTTGAAGAAAAAATCATGAATAAATCAATCCCTATGATAACAGAACATGTAATAATTCCTTTAATAAAAACAACATCTGCCTCTATTTCTTTTTAATTTGGAATTCAAAAGACAATATACATATCATATATCTAAGAGTAGATCATTAACTTGTGTCACCAAGATCTGCATCAAACTACTTCTAGCTAATCAGGCACAAGTCTTGAACATGTAAGATCCATCCCAACTTAAATCTGATGGCTCCACCAACCACTAGTGAAGATTATCAAAATTATACCTCCAAGCTATGCAGAATTTCTAGAATAATTACTTTATCCTCTGCCAGCCACAAAATTTAGTTCCAATATGGTGTTTTGATCAAATAAAGGTCATTCCTGTTTAGTCAGATTTTAATTTTCCTTGCTCTCTATAAAATAAAAGAAAAAAAATATAATGGAAAATTTATCCGATTCTATCAAAGGAAGTACATTTATGAAATGAAAATTCTACTGAGTGAAGATTTTCCAAAAAAAAAAAAAAAACATTCACATTGAAAAGAAAGTGTTGAGCAATGGCACAGCATTTGATTCAGAAGAAACTATATAAATGAACCTGTAAATTCTAAATAGCTGTTGTTGATGGCCAGCTTGAACCATTTGCTGGGCTAAATCATGCAGCAGTGGCAAAACCCTGGGAGGTATGAGAGTTGGAAGCGTATAAACAGCATTTTCCAAGCTTTTGTTTTGGTGCTCAGAATGACCCTTGCTACTAACATCGCTTTGCTGGCTAGATGCTGCTGATGATGGCCGTAGAGAGTTGGGAAGACAATCAAAAAGACGATCAGGTTCCACAGGCTTGCTGAAATCAAGAATAGATGTGATTTACTTAAAAGGTTAATATACCTTAAAAATCAGGATCTTAAAGGTGCACCCGGTGCAGGAAAAAAAGGGGGGAAACCAGTTATACTCTTCTTTTCTTTAGAGACTAAAAGGCAACCAGTCAGCATAAAAAAAAATACTAGTTGTATGCTATATGTTGTTCATTGTTTATTATTTAGTCTCAATAATCATTGCAAGACATTCTATAGTATTAAGAAATGACAATGAGATTTTATTTCAAGTGTACTAAAGCAATTCTACCCTATTCTGTGGGTAAAATAACCATCTATAAATAACCAAAGTTGTAACATTAGAAATGGAGTGCAGAGAAATTATAACATTTGAGCACATAAAAGAGTAAACAGTGAGTTGATTTTCAACTCTCTTTAGATATTTCATAAGCAAAGTACGGCAACAAGGATCCTAAATTATCATGCAACAAGGATCCTAAATTATCATAGTTCTTCATAAACCTATCAAATGACTAAAGATTTCAATTTTTAAAATGTATTGTTCTCTCTGTTCTACTTGGTAAAAACCAAACTATGAAGTTAATTAAAAGTTAAAATCTAGAGCAACTTTCATTAACCCCAAGGCATATAGAATGTATTCCACAAATTTCAGGATATTTCAGGTTACTTCTCCCCGCCCACCACCCCCCCCCCCACACCCCAAAAAAAAAAAAAAGGAAAGGAGAGAAAAATTCCACAACTAGTGGAGGTTCTAATCCAATCAGAAAAGCATTAGCTGGTAATCAAAACATAAGGAAGTTCTAAGAAAAGCTAGTTACCCAAAAATATGAAGCAGCAATAAATTATCTGCCCATGATACAAAGTAATGCAGCATGGATATCTAAAGAAAATGAACCTGTAATTTGTTAAAAGCTGCCTGAACTCATCTTCGAGTTTTGAGATAGCTTTTGCAAGCAAATTATTGGTGTGGTTAAGGATGCCACCACTACTCTTAAAACTTTTGTTGCTGTTGAAAAAACTAACAATGCTTCTTAGCTGATCGATTGCTTCTAAGTAGCTTTCAAGGTCCTCATGAGGCCCTCTTAGAATTTTGGCCTCTGCCTACAAATTTATATTGAATTGAAAGTCAGAAAATCTTTCATACAAGAAATTACCACTCAAAATTGAATTGAATGAAACATTAGTTTAATAGTCTACAGTACATTAACATTTGTTGGAACAGATTGATGTGAAGTAAAAAGAGGATTACCCTTAGATTTCATAATTTGAGTAGACAAGCTAGCTGAAGCTTCATTTACAAGTTCCCACGCGATGCAACAACGACAACAACAAAAAGGTCCTCTACTCCATTTTAAGATGTCCTAAAATATTGTCTTTCAAAATTTCAATAAACACAATACTACTAACTTTCCGAACTTGTCCTTTACTTTGATATTCCCTTAAAAAGTTTGATTTTCTAAGCAAGACAACAAAAAAGACGGAGGTGTAGCAGAGTAAGCCTCTATTGACTAAATACACTAAACAATGATCCCTTTTTTTTTTAAATTCTCAGCTTTATCTAAATGGGTTTCCTTCTTCTAATAAAATGGCTCAAAATTGCAACTTAAACTTCTGTCTTTTAGTGGAATTCATTTGTATTTCTCTTTGCTTTCCCGCCATTAAATTATACTTCATTGTCACATAAATATCCAAAAGCTCACATTCCAAAATCATAATAAATTCATCAACAAATTAAATAATCACAAAGGAAAAAGACAGTTGCTATTGTCAACTACTAAACTAAGCTTTTAATCACAATCAAACATGTCCACATTAAGTAAAATAGCTAAAAAGATCATAAATTTTCCTCTCAAAAAAAAAAAGAGTGAGTGATCAACCTTGCGCGTGAGGTCGAATTTCGCCAATATAACCTCTGCAGCCTTCAATGTCTTATCAATATTCTCATGTGCTCTTCGAATCGAATGCGTTCGTATCTACCATAACCAAAAATAATAATAATTGAATTAAATTAAATTAAAAATTAAAACCCTAGCTTATCCTGATTCAATTAAAGTACAATCACATAGATCTCATTATGTAAAAGCATTGATAAACAGAGCAAACCTAAAATAAATAAATAAATAAAAACCATTTTCTTCATCGCTTTCAAGTATTTACAAACAAAGCCATCACAAACCATGAAAATCCACGCTTTTCTCTTTCACATTCCTTTCGTTTTAGCAATGTAAGTTTTTTCATTTTACTTTCTCGGGAATCGAACAGTGAGGAATATAAGAAATGGTAATTTACCTGAGTGGGACGCATGGCGGTTTCGAGAGCAGAGAGGCGGTGATCGAAGGAGCCGAGAATGGCGACCATGTTTTCGGTGCTGGTTTGGCTTTTCTGCAACGACTCTCTTATGGTCGCAGCTCTCTCGCTCAGAGCCTCTATTGCTTGTGGAATCCCCATTTTTTTTTTTTTTTTTTTTTCCTTCTTCTTCTTCTTCTTTCTCGCTTTCTCAATTTTCCGTCACTTTCTTTCCTCTCTGTTTGGTCATCGAGAAAATATGAAAAGAAACAAAGACGAAAATTTGTTAAGATTGAAAATTGAAATGTGCGTATTTTTGGGTTCCAGATTTTTTCTTTTTCTTTAGTTTCGGTTGCTTTTAGGTGTCGAAAGCGCGAAAGTCGTTATAAAGGTTAGGATTTCTCTCAGGTTCTTTAATTACTGAGTCGGCGAGTCATGTTGTTATTTATATGGACCCTCCACCACATGTGGGACCGAGTCTAGTTAGTCTTTTACTTTCAATCACTCCTTTTCTTTTTCTTTTTTTTTTTTTAATTTGTTATTAAATAGACATAGCATTACTTTAAGCCACGTCGTTGGAAGCAAAATACTTTCCAAAAAGTGAGAATAAATAAATAAATAAATATATTATGGGTTTTTTTTTAAAGTATATTGTCAATTTTTTCTTTCACTTTTTTTTTAAAAAAAAATTTTAAGAGTGTTTCAATGTATAGCATTATATTCTAATTTTTGCTCTTTATTATTAAAAGTGTAAACAAAAATCAAATCCCAACAATAAAAAACTTTACTAATTAAACTAATTAGAATTTACATCAATTTTTTTCTCTGGCTTTTTGAATTTTTAATTTGTTTTTTTCTTTTTCTTCTTTAATATTACTTCCAAATTGGTTTGGAAGAAAATTCTTCTAATTCACTAATTAATGTTTAAATTAGTTACATGAATGTAAAAGGTCTTTTTTTTTTTATTGTCACATAATAAAATGGAAGAAGATATTTTTTACAAATTAGTTTAAAGGAAAATGTGTCCATTATTTTCTTTTTCTTTTTTACTGACCTCCAAAGTTATATGAAATCATTATATGTAAGAAATGAAAAACCAAAAAGCTTCAAATGAACAATTGAGCATTATTTATGGTCTTCAAATATTTGGATGCATTTAGTTACTTTTTCTTTCCTCTCACTTATTTTAGCAACAGCATCCGAATAAAGTCAAAAAATAGACCTTACAAAATACTCCACTGGGGCGACAATTATTGCTTTAATAAAAGGTTTAAGAAAAAAAAAATTTAGTTTTTGTTGTTATGAATTGGCTGTCTAAGACTCTAAAAAGCTTGGCTATACCCATACTATACGTAGCCGTTGTTCAAGTGTATTATGCAGAAGCAGGGAAAGTAGTAGTGCGTACTAGGAGTCTAGGAGAAGCTGTGATGCAAAAGATTCAAAAGATGGTGAGAGGTCTAAAGAGAAAGTGGAATGGAGAATTGACTTGGCATCTGAGCATGAAAAGTATGGTTCTATCTTTTTTGTGTTCCTTCTGCTTGAAGCTTGGGGTATTTATTGCTGCCTTGGTTCATCCATCTAGATATAGCTGCTCCATGTTAAAAGATGTCCACTATTATTTTGTGTATAGCTAGGTTTGTTTCATGGTGCTGAGTTTACTTGAGTCAAGTTGAAAGGATGCGTCACCATTTTGAAGGGTTAAAGAGAAACTTTGTCCTTCATGGTAGGTTTTGAGGTATTTTGTCATCTCTAATGAGTTGGTTTTAACATTAATAAAGTAGAGATGAAATAAATAAATAAAAGATGGGACAGTCATGAAACTATACAAAGAGAGAAGCAAGCTCTTAGGGATGGTAATAAAATATGTAGAAAAAAATTGATAAATAGGATATGTATAAAAATAGATTAAATTATGTATGTAAATAATTTAAATTTATATTAAATAACATATTTTTATCTCATTACCTCTTCATAGTAAGGAAATTCGGTGCGAGGAAAAAACAAGATAAGTCAAGCATACTTACCATTGAGACAACCACCATGGTCGTATCTTCTTTTGAATAACAATCATATTTAATTTTTCTTATAAAAAATCAATAGTTAAGTACTCTCTCTAAATATATTACTACCATTATATTTGTGTTCTTTGTTGAATTTATTTGTGTTTTAGAATTGTGTTTTTGCATATAAACGTACTATTTATATATTTAATTAGTTTGAAAAATGATTTTATTCTAGATTTAATTAAAATAATTTTTAGTTGAAGGATACTAAACACAATGTCTTTTATGCTTGTAAATGCTTTAGATTATTTCAATTCTTTGGAAGGTTCGATTTTTTAAAACTTCATTTATTGGCCATCTCATTACTCATTAGTAAATATAAACAGAAATGTCTTTTTTCAAGAGTAACATAATATTAAGAGTACAAATTCAATTTTTAAACTTTTAGAGGGCAAGATTCAAATATCCATAAATTTTAAGGGTGTTAATTGCAATTGTCTAAATTAAAAAATAATAATAATAAACAATGATCATTGAAGTTAAGGTTTGATTTTGATATGTACATGAGTACAACCAGCTCTATTCCCAATCAAGCATGGTTTTAGTCCCATATTTTGAAACCAATGGCTAAGGCTTTACTTCTAGTTCTTACGTGCCAATCAGGTACACTCATAAAAAGCCCATTTAGCACGCAGAGCTATGGAGGCTTCCATTTGGCAAATAGGATTTGAGCACAAAGTAGGGTCATTGATAAAGTTTTGGGATCCATTAATGCTCCTCCCCCACTCATTATGCCGAGTTCAGCTCTGAATTGATCAACTAACATGTCCAAACAGGAATACTAAGTCTACAATGTGTCCAAATTTGTTCAGGTTTACAATACTCGAACGCATACATTTGATTCATTGAGCGATTGATATGACTCATATACGCATCCACTCAATGTATTTTTCCCTTCATAGGATGCTCATATGAGTAAATCTCACAAGCTTCATGTGAGAGAGATCCCACAAGCTAGCTCCATTCATAGGATGCTCATATGAGTCAAATACATGAGTCATTTCTCTTACATGAGAGTGAACCTTATAAGCCCCATGTGAGAGGGAAGACTTATGCACTCATGCATGATATTCCTCCTCCACAGGAAAACTACTTATCGTCAAAATAAAAAATAAAATAACAACATTGAATAATAGGAGACTACTTATAGTTTTTTTAAAAAAAATTAAATTAAATAACAACATTGAATTAGTGGTTAATTCCAATAAGTAATGAGAACAAGTTGCCAAGAATCTTGTAGCTAACTAACACATCTTGCTATTTTTAATAAACACGTCCAGAGACTTAAAAATAAATAATTTAAAAAATAAATAAGTTTTTTATTAATTGAGCGATTGATATGCATAGTTGTTAAAACGTGAATCGCATTGTGAATCGATTTTTTATTTTTCTGTATTATATATCAAATCGTATCATGTATTGAAAGATACATAGACACTTAATAAAATTTAAAAAAAAAATTATAAATAAACATATATTAAGTATATATTCATTATAAATTTTGAATATGTTCAACTAATGACTAATTTATTAATCACTTATACAATAATATTTAACAAGCTAACTAAATAAATTAAACTAGCATGTGTTTATAACATACACATTCAAATTGCTGAAATTTAAAAGTAATAATATATTACAAAAGCCTAAAAATAATAATTTATTTTCATCATATTTGTCGTATTGCCTAATTAACTCCATCTAAGTCAATGTTATCATCATATTTATCATTTTGCAAACTTATTTCTTCATTAAAATTTTCTTCATCGTCATTAACATTTACTATCTCTTCTTGTTCTTTTTATTTTAATAATTTTTTTATTAAAAAATTTCTTATTGGCATTCTAGTTTCTTTGACATATAACAATAATGACAAAAATAAAAAATTAATTATTTTGCCAATTAATATCTTATCCATAGTATAGAAAATAAATTTGTAAATATTAAAGTAAATTGCAAGTGTATACTGTGTAATCCAAGTTTTATAAGAGAGAGAGGAAAAAAAAAACTTATGAATATGTTATTTTATTATGCTAAATTAAGTAACCTGATAATTTTGTGATAAAAACAAGCCCAACAACTTGTTAGATTCAAATAAAAGTACAAATTTCTATAATAAAAAAAGCTCATTTTAAAGCATTTTTATATGTATCATACGATACAGTACGATTCATATGATACGCACACTATATCATACGATTCATGAGTACTTACGATAAACCGATACGATAATAAATTTTTTATACACAATATAATACTTATCGTACAATACTGACAACTATATTCATATGAGCATCCTATATACACATGATGTATTTTTCTCCCTTCATAGGATGCTCTTATGAGTCAAATAAATGATTCATTTTTATCTTATATGAGAGTGAATCCCACCAGCCCTATTCATAGGATGCTCATATGAATCAAATACATGAGCCATTTCTATCAAGTCATAGTGAACCCTACAAGCCCCAAGTGAGAGAAAAGACTCATGCACACCATATGAAGACTACTTCCGGTCAAAATAAGAAATTAAATAATAGGAGACTACTTATAGTCAAAAAAAAATTAAATTAAATAACAAAGTGGTTAACTCCAATAAGTAACTGACACATCTTGTTGTTTTTAATAGACATGTCGAACTTAAAAATAAATAGTTGTATATTGCTTCATATGTAAACCGTTAATTTATGGAGGAAAAGTTGGTATGTTCTTGGCCTGAAATAAATAATGGGTTGCGGTGCCCGTTAACCACAAAATTTTTTTACTTTTTCTGATACAATTTTTGTCTTTTTTTTTTTGCAATACATGTCATTTTTTCAGTTTTTCCGGTACTATTAAGAATATTTTTGACTTTTTTTCACAAAATTTTTTTTTTTGGTCTTTTCTGCTCTTAACCAGCACCAGGCGGTGCTGGTTAACATTCTCCATAAATAATTTTGGGCCACATGCTGACAGCGAATAACCTTTGAAAATTGCATATTCAAACAAAACAGAGAGGGAGTTCCAACATTCAACTTTCATGTACTATTCGGCTATCTCCAGGGTGGGGTCATAATAAATGTTTCTGGTTTTGTCTTCACCAGTGGAAAAGGAAAATGAGGTTTTAAGCTAGCTATCATAGCACAATCAGTCGCAAGAGTAATAAATAAACCACAAACAAACAGAATAAGGGTCTTCCAAGAATCCAGTAAATTATTATACCAATGAACTACAACATACTAATATTCTATTTAATGTAATACTAGGATATATAATAAGCTGAAAAACCAGTTCAAATTCCAACAAACACACCCTTTCAAACACTTTTTATTTATAACTTAAAACTCTACAAAAGCTAGACAGCATAGAGAAAACCAAAAAAACAGGCCTAAAGGTTCTCTAAACTTCAATTTCTTTACTTCTACTGCACAAGACCCAAAAGATTATATATAATTTGACCTTCCATTCTTCCACTTGAGCTCTCTTTTTTTATTATTCTACCATTCTCAAGACAGAACTCAGAAGACCACTTTACAGCAGAAAAAAGAGTGTAGGAGATAATTAAAGCTCAATAAGTCCAGTCCTGAGGCAAGGCCATCTCAGGTGGAAGATAGTGATGGCTCTCCCTTTGCTTGCCCATGCCAACTGCTTTGAGGTGTTGAGTGGCTTGAATCTCTTGCCTATTTCTCAAAGCTGCCATAGAAAAATGAACAAAGATACTTTTTTTAAAAAATTCATTGTCAAATTAAGAAGATTGAGGTAAACATAAATGAAAATTTGGGATCAAAGAACTATTTGAGGGTTGAAATGGTCAAGTTATACAAGTGTGTATACAAAAAACCTTCCTTTCTTTGTTTTCCTACTTTGTGTCCTTGTATATAGCCATGTAAAAAGGAAAAAAAAAAAAAAAAAAAAGGAATTATAAAAAGGGTAAAAGGAACAATTTTTCAACAAATTTTATATAATAAGTTGTTATTGACTGTAATAGATGGTCAAAAAATTAATTTTAGTGGTGGGTTTAAATTAGAATTAGTAACAACTTCCTATTTTAGATTTGTTGTAAAAATATTGTAAACATATTTGAGTTTCCTAATTATACTCAAACTAGGATTCACATTTCACATTACGAAGGAATCCTCCATTTCACAATCATTGAGGTTCTTCTTCCTTCATTTTTTTTTTTTTTTGTGACTATTTTTATTTTTTATAGTTTTAAAATGGATTATTAAAAAAATCAATAAGTGGTATGCTGTAATTAGTGAAACATAAATTAAACCCCAAGACTTTTTTTTTTTTACCCATATATTATACACTAGTCAACTACTATGCAACCAAAATTTAATCAGGAACCTAAGTAAGCCACAGGATTGTGCTGTATTCTACACTTCATCAAAAATACAATGATTGCGCTGTATTGGCCAATAAAACACAGCTAAATTTAATTAGTGAATCTAAGATACAGAACTTTTAAAATATTACAATATAAAACAAATATTACTTGTTTTACACATCATAACCCAATTTAAAAAAAACATAATAGTAGAGAATTTTGATCACTGGATTCCCTTTGGTTTCAATTTTAGTTCAAGTAATTCTGTTGTCACACCCAAAATCACAACTTTGCCTACCACTTGCAAGTTGTGGTTGGTTGGGGGGGGGGGGAGGGGGTGATGGTGAGTTCATGTAGAGACATCCCTCCACCAACCACGCCTCGCGGCTAAAGTTGTAGCTTTGGGTGTGATAACAAAATTCACAAGTTGTGGTTGGTTGGGGGGGGGGGGAGGGGGTGATGGTGAGTTCATGTAGAGACATCCCTCCACCAACCACGCCTCGCGGCTAAAGTTGTAGCTTTGGGTGTGATAACAAAATTCTTCTTTGAGTAATAATATGTCCACAACATTTTTATAACAGTTATTCATGATTGTTATCGTTAAGAAAAAAATAAAAATTTTAGTGTTAAATTTAAATTTAAATTAATAATAATTAATTAGACGTGATTGGTGATTTGTTGTAAAAATATTATAAAAATATTGTTAAGGTAATATCTCTCATTTAGTTCACAGGACACTTTTCATGTCATATAACGTCATAACGTGTGGAAAAAGAAATTGGATAAGAAAAGCAGTAAAAAAAAAAAAAATAAATACTACTATTCATTAACACCAAGCACATGCATTGTAAAGTACTGTAATATCACAGTAAAATAAAAAATAAAAAAGCAAGACCCACTTCATAAAAATCTCAAACGAAAAGATATCCTTTGCAATTTTTTTTTTTTTAAATCCAATTATGTAAAAATCTACCAATGTTTCTTGTTATTCACTTTTTTTAAAAGTAAAAATTACCAAAAGAATCAACACAGTCAATCAGTCACACCAAAAACCAAACCCCATCATAAAATTTTCCACAAAAAAATTAAAGCAAAGAAAAAAAAATAGTTAAAAAAACTGACCTTGTTTCTTTCTCAAATCAGTGGTGGTGGTGGTGGTGGTGGTGGTGTTCAAAATACGTGGATGAAAGACACCTGTACCACCAGACTCTTTGACAAAACCACCACCACGTCCTCCACCACTGACCCCAAAACCGCTACTTGCTTGAAATGGATAAACACGGTTTTGTACGCGGTTTTGCTGACTCTTCAGAACCCTAGCCCTCAAGTTATTCTCATACACATCCTACAAAAAATAATAATAATATTAATATTAAAATAATATAATAACAACTCTGAACTCTCTGAGACACTCGTTTATTAAAAAAGCTGAACTGAACAAAAAAGCAAAAAAAAAACAAAAAAAAGCTTGAAACCATACCTGTGGAGGTTGAGGTTGTTCAACGAGGAGGTGCTCGTGTGACAGCCTGTGACCGTTACGAGAGGAAGAACGGCCGTAACCGCCGTTGAGGTCAAGAATATATTCCAGCGGCGCATGACCTTGAGTAACAGAACCGTAACGAACAGCTTGTCTGAACCTCTGCAATATACGAAAAATAAAAACAAAAACCCAAAAAAGAGGTGGTTATTTTAAGATTGCCATGCAAGGTGGTTAAAATTTAACGAAACAAACAAAAGGTAGGTTGGGTTTTTTTGAGAGAGAGAACCTCTGAGTTTGGATTAGGTTTCGAAACGTTTCGGAGAGCGAAAGCAGCGAAACGTTTAGCGAGTTCGTCGTACTCGTCTTGCATGCAATAGCAAGAGCAAGAGCAGGAGATATGGTGGTGTGGGTTGAATTTGGTGATGGGCTTTTCGTTGATGAAAATATCAGAGGGAAGCCATACTTCTCCATCGTCCAAATTTGGAGGAAATTGTGCCATATTGTGAAAATTTTAACCCCCAAAACAAAACCAAACGGAGAGAAAAGAGAGCAAAGTTTTGGTTTTGGGTCTTGGTTTTGGTTTTTGGGGGGTGGGGGCAGAGAGAGAAATAAAAAGAAGGGTGTGTGTGGAAAGCGGGGATTTTTACTTTTGGGGAGGAGAGACAGTAAGGGGGACAGAGATAGAGACAGAGAAAGAGACTAGGGGCTAGAGAGAGGGGTCTATGATTTTAAACTCCTCTCTCTCTCTCTAGGGGTCTCTCTCTCTTTCTATCTCTCTTGCTCTCTCTGTCTCTCTCCCTAGTACTCCCACCCTTTATAAAGAGGGTAGGAATGAAAGAGAGAGCTTAATAAGGTTTGTTTGGTTTGTATTTGTATAACAAATTTCAACAATTTTAGCCCAAAATTTATTGGTTAGTTATTTAGTTATAACTCTTTTTCGTTTTGGATCATTCGATAGTTCTAACAAGAAGTGAGGAATTTTGAATATTAGATGTCTTGTGAGCAATAGAATGTGTCAATCTATTGAGCTAGTTTTACTTATTATACGACATAATACAATTTTGAGCACAATATTTTCATAACAAAATTTAAGTGGTAAATTATTAATAATTTTTGTTGTAAAAATGTTATACATGTAACAATACTCTATAAGACATGACTGGTTTACAATTTTTGATTGGCAATATTCACTTTTAGATTTTTTTTAATATTTAATATCAACTGTGAAATGAATTAATTTTAAATGGAGAATATATTAATAGGTAAATCTTAAGTGCAACTTTTTAAAACCTTGTCTATAAGGTTTTCTATTCAAATATAAACAAATAGTTACATTTACCAAAAAAGAATAAATAATGGAGAGACTGAGTTTGAGTATTTTTGCTACTATATGAGCGAACTAAGGCCCAACTAGCCCAATACGATAAATTTATAGAGAGTGGGTTTAAGAACTAGGTTTTAGTGAGAGATATAATAACTAGACATGATTACGAGTTAATTTGAATAATAAGAACATGGGCTAAAGTATTAAATTTTGTCCTTGGCCCTCATCTAAGGAGTTTGTAGCTCTTATTACTTCTTCGGTGCTTGGTTACAAGGGTTTCAAAGACCATACAAATGGCCACTGTGTTTTCTGTTTCTGATTTCCTGCCCTTCCTTTATGGAGGATCTCTTACATTATATATTCCCTTTCAGTTGATCTTGACCCTCCATTTGTTGATAATGCAGGCCACTACCCGAGTGCTTATCCCATCAGTCGTCTTTCCAAACCTTCTATAAGTTGCAGTAATCAAGGTAGCATTGTTCAAGTGTTATTTCCTCATTAATGCGGCCAGAACGTTTCTTGTGGGCATTTAATGCGAATGTGGCAGTTTCTCATTGAATTGCTCCTCCACCATGCTCCAATGGCTGGTCCATCGTACTCGTCCTTTTTTTTGGAATGCTCTGGGAAGCTGCCTTTGATGGTGTGCCGCTCTTCCCTTCTATGATCTTGGTTAACCGAGGACAGGATTATCCTCGACGATGTTCCTCGACAATTTGGGCTTTCTTCATTCATTCTTGGACATTCCTTTCTCCTCAGTGTGGGCCTTAAGCTCAGTATAAAATGAGCTGGGATAGCCAAATTCTTTGGCCCCACAAATAATATTATTTTTTCCAAATACAATTAAATTCAATAAATTTAAATTTTTTTCAAACAATTAGGGAACATAATGTACCGCGCCTAAGTTTTCTCCAATTCTAATTGAGTTTGGAGTTGGTGGTTAAAGCACTCTACCAAGGTTGCTATTTAATTAGTATCACATTATGTAAAAAAATATTTTTTCTTAATTAGTGAAATCAATTATGATTCCGTATTTGATGAAATTAAAATTTGAAATTTATGGTTTTATGGACACCCTTTAATTTATAAAACTAAATACGAACCAAGATAAACTAAATGAGGAAAAAATCTTTCAAATTTTATCTTTGAAAGGCCAAAACATTAACATACGAATTTTACCATACAAGGATATATAAGATATGTATAAGTACGTACTCAAATTCAAAACTAAATCATTACATTAAAAAATAAAATAACATCTATTTAGTATTAACAAAATATAAGCAAAAGTCATTAAAAAAAATACAAAATATACTTTTTTTGAGAAATTTCAACTCAATTATTTATGACATATCAAAATGCAACTTGACATTCTTTTAAATCCTTTAAAAATCATAATATTCAAGGATATAAAATGTTTGTTCCATAATTGTAACAGAAACCGAAAAAGGCAAGCACAAGTACAACAACTCTACAAACAAGTTGGTCACTAGTGATTTTATGGTTCTTACTTCTTAGAGCATTAGCATTGAGAATGCTAATGCCAAATTTAAGGACAATTTAGCATTTTAAGCCTTAAAATGCTTGCATCAAAGAATGGTAAACCCAACTATTGCAAATTTTTTTGCAATAGTACTACAGTACAATTCTAAAGTTAGAATTGTACTGTAGCAGTATTCTAAAAAAAATAATAATATTTTATTCGTTTTTTCCCCGAAATTTCTCTCTCCTTATCTCATTATTTCAGTTCTCTTCTCTCTCTTCCTTCTCTGTTTCACCATCTGCTCTCTCCTCTCTTTGGACCCAAACACCTTGCTCTCTCCTCTATCTCATTATTTCAGTTCTGCGTTGTTTTTTTTTTTTTTTTTTTTTTTTGGCGTGGGTCACTGTGGTGGTTGTGGTTTTTTTTTTTTTTTTGGTTGTGACCAGTTCTAAAGGGGTTGTGGGTCGTGGTTGGGTTCGGTGTTTGGGTCATGGTTGGGTCCGGTGTTTGGGTTGTGGCTGAAGTGGTTGTTGGTCATCAGAGATCGCCAATGTTTAGGTCTGGCGAGGTTGGGTTCGGTGTTTCACATGGCCTCTCCCTCATCTCTCATCGTGGATTGGCGAGTGGGTTTAGATCGGTGGGCTGGGATCGATTGATGGCGAGCTCGATGGTGGCTTCGATGATGATTTTTTTTTATATGGGTTTGCTCCGGTGGCTCCGGTGATGATTTTTTTTTAATGGATTTGCTCCAGTGATATTTTTTTGATCAGTGTGTGTGTGGTGATGGGATGCTGTGTGTGTGTAGCTTTGTGTGTGGGTTTGAATGGGTTTACTCTATGTGTGTGTGTGGCTCTCTCTGTGTGTGATGTTGAAAAGTCCAGGAAAATGGAATTGAAAAACGGTTAGAAAGAAATAATAAAGAAATGTTAAAAAATAATATTTTAATAAAAATAGAGTTTTGAGATGCAGGTATTGTAAAATAATATAGTATAATGATAAAATGACTTTTTAAAATGGTAAAATAAAATAGAATTAGAATTCTCTGATACTAATGCTCTAACTAGCCTTTGGAATGATTCAAAAAATACTTAGATAAAATTTTCAAATTTGGATGCTCAACCCCATTGTCCTCATAATTGATGATAAAGTTTCATTTTCAACCATTTCTTGTTACGCGAATAAAACAAATTGTCTTTTTTAAGTTGAACTAAGAATTTTGGATAAACAAAGTTGAACTAAGAATATGCAACATAGTTAAATGGGTAAAATATCATTTTCGTCCCTAAACTATGACAAAAGTTCGTTTTTCATCCCTAAACTTTCAAAAGTTCTATTTTCATCCCTAAACTATCACAAAAGTTCGTTTTTCGTCCCTAAACTTTTCCAAACGTATTGATTTTCGTCTTCCCACATCAGCACTCTGTCAAGCCACGTCAGCACTCCGTCAGAACTTTTGAAAATTTAAGGACGAAAATAGAACTTTTGAAAGTTTAAGGACAAAAAATGAACTTTTTGATAGTTTAGGGACGAAAATAGAACTTTTGAAAGTTTAGAGACGAAAAACGAACTTTTGTAATAGTTTAGGGACGAAAATGATATTTTACCCTAGTTAAATCCTTTCAAAGCCAAGGATTTAGTTTTTGTCTTCTTCTGTTTTTGTTGCTAAGCAAGGAGAGATAGTGGCAAAAGCAGGGATTTTTTGGGGTAGTAAAAGGAGACTCTGATTGTTTTGTTTTAGGGAACGCTAGCCATAAATATGAACCACATGGTCATTTTATTTTATTTTTATATTATTTGGGCCACCTTCAAACTTAATGTAGTGGCTTTTAATATTTGGGGCCAAATTTCATATGATATGTTTTTTTGAAGTGCTTTTATCTTTTAGTTAATAATTTTATAACCCAATTGACACATTTTGATATATACGTCAAAAAAATATATTTTTTAAATCCCCCTTTCTTTTAGTAACTATTAAATTGGAGTATTAAAAACCAGAAAACAAAACTTTTATGTTTTGCTAGTTTACTTTCTAACTTATTAAATTTTTAGTTAACTATTTGCACTTCTTAAAAAGAAAATTATCGGACCAAAGACACCAAATATTTTGTAAAGACAGAGATTGAATTTCAAATTTATTATTCAATAACAAAAGATTTTACTAGTTAAATTAAAGTAAAACCACAACAAAACTTTTTTTAAGATTCTAAGTGCAATTGTACTTTTAATACGTGATAAGCCACTAGAATTTTATGCAAAACAATCAATACAACAATTATATCCCCATGAAGAGTTAAAAAAAAAGTTAGGGTAAATTGTAAACTGCACTTTTAAAGTTTGGAGTGTTTGAATTTTATATTTTAAAATTTAGAATTTGAATTTACCTCTTAAAGTTTGGGTGTTTTTGAATTTTACACGTTTTAAAATTTAGATTTTATCCCCTAAAATTTGAGAGTATTTAGATTTTACACCTCAAATTTTAAAATTTTAGAATGTAAAACTTAAACACTCTCAAATTTTAAGGAGTAAAATTCAAATATCTCTAAAATATAGAGAGTAAAATCGAAATTTTAAAATATTAAAGTGTAAAATATAATCACTTTCAAACATTAGTGATAAATCTAAAATTTAAAATTTTAATGTGTAAAATCTAATCACACACTTTACGGGTAATTTACAGCCCGGAAGGTTAAAATAACAAACAAGGCATAGGGTTCCATTAAGCAACCGTACTACCATCACGTGACCACTCGGCACACGCATGTTTTGCCTCAATCCGTCAAAATCGGTTCTTCTCTCTCTCTCTCTCTCTCTCTCTCTCTCTCTGCAACACTACTCAGCCGTTTGCTTCCTGACCCCAACCACTCATTTCATTTTCATTCTTATTTTACCATCTTTCATTCTCTACCAAATCCGGGATTTCACAATTTTCAAGCGCCACACTGATTAGACATTTTTCTCAATTCCGCGTACGTGTCGAGCTGAAAAAGAAAGCGTAGGATTCGTTGTTAGCAGAGGCGCGTGAAGAAGAGTGAGAGAGAGTGTAGTTGTAAAAGGCTGATACGATACGTAATGCGACATACCCATGACTCGATGAGACTCGTCCTCTCTATGATTACACGTGTCAGTCAGGAGATCCATTTGCAGAAGAAGGAAAGAGAAAAAGTAAGATTATATAAAATCCGCTACCACTATTTTGTGATTGTAAGGGCGCCTTCATTGTCTTTGTTGCGACCACTCCACCCCAATTGGCACAATGGCACTAAAGCTAGGCCAGCCTGTTCTTTGGCTTGTATTGATCTTTTTTCACAAAATCGATACTAGTAACGTTAAGGGAGATAAAAATTCATAATTTTGTGTCACAATTTATATATGGTAATGAATTAAAAAAAAAAAAAAAAAAGATTTAAGTTAAGGCCCATTTTTTGTTAGGCCTATATAAGCAGCCCAAACAAAAATAAAAAGCCCAAATAATATTGGGCCCATTATCTTTTTCACTCTTTATCTTTATGTGGTCCAAACCCCGTGTGAAACGTATTGGGAAATTTGGAGTATAGTTTGGAGTGTAAAAGAATGTTACTAAGCTCACTTACATGCAGTTCTAAGTGAAGGTTGCAAGGTGGGTTTAAAGCCCTTAGAGATAGTTTTTTCAATCCACCTGACTCAACATGATCCATTAGGTGTTTTTATATAAGTTTATTTTATTACCCTTATTTTATTTATTTATTTTGATTGATTTCAGTATTTTGAGAATTAGTTATGATGAACTTGGGAATTTGGAATATAACTTAAACATATTATATGAATTAAAACAATTTAATGAAAATAGTGTTTAAATGAAAGCCTAATTTTTTTTTACAAAGCATAAAACATGTATGCCTAACTCACCGACTCAACCCATGTGGATTGAATTAGGTTAGTTTCTACACATGTAATAAGTTAGGAATTTCTCATCGCTACAAGGTTGGGTTGGGTTGGAAAAAAAACCCTCCAACTTGACTCATACACACTCATAGTTCAACATATCAACCAAAAACTAAATATTCCATGATATGATAGGACAATTTAAGGAAGTATATATCAGTGAAGTAGTGTTAAAGTTCAAAGATTTTGATAGTGATTCAATGGAATTGGAAAAATCCTTCTTTCAAATGAGGAAACATCAACTAGTTTATAGTATGTTTTCAGAGTTAGTGTAGGAAACTTCTTGAGTTTTCAAGGCACGGAAGTTGATAAAAATTTATCTAAAACCATTATTCAAACTAAGTCACCCTCAAATGAGAAATATCTCCAATTATTAAGGTAGGGTCTATATTTGTGGCCCAAACCCTAGAGGTATGGAATATGAGCCCAACATGCCCAATACAATGAATTTGTAGAAAGTGGGTGAAAAAGCTGGGTTGATAGTGAACTAAACAACATCTAACAAAGGTTCAACTGGTAAATAATTGCAAGAAAAAACTTGAAATTTGAATAAATTGTTGTCCGAGGAGACAAACTTTCGTTTATATAATTCTTAAAACTACAGTAAACCTTCCTACTCTCTTCCTCTCTTTTTTTTTTGATCCCCCTCTCATGAGAGGTTCTTTACATTTATATAGCTTTCTTTTTGTCTATCTTCATCGTACACTTGTTTTTCATCTAAGCATTCACTTGAGTATCTGTCTCATCAAGTATCTTCTTTAGTTCTCTATGAGTGGTGATAGCTGAGGCTGCACTGTTTAGGGTCTTCTCCACATAAATGCGGCCAAAAAAGTTGCTGCAATACATTTAATGCGGTGGTAGCAGTTTTTCCCTTAGATATTTCTCTGTTCTTATCATCTTTATACGTGCATGAAGTTCATCCTTATCGTTGAAACTTCCTGAAAGATTGCCCAAGCCGCCCAGGTATTTGCTTGACAGTATTCTTCATATCCGAGAAGGATAATCTTCTCGGACGATATTTTTTTATCATTTCCTTACATGATTTGTCACTTCGGGGTCTTTTTCAATTATTTACTCCTTCTCGGATGGACCCCATCCTCATATAGGGCCCAAGACCCAATATATGAATTTGGGCCTTTATCCTCACAATTACTTTGTCACATATTGTAGAAGGAGGTTCATTTAAAAAGTGGCAATAAGTAAAGTTTTATCCATTTATTCGGTTTAAAGTCTAGAAGACTTCATATGAAACGAGGAGCATCAAAGGGCATTTGAGGAGACGAAGGAATACCTCTTGAATGCTCAAACTGGGCTTTTACCCCTTTCTCACAAACTTTCCAACAAAATATCCCATGTCAGAAACTATTTAAAGAAATGTCCCTGTTTTGAAACTCGATTTTTAAAAAATCGAGTTTCAAATATAAAACTCGATTTTTGGAAAATCGAGTTATAGCAAACGTGGACTTAGAAAAAAATAATAATTTTTTTTTAGAACTCAAGTTCCACTTAAATTTTTTCAAGGAACTTGAGTTCCATGAACTCAAGTACTTTGCATGGAACTCATGTTCTAGATTTTTTTTTTTTTTTTTTTTTTTATTTTTCAATTTGCTCTAACTCGTTTGTCCAAANTGTTGTTTTTGCTCTAAGAAAGGTCTACTAATGTTGTGGGGGTGTTTGGCTTGTAGACTTGACACATCAAAATCACTAAAAAAGTGGCACTGATGTGTCATTTTTAATTAGTTGTCAGTTTTTTTTTTTTCTTGATCCATGTGTACAAATTGCAGGGATTGTATTTGTAGGTTGGGAAATTTGCATGGTGATATGCTTCCCCAAATTCTATGGCTTGCTATAAGTGCTTGCTGGCAACAAGTTTGTGGATGAAAACGAAGATATATAAAATCAAACATATACTTTATGAAAACTATTCAAAAGTTCAATTATTACTCTCAAACTTTTGAGCGAAAAGGTTTGTCCTACAAGGGTTGGGATTTATGGAATTTATATATATATATATATATATAATGGGGAGATTCAAGGCCTAATCCTAGAGAACGGGTTAAATGCCATTGCACCAGTGACTTTGTAGAATTATAAACAAGTCTAAGAGATCCCAAAAAGATAGAAAGATAAGCTTAAATATGCAAAATATGAGTTAGTATTTTGTAAAGTAGTTGCTTGAGACATTCCTCTCACAATAAATAGGTCTTATACTTGAGGGATTTACCCCATATGAGAGGAATGTTGAGTGCAATTGTGCAGAGTATTAGAACAATTTAGACTTTATTCCTTGAGCAATAAGCCAAAAATGTGGGGGATTATGGCTTATGACTTCATTTTCATCAAATTCAACACGCCTAATGTATTAGGATAATTTCTCCAAAATTTGAGTTAGAGTTCTATTAGTAATGATATAATCCATCTTTCACACCTCTTAGATTATTACCACTAAAAGAACGACAAAAAACAATTAAAAAAAAGCATTAATTGTCAAAAAGCAATAGAGTTAGGAGCACTATTTTACTTGAATTAGCAACTGGAAAAGACTTTAATGTATGAGGCGTTTAATTTATGAAAAATATTACACAATTATATTTTGTAACTCTTGTATAAAATATAAAATAGAAAGGGTGTTCAATCTTCTAGGCTATGTGTCTCTAATATTATTTATACCCATAACAAATTGTGAGGGCACTTTCATTGTCTTTGATGCGGGCACTCCACCCCAATTGGCACAATGGCACACTAGACATGGCAAAATGGGCCGATCGGGTCAATCGGGTTGCTGGTCAAAAACAGATCATTTTAAACGAGTTAAAAATAGGTTCGGGTCAATCGAGTTGTGAGTCAGGTCAGGTTGACCCGTATTTTTCACATGAATTTTTTTTTTATAAGAAAAAAAATGTATTTGCCATTTAGAAAGTGATGCAACAAATTACTTGATGTAAAATTCATTGCTTTGAATTCACCACTTATATTAAAAATAAACTCAATTAAACTTATTAATACTTATTCAATAATTTTAAAATTATATAAATTCTAACATTACTATCTAAAACAAAATAACACAAAGATAAGAAAAACAAATATACACGTTTTATTTCTACACAATCTCAACATCCCAAAATATAAAACAAAATTACAAATGCCTTATTGGATAACTTATTTAAGAAAGAATAAAAACATATAAGAAATTTACAATCTTGAAAATTAATTTTATAATCTATTTTCAATTGTAGTTGGCACTCTATTTTAATTTGAGATATACATTAAAGTTTAATTGTTTACTTATTTATACATGGTCTCTTTTATGAATATTATATCATTGTTAAGCAACACACACTCTAGGAAATATCATAATTTATTTTGAAAAGCCATCTATTTTGGACATAAATTGTTAAAAAATAGGTCTAAGCATTTATAATTTATGCTAACCTGATACTTTGACTTCACTATTTTCATATTTGTGAATGTTTCTCACATATATCTACAATTTTAAATCTATATTTTTAACTCTGTTGTAACCAGATTATTTTGGCATGTACTTTGTTATTTGATATCTAAAATCTTTGCTCATTACGAAATGCTCAACCATTCATTTTTCAATTAATTTGTATGCAGTTATGTAAATGTCTCAATTATTTCCTTAAAACTCACAACAAACAATTAAATCAGTACTATCTTTATTTTATTTTATTTTTTTACCAAAAAAATTTAAAAAAAAAATGGTTCGGGTTCGGGTCGTAGGTCGACTTGAGTCGGGTTGACCCAAAAAAAAAAAAAAGGGTCAGGTCACGAGTCAACCCGTTTTTGCTTCAGATAAAAAAAAAAAAAAAAAAAAAAGGTTCGGGTCGAATATTTTTTGGGGCGGGTCGGGTTGGGTCAGAAAATTCTAACATGTTTTGCCATGTCATTTGTACTAAGCTAGGCCAACCTGTTCTTTTTGTATTGTTCTTTTTCCACAAAATCGATACAAGTAAGGGCGACAAAATTGAACATAACTTGCAAACTCGGCACGACATGAAATTAGCAGGTTATGGGTTGATACTTAATGGGTTTGGGTTATATTCAGATTGACATGGCTGACTCGTTTAATAAAAGGGTTGGGTTAGTGTTTAACATATAGAACTCGTTTGATCCATTTAATTAAATGACATTTTACCAATATACCCTTTAAACTCTAGATATATAAACTTATTATTTGTTATGATTTATTTTCTTTTACATATTGTGATTGATTATTTGTGATATTGGGATATGCTTTAATTTTGAATGATTATTTGTGATGCAGTTACTCGTTAGTTTTGAATTTTATATTAAAAATATTTATTTGTTTCTATTTTCATAAATTTTTTTTTTCATTTTGATAAAATCTGATAAATAGGTTGACACGACTAACCCGTTTAATAAATGGGTCGTGTTAAGGTTGAAGAATTCTGACCCGTTTAATAAACTGCGAGAGACCGCGCCCCCGGCTTGTTTTATAAGATGTGGGGCCAAACCCACATGAATGGGTGGAGTCGTGTTATTGCCTCTCAAAATGGAGGTTCGACTGATTATATTTTCCCATTTAGATTAAGGGTTTAACAATGGAGTCGCCACTTATTTAATTATTGGGATAAATAAGAAAACCAAAATTGAAAAATTCCTCATTTTATTAATTTTCAATTGAATTTACATTGATCATAGGAAAATTACATGGCTTTGGTCCTAGATACAATCTAAGATAAAGTACATAACTTTATTTTCTAATTACAATCTAGAAATTAAAAATTATAAGGATAAACATTGATCTATCAACCCTTAATCTAAGCTTAGAGGCTATATTACAAGGTGGGAAGGTGTTAGGCACTCACCTTACTTTGTGAAACCGGTCTTCTAAACTATGGTAGCCAACATTCATATCATATCATCCAATGTATCAATCAATTTACATGTTGAATTTAATGTGTGTGCATATGATAAACCCTAATTCAATTTATTAAGCATTGCATTTGGATTAAAAAATAAATTATAGTGAATGTGTGTGTGGATGGTGATAACCTTTTTTTTTTTTTTTTTGAGAAGGATGGATGGTGATAACCTAGATTCAAGGATTTGAAAGAATTATTAAACAAACATGTTTTTCATATTTTTGATGTGGATTTAAGATTAAAACTAGAGTTATGCATGAACATGTGATGAACAATCAAGAACATGTGATGAACAACCAAGAACATATAAGAACAATTAAGAGCATTCAAACATATTCAAAGGAATTTAAATAATTACTATCATGCTTTAATCTTAAATTCTCATCATAGTAACATAAAAAACTAGTTAGGGAAAAAAAATTCTACCTTTATACAAGATCCATATGGTGGAGAAAAAGACTCTTGGTGGAGGTCCTAAGAGTGGAGGAAAAAAGAAGAACTAGGAGAAAGAGAGTGAGTCTCACTCAATACCTTGAGTCTTAGGAAGATCCAGATATGATAAGACTACTATACTTCACTAGAACTCAAACGAGATGAAGAGAGGAGGGGTTTTTTGTGTGTTTTGGAATGAAGGAGAGGGATGATTTATATAGTAGCAATGGAGGAAATATGAATGGAAGACCATTTAATGAGAGTTGACAAAGAACCATGAACCAAGACCTCATTTTAGCCTTGGAGAAAATATGGTGCATTAAATGGAGAGATTGGTGGGAGTGAAGAGCAAGCCAAAATTCGGTTTTTCGGTAGCTGCTGTAACAATCTGTAGAACCAATTTCGAAAAATCATATCTGACTCAATTTTGATTGGAATTGTCTCATTCTTGTGCTCAAATTGAAGCCCCAGATGTCTAATTTCTGAGAAAATTAACCCCATTCATAGATTCAAAATATTCTGAGAGATATTGATGAAATGGTGAGCAGAGGTCATTTGTTAGAAAATGGTTTCAGCACAATTAACATTAATAGGTCCTAAATTAGCTCTCAATTAGCATTAAATTGCTCCAATTACTCCCATTTCAGACTTAATTGGTTCCAAATTTACTCTAATTAAAAGATAATTGCACAAATTACTCATTGAATAATTAATATTTAATTATCTAATTAATTAGGTATACGCAACCTCACCATAAAATGTAGTCCTAACCAACCAAATTATGACATATCATTGATCTCAAATTGATTATACTTATAACCAATTGAAATCAATTGTTCATAATCACATATATTTAGACTCAATTTGTGATAGTGCATCTCGGTCATTAAAACTTGATTTGATGATAACTTTCAATTGGATGGTCCGATTAGAGGTTATGACCAGTCAATTTGATCGTTACAACATCAAGATCATTTTGGTGAAATGAGATTAAGGATCTAATGGTTAGAATCAAGATGCATATTTCTAAGACAAAATTACATTTTTACCCTCCAAGTGAGGTTAAATGCAGGTTGCAAAATGAGGTGTCAACATAAACATGCCGGGTTAGTACTGACTTATATAGTCGGATGCTCATGAGTTGACACGACACAAACCCAACATGTGAACACGAATTGCGACCCCTAGATACGAGTAATGTTAAGAGACATATAAAAATGCACAATTTTGTGCCACAACTCACCATGTGGCGAGTTATGAGTTGTGAAAGTATATCCCACATAATCCACCATTACACATCCACAAATTAGAACTCGTCACATGATGAGTTGTGATACAAAGTTTTACATTTTTACGTGTCCTTAATAACATTACTTATCATCAAATTTTGGCACCCCGCAAAGTTACACTAGAACTGGATGGTGAACGTGGAACAAAGGAAGAACTGGGAGAGATAACAAATATCTTCTGGAGCTACTACCCCCGCATTAAATGCTTCCCAACTAACTCTCTGGCCGCATTAATGTGGAGGTGATACCTGAACAGTAATCAAGCAGCCTTATGACAACTAAGTGAAAGTTCCAGGAGGTGCTGGATGGGACAGAAAGAAGTTCTAAGAACAGAGCCTACACGTGTACGATGAAAAGAGAGTGATGAACGGAGTATATAACCAGAAAGTGGGTGACATTAGGGGAGGACTTTTTGGAAAAACAAAAGAGAGGGAGAAGAACGAGGGAACTCAGAAATATACCCCTTGAAACCTAGCCGAGGAGAGTTTTTATCATACAATTAGCTTGAAGTGTCTTTAACTGCACTGTAAACATGACCTTTTCTATCAGGAAGAACTAGTTCTTGCACCCACGCTCTAAAAATTTATTGTTTGGGTTTGTTGTGCTAGAAACCCATCCTTATTCTAGGTCCAATCCAAATTGAGTCCCTACAATTGGCGCCGTCTGTGGGAAGAACTTGATCTATTCACAAGGAAAGGCAAGTGCAGTGTTAGTGATGGAAGGGGGAACATCGCAGCAACCAGTGGCTGGCCCACAACAGGTGGATGCTAATCCACACCAAGCAGAGTCTAGGGGATCTCAGCATAGTAATCCGTTGATAGTCCATGAACATAGGGGGGATCGTGAGGGAAGTACACGAACAACCCACACAGATAGAAGTCATTCTCAGGGGAAAGGCCATGTTTCCCACGTGAAGAACGAAGGGGACATGCAGCGTGAGATTAACAAGTTGAAGAAGGAGTTGCGACATGGGCGATGAAGGCGTATGACTCGTAACTCCGGGCAATCCTCTGAGGAGTCAGATGACACCAGTTACAGATAGAGGTCAAGAACTCCACCCAGTGAGTCTTTTTCGTATGATGAGGAGTATCACCGTGAGCGAAAGCATAAGAGCCCACCTAGTCAAGGCTTGGGAAATGACGCTCTGAACAAAGCGCTAAGTCAAGTTTCCAAATTGCCCTTCACGAGACGTATTGAGGATGCGAATCTTCCTCGGCGGTTCCATCAGCCTGTGTTCACCATTTATAATGGTAGAACAGATTCAGTAGAACATGTTAGCCACTACAGTCAAAGAATGGCCATTCATGCTAGGGATGAGGCCTTAATGTGCAAAGTTTTCCCATTAAGCCTAGGTCCAGTGGCGATGAGATGGTTCAACGGCTTAAGAGCTGATACTATTGACTCTTTTAAGAAGCTCACCCAGGCTTTTGGTGCTCGTTTTATCACCTGCAGGAGGGTTGTTCAACCCTTGAGATCGTTATTATCCATGTCTATGCAGGAGGGGGAAACCCTGAAGGCCTATTCTGATAGATATTGAGAAATGTTTAATGAAGTAGATGGAGCTCATGATGACGTGGCCATTAACACCTTTAAGGAAGGCCTTCCAACCGGGCATAGCCTAAGGAAATCTCTAACTGGTAAACCTGTTACTAGCGTGCGTCAGCTTATGGATCGGATAGACAAGTATAGAAGAGTAGAAGAGGATCAGATACAAGGTAGAGGAAAGTCTAAGGCAACCCCTCAGGAGAGGAGGGATTTCAGGTTGGACCGGTACAATAATAACCAGCCTCAGAGGGAATTTGGGGGGCAATCAGGATCTGCCAACTCTCAGGCAGTTAATGCTGTGTTTCGAGAACCAGTGCAATGGGTTCGGGAGAAGATAAAGGATGAGCCATTCTTCGGATGGCGCAATAGGATGGCAGGGGATCCTGCAAAACGTAATCGAAACCTTTACTGCCAATACCACCAAGACCATAGACATACTATTGAAGATTGCAAAAAGTTGTGGGACCACTTGGAACAGCTGGTCCGAAAGGGGAAGTTGACCTAGCTTCTACACCATTCCAGTGGCCGAGGAGGCCAGGCAGGTTCAACATTTCAGGGGAATGCTTTTTCAGGACCCCCTTTAGGCACGATAAACGTTATATTTGCTGCCCCAGGGAGAACTAGGCCTTGCCCTTCCAGGGTAATGTCGGTGTCTCAGTGCTTGTATGAGGGCTCCAGTTCAAAGCCGAAGAGAGCCAGACTGAGCACTTCACTGGTGTTAGGTTGTTCAGAGGAAGATAAGAGAGGAACTATACAACCACATGATGATGCTTTGGTGGTTACGATTAGGATTGGAAGGTATCATGTGAGAAGGGTGATGGTTGATGAGGGGAGTGCAGCCGAGGTAATGTATCCTGATCTATTTAGGGGGCTGAATTTGAAACCCGAGGATTTGACAGCCTACAGCTCCCCACTGGTGGGTTTTGAGGGCAAATCGGTCATTCCGGTGGGGATGATTAGATTACCTGTGCAGACTAGTTCAGAAGTGGTGGAGGTGGATTTTGTTATGGTGGATGCTTTTTTTCCGTATACGGCTATTTTGGGTAGGCCCTGGTTGCATGCCTTGGGGGCTGTTTCTCCCATTCTTCATCAGAAGGTGAAGTACCCCTCAGAAGGCCAGGTCTCAGAAATCTTGGGAAATCAAGCCATGGCTAGGCAGTGCTTGATAATGGCCATTCAACATCGGCTAGAGACAGATACTTCGGCCGCAGCCGAGGATGACTTATAGCAATCAAAGACTCAGGGAACCCACTTCTATATAACCGCCTGGAAAACGGAGTGTGAGAATTTGGAAAGGGTGAGTGTT
This sequence comes from Quercus suber, assembly GCF_002906115.3. NCBI lineage: Eukaryota > Viridiplantae > Streptophyta > Magnoliopsida > Fagales > Fagaceae > Quercus > Quercus suber. The sequence continues at coordinate 389,630 of NW_027069801.1, forward strand.
GGTGATGATCCAGAAAAATACTTTCAGGTGGGAGCACAGTTACCTTTATTAGAAAAGGAGCAGTTGGTAGAAGTCCTTAGGAGAAACACTGATGTGTTTGCATGGGATGCTTATGAAGCCCTAGGGGTGGATCCAGACTTTATTTGTCACCATTTAAATGTCAATCCTTCTGTTATTCCAAAGAAACAGCCACCCCGGCGTCCGTCCAGAGTACATGCCGAGGCTATCAAAGACGAGGTGACCAAGCTCAAGTAGGCAGGGGCTATCAAGAAGGTGTTCTACCCTTAGTGGTTAGCCAATACGGTCGTGGTGAAAAAGAAAAATGAAAAATGGCGCGTATGTGTTGATTTCACTGATCTTAATAGAGCTTGTCCAAAAGACCCTTTTCCTATGCCCCGTATAGATCAGCTGGTGGATGCAACAGTGGGCCATCCTCGGATGAGCTTCCTAGATGCCTTTCAGGGCTACCATCAGATCCCACTGGCATTAGATGACCAGGAGAAGACCGCTTTTCTTACTCCTACTGGAAATTATCACTACAAGGTAATGCCTTTTGGGTTGAAGAACGCAAGGTCTACTTACCAGCGGATGATAACAAAGATGTTTGAGTCATAACTGGGCAGGAGCATCGAGGTCTATATTGACGATATGGTTGAGAAGAGCAAGGTAGTGGCCGAGCATGTGACAGACCTCACCAACACTTTTGAGATTTTAAGGAAACATAAATTGAGACTGAATGCATCCAAGTGCTCATTCGGGGTAAGCTCAGGGAAGTTTTTGGGCTACATGGTGACTCACCGAGGGATTGAGGTGAACCCCGATCAAATTAAAGCCATAAGCAGTTTGCAACCAGCTCAGAATCCCAAGGAGGTCCAGAGGTTGATTGGGATGACCGCTGCTTTGAACATATTCATATCCTGGTCAGCAGACAGGTGCAGACTTTTTTTCCTACTGCTCCACAAATGGAAAGGATTTGAATGGACAGAGGAGTGCGCCCTGGCATTCCAGCAGCTTAAGGAGTATCTATCTCAGCCACCCATTATGTCTAGTCCTGAGGTGGATGAGGTCCTTTTTTCCTACTTGGCGATAGCCACTTACGCGATTAGTTTTGTTCTGATACGAGTAGATAATGGCGTACAATGGCCAGTTTATTATGTGAGCAAGTCGCTTCATGAGGCTGAGGTACATTATCTGCCATTGGACAAGGCCATTTTGGCAGTGGTGCACGCTATAAGGAAACTCCCCCATTATTTCCAAGCACATACTGTGGTCGTCCTAACTCAATATCCGCTCAAGGTAGTACTTTGGAGTGCAGACTACACTGGTAGGATTGCCAAGTGGGGCACGATTTTAGGGGCTTTTGATATTAAGTACATGCCCCATACCTCTGTGAAGGGCCAGGTTCTCGCCGACCTTGTGGCTGATTTTGCTGAAGGCCCTGAAGAAATAGAGACAAGCCCGCGCGGCATGGATGAAAAATCAGTTGGCCTCATCTTCACGCAACATGCCTTACCCTGGAAAGTGTATGTGGATGGAGCAGCAAATCAGAGGGGGTCAGGAGTAAGGCTGGTTCTGACATCTCCTAAACAGGTCATTATCGAGAAGTCTTTAAGGTTGGGGTTCTCAGCCACTAATAATGAGGTAGAGTATGAAGCTTTGTTAATGGGGATGGCGATGGTTAGGAAGTTGGGTGGAAAAACAGTAGAGATTTTCTCGGATTCAAAACTGATCGTGGGCCAGGTCAGAGGGGAATTGGAAGCCCGGGATACCAGAATGCAGGAGTACTTGGGTCAGGTTAGGCGTCTGCAAGTAAATTTTGAATTTTTTGAAGTAACTCATGTCCCTAGAAGCGAAAATGCCCACGCAGATTTTTTGGCCACCCTTGCTACCTTCTCGACGAAAAACTTACCCCGGATGATAATGGTTAAAGACTTAAACACGCCCACCCCAATGACGGGGAACTCACCTCAGGTCAATCAAATCAGGTCGGTGCTTAGTTGGATGGATCCTATAAAGTTATTCCTTGAGAAAGATATACTGCCCGAGGACAAGTCAGAGGCAAAGAAGATACGGAGAAAAGCTCCTCGGTTTTGGCTATCCAAGGACAAAAAGTTGTACAAACGCTCTTATTCTGGGCCATATCTGCTTTGTGTACATCCCGAAGCCTCAGAGGCACTTATAGAGGAGCTACATGAAGGGATATGTGGTAGTCACACTGGAGGAAGGTCTTTGTCTCACCGGGCGATTACTCAGGGGTATTGGTGGCCAGGCATGCAAAAAGAAGCACAGGAGTATGTTAGGAAATGTGATCAATGCCAAAGGTTCGCACCGAACATTCATTAGCCGGGAGGAGTTCTTAATCCTCTTTCTAGCCCTTGGCCTTTTGCTCAATGGGGTTTAGACATCGTTGGCCCTTTCCTTAAGGCGGTAGGAAATAAAAAATATTTATTAATTGGCACAGATTATTTTACGAAGTGGGTAGAAGCTGAGCCTCTGGCCAATATCAGGGATGTGGATGCCTAGAGGTTTGTTTGGAAAAATATTATTACTCGGTTTGGAGTTCCCCAAGCTCTCATCTCGAATAATGGTCTTCAGTTCAACAGCAAAGCTTTCAGAAAGTATTGTCTGATTTGGGGATAAAGAATAGATATTCCACTCCTGCCTATCCGCAAGAAAATGGACAGGCCGAGGCTGTCAACAAAGTCATAGTAGACGGGCTTAAGAAAATGCTGGATGACGCAAAAGGAAGATGGGTGGAGGAGTTGCCACATGTCCTATGGACGTATCGAACTACACCTTGGCGGTCAACAGGGGAAACCCCATTCTCAATGACGTATGGGACTGAGGCTGTGATTCCTCTCGAAACGGGTTTTCCAACGCTAAGAACCAGCTCATTCACCTCGGATGGAAATGATGAACTATTAAAGAAGAATCTGGACTTAATAGACGAACGACGAGAAAATGCGATGGTTCAATTGGCCTACTATCAGCAAAAGTTAAAGCAAGGTTATGATGCCAATGTCCGGTTGAGGCCGTTAACTCCAGGAGATTTGGTGCTGAGGAAAGTTTTGGGAACTACCAAAAATCCGAACTGGGGAAAGTTGGGGCCTAATTGGGAAGGGTCATATTGTATCACATCCGTAGCAGGGATAGGTGCTCATTACGTAGAAGATTTAGATGAAAAAACTGTACTCCATTCCTGTAATGTAAGCAACCTAAAGAGGTATTATTATTAACAAGTTTTGTTTGACTTCCTTTTATAATCTATCTTATTTCTACAATGTGTGCTTCTAAATCTATTGAAGTATTAAATAGAAACTAAGTCATGTCAGGTCCTCGGACCACAACTTAGTAGAAATTAATGCACCGAAATCTATTGAAGTATTAAACAGAAACTAAGTCATGTCAGGTCCTCGGACCACAACTTAGTGGAAATTAATACACCGAAATCTATTAAAGTATTAAACAGAAATTAAGTCATGTCAAGTCCTCGGACCACAACTTAGTGGAAATTAATACACTGAAATCTATTGAAGTATTAAACAGAAACTATTGAAGTATTAAACAGAAACCAAGTCCTCAGACCACAACTTAGTGAAAATTAATACACTGAAATCTATTGAAGTATTAAACAGAAACTAAGTCATGTCAGGTCCTCGGACCACAACTTAGTGAAAATTAATACACTATGAAATCTATTGAAGTATTAAACAGAAACTAAGTCATGTCAGGTCCTTTGACAACAACTTAGTGAAAATTAATACACTATAAAATAAATTGAAGTATTAAACAGAAACTAAGTCATGTCAGGTCCTCGGACCACAACTTAGTGGAAATTAATACCCCGTGATCTCAGTTGAAGTAGGGTACAGAGATTAAGATATGGCAAATTGTTTATACAGCAAATTTAGTTGGAATCAATGCTTCTTAGGTGGGATCCATGCAACTAAACTTGTATATCAAGGCAAACTCCATGAGCATTACTTAAAGCATTTAAAGGTGTTCCATACGTCCCTGGGTTAAACATTTCGAATACCGCTTTAAATACGGACAATTCTTAGTACATTTAAAGCAAGCCTTTGTAGGGCTGTGAAGTTCTTTGTTATAGTCTGCTTTAGTTCCCAATCAGTGTATATAAAGTTAAGTTTTACCTTATATCATCAAATATTATCCTTCTACAGCATGGGATCAGGCAGAAATAAAGACCATTCGTGCAGGAAATTGTACAAGTGATAAGCAAAACCACAATATCTCATGTAAATTTAGAAAGAGAAATATACACTACGATTAGAAATGTCCTCGAAAAGCTTTAAAAAAAAAAAAAAAGAAGAGAACTTAACTACATTAACTATTTGTTTAATTTTGTCTGGAGCTTGGGATGAGGAGCTTTGTCAGTTGACTCGGGAGAAACATCTTTCTCCTTTGCCTTTGGATCTTCTCCAATAGGTAAGGTGGTTGAGGCTAAGGCTTGTTCAAAACTTTGAGAAGCTGCTCCATCCTTAGGCCTTTCTGCTCCCTTGTTCGAGGACATGTCCTTCGCACCTTCGAGCACTTCAGGTTGCTCCATCTGATTGAGAGGGGGATGAAATTGAATTTGAGCTTCCTTGGTTAATTCAACAACTGTAGAGGATGCCTCTTCTTGTTGAGCGGAGGGACCTGGGGCTCGAATGGCTGGGGGGAAATAAATGTTTTCAGGCCTTCTCAATTCGGATGAAGTCTCGACCCCATCTCGGTTGAGAGCTTCTCCCCAAGTCAGAGCACAGTATGCTCGGCACACCACGGGCACCTCTGCCCAAAATTTTTCCTCGGTTTCAGCAACGCCAACATCATAGCCATGTTGCTCAGCTATGTCTCTTTCTTTTTCAACCTCAGTTTTTGCCTTCTCAACCACGGCCTTAGCTTTTTCAGCTTGATCTCTAAGTCTCTGGGCTTCCTCCAATTGTTTCTGCAGAGATGATATCTGTTCCTTGAAGGTTGCCAACTGGGCGTTAGCGTCGCACAAGAGTTTCCTCTGGTCCTCAGCTTGCCTTTGGGTGTTCTCCAAGGCAGAGTTAGCATTTTTCCGAGCATGTTCTTCTTCGGCCAGCTTTTTCCTCAATTTTTCAGCAGTTGGCTCAGCAATGGTGAGCGTATGCACAGCTATTGCCCACTTTTTTCTCTCGTCGTCTATTTGCTGGTAGCAAGCATTGGTTATCTCTTCCAACCTGAAAGTGGCTTGAACGACTTAGAATAAAAAGAGTTAAAGATACAATACATACAGGTGTTTGCACAACGTTCATAAAATAATAATAATAATAATAATAATAATAATGATAAGAGTATCATACCATGCCCAAATATCTTTTCGTATTCTGGATGACCTCATTCCTCTTGAGGCCTCTCAGCTCGGCCATATCCTTAGGAAGAAGGAGCGTTTCCTCTAAAGCCGAGGCGACGCGACACCCAATTCCACCGTTGAAGTCCTTAAGTAAGGCATCTTCCCTCAGAGGCTCCCCACCGAGCATAGGTGCGGGGAGCCAGGCCTCGGGTTCCGAGGACTGAGTGGTTGCCCTTTCCACCACACATTGAGATCCATGGGTAACCTTTTGCTGCTTTGCAGCTCATTGGACCTCATCTTCACGAGGCAGGCGAGGTCTCCCAAGCTCTATCACTTCTTTATCTTTAGGCTTTCTCCTCCTCTTTGGGTCATTAGGTTCGGTTCCATGTGGTTGGGGTGGCTGACGAGGAGGATGAGGGGTGAGGTTGGGTTGAATTGACTTCCCCGGCGCCTTCCTTCCAGGTTGGCTTTCGATCACATCCATTAAGCTCCTCTGGCTCTTCCTTTGGATGCCCATTTCTTCAGAAGTCACCTCGGGGGATTGAGGTTGGTTGAAAACTTCAAACTCGTTTGTAGAATCCAACAGTTCTACAACTCCCTCTGAAGCTTGTTGCTCTTCTTCTTCTTCTTCTTCTCCCTTCACTTCCCGAGGAACAGAGCGTGATGATGAAGCTCTTGCGGAGGAAATGGCCTCGGATAACGGCTCAGTGAAAGGAACGCCTTCAGGAATCGGAGCACCCTCAGGAACAATAAATCCCTCAAAGGCTACACTGATACGGTGAAGCCGAGGATCTTTGGCCCTTATCACGCACTTGGGAGCTTAAAACGCCTTGGAAATTGGATTGTATCGAAGGATTATGTGGGCTGCTCTCAGTTAACTGTCCGATGGGTTTACGTACACCTCAGACCGTAGGATTCTATCTAAACTTTCCCTATTAACCAATCTGAATTGGGGTTTGGTAGCTCGCCTGTCTAAAAAAAAAAAAAAAAAAAAAAACTGTCAGAAATAGAGGTGAATCAAACTAAAGAACACAATCCAAATTATAGGGGCTTATAACCCAAAAACCCCACCTGGTGTTCCCTCTTTGGTCGAACAGGGTAAACCATCATGCCATTCCCCAGAAAAAATAAGAAAATCGTCTTTTAAGCCCTTATTCGATGTGGGGAGACACTGAATCAACCTTACTTCAGGGAACCTAAATTTCAAATAGTATCCCTGACCCTTCAAATGATTGAGATTGTACACCCAGTTCACATCGTGATGGGTTAGAAATAGGTTCAACTTTGCGTTTAGTACTTCTATTCTCCCTAACACCCTGAACATGTTTGAAGCGCAATGTGTGGGAGACAACCTAAAGAACCTAAGATAACTTCTAGTAAGGCTACCCATAGGGATAGTCATCCCTCCCTCTTTAAAGGCGATCATAGGGATGACCACTTCCCCTGTTTTCCTATCGTTTAACCACGTTTCTGTGGAGGCATATCTCATACCCACTGTTGGGGGAATCCTATACTTAACTCTAAATGTCTCCATATCCTCCTCGGACTCAACTAGACGCTTAAACCTACCCATTTCCTAAAAGTTGGGAAGAAAAACTAGCAAAGAAGATTGAAGGCTAAGGAGGGTTAAAGAAACTTACAGGCTTGGAATATGAGCTCCTCGAACAGACTCTTTGTATTTATGAGATCGTGGAGTGATGAAAGAGAGAGAGAGAGGCAGGTTCAATGAATATGTGCTGAGACGGTGCGATTTTTGTAACTGAAAAGAGAGTTGATTTGAAAAGCTCTTTATAGTGGCGCAGAAATTGTAAGCAGGAAAAATCCCACACATAAATATTGAGGGTCTTCCACCGTTAGATTCCCATCTTGCCGTTGAGCGTGGGGGACAAAGAAGCCGCCATCATTTAATGATGGCGTGTTCCTGGCGCCGAAACGTCAGGAGCATGCCTTGGGCAGATATAAAGACGCTCTGAAGGTCGGGAAATTCCACAAAAGAAGTGAAGGCAGGATATCAAAATCTCTTTTTTTTTTCGAGGTGACAAAAAACGAGATTTTGAGGGGCTATTGTGGGGCCTATTATCTAAAAGGATACAGGAATCATAGGAAATGGGCTTGGGGCCCAACGGCCCAGTCCGAGGACATGCACTTGTCTGAGGATGATTAAAGAAATGTATTGTGGGACTAGTATAAGAAAAAGGGATGAAGGTCATGAGCGGTGGCCCAAACCATGTTCGAGGACAAAACTCATCTCGGATACTATGGTCCGAGGTGGGTATAACTATCTGACTATTCCGGGCACCTCGCAAAATTACATTAGAACTGGATGGTGAACGGGGAACAAGGGAAGAACCGGGGGAGATAACAAATATCTTCTGAAGCTGCTACCCCCGCATTAAATACTTCCCAACTAACTCTCTGGCCGCATTAATGTGGAGGTGATACCTGAACAGTAATCAAGCAGCCTTATGGCAACTAAGTGAAGGTTCCGAGAGGTGCTAGATGGGACAGAAAGGAGTTCTAAGAACAAAGCCTACATGTGTATGGTGAAAAGAGAGTGATGAACGGAGTATATAACCAGAAAGTGGGTGACATTAGAGGAGGACTTTTTGGAAAAACAAAAGAGAAGGAGAAGAACGAGGGAACTCAGAAAGATACCCCCTGAAACCTAGCCGAGGAGAGTTTTTATCATACAATTAGCTTGAAGTGTCTTTGACTGCACTGTAACCATGACCTTTTCTATTAGGAAGAACTAGTTCTTGCACCCACGCTCTAAAAATTTATTGTTTGGGCTTGTTGGGCTAGAAACCCATCCTTATTCTGGGTCCAATCCAAATTGAGTCCCTACAGTTGTTATTAGCTAAAATTGGTCGGCAAAATTTTAATTTTAGTGACAAGTTCAAATTAGAACAAGTGACCACTTAATACTTAAAATTTGTTGTAGATTTAGCACTTCTATAAACAAAAACTATTGAAAAGTGATTCGTTCAAAATATTTTCAGTTTTTCACAACACTTTTTATAGCAAAGCATAGGTGGTAAGTTGCTATTAGTTCTAATTTAAATCCACAACTTAAATTACTTTTTAGTCCATCCATAGCAGTTGCCACTTGAGATTTGTTGTGAAAAACCGTCGCACACTCTTAGTGCGATGGTCACTCCATAAGCATTTCCACAAGTATAAATGCTTATGGAGTGTGGGACACAAGAGTCGGGATTCAAGTCTCTAAGAGAGAATTTCACACACATATACACTTAGATTAGGCTAGAGTAGAAATTATATCTTATATTAAAAAAAAAAATTGTTATGAATGTAACATTTCTCAAAACTATTAGTTTTAACTTGTGACGTTCGTATTTTTAAGAAAAAGAAAAGGATGAGAGTACTCTAAAATTCAAAGAGTAATGCTACAAGCACAAACTATTTTACAACATTTTTACAAATTGTTGATGTAATCGGCTACTTATTAGTTTTCATCTATACCCACTATTAACATCACTTTTTTTATTTACCAATAACCACTCACCATATCAATATTTTATAAAAAAATTTGTAAAAAAATTTATATATCTATCATTTTTTATATTCAAATTGGACGTAAATTAACACTAGTCAAATGATTTTTGTTGTTATTTTCTAAAAAAAATAAATCAAATTACACACAAATGATAAAGTAAGTAAACTATTGCATTGAATTTATGTGTGCTTCCATGAATTATTGATAATTTTCTTTTTCTTTTTCTTTTTTCAAAAAAAAAAAGTGTTACAAATATTTTATATTTTTATACCCTTTAACATGTACCATGAGAGTATCCATTAACCACACCTTTTTGTTTTATGGATTTTTATAAAAAGCAATATTTATTTAACACGCTCACCATTTTTGCGGAGAAATCGCAATGATTTAGTTTTAGAAAAAATGAGCATGGTCAATAGAAGTTTCCATTTCTTAGACTTTGATATTAGAATAAATTAATACCTACACTTATGAATTTGAACAACTAATTCCTATGTTCTAAATTACCGCAGTGTGTGGTGGTTGAAGTGGTGTAGTATGAGCCCGCGGTGGACGGGTGGTGAGCAAGGAGGATGAAAGAAAAAGGTTGGCCGGTGGCGGTGGTGGAGGGCTGCTGCCTGCTTGAGTTTGAGGTTGTTTTTGCTCTAAGAAAGGTCTACTAATGTTGTGGGGGTGTTTGGCTTGTAGACTTTAACACATCAAAATCACTAATAAAGTGGCACTGATGTGTCATTTTTAATTAGTTGTCAGTTTTTTTTTTATTGATCCATGTGTACATATTGCAGGGATTGTATTTGTAGGCTGGGAAATTTGCATGGTGATATGCTTCCCCAAATTCTATGGCTTGCTAGTTGCTATAAGTGCTTGCTGGCAACAAGTTTGTGGATGGAAAGGAAGATATATAAAATCAAACATATACTTTATGAAAACTATTCAAAAGTTCAATTATTACTCTCAAACTTTTGAGCGAAAAGGTTTGCCCTACAAGGGTTGGGATTTATGGAATTTTATATATATATTCTAGATAAGATGAGGGTTATATATATATATATATATATATATAAATATAATGGGGAGATTCAAGGCCTAATCCTAGAGATCGGGTTAAATCCATTGCACCAGTGACTTTGTAGAATTATAAACAAGTCTAAGAGATCCCAAAAAGATAGAAAGATAAGCTTAAATATGCAAAGTATGAGTTAGTATTTTGTATAGTAGTTGCTTGAGACATTTCTCCCACAATAAATAGGTCTTATACTTGAGCGATTTACCCCATATGAGAGGAATGTTGAGTGCAATTGTGCAAAGTATTAGAACTATTTAGACTCTATTCCTTGAGCAATAAGCCAAAAATGTGGGGGATTATGGCTTATGACTTTATGTTCATCAAATTCAACACGCCTAATGTATTAGAATAATTTCTCCAAAATCTGAGTTAGAGTTCTGTAATGATATAATCAATCTCTCACACCTCTTAGATTATTACCACTGAGAGCACGAAAAAAAACAATAAAAAAAAAAAAAAAAACAAAACAAAGCAATTATTGTCACAATGCAATAGAGTTAGGAGCACTATTTGACTCGAATTAGCAACTAGAAAAGACTTTAATGTATGAGGCGTTTAATTTATGAAAAATATTGCACAATTATATATTGTGACTATTGTACAAAATAGGGGTGTTTGTGTTATGATTTAACTAAAATCATAACTGCACCGCACCTTATTTTTGCAGTCATATGTGCAGTGTGGTGCAGTTTAGAGTTTAGCCAAAGCCATAACCGCACCGCACCTCATTTTTGCGATCACATATGCAGTGCTATGTATAATATGCAGTTTGAAGTCAGTATATTTTTCAAATTTTAACCTTTTCCTACCCAATCCAAAACTAATTTTTCCCCTTTTTTTGGGGCAAGTTTTAAATTATTGAACTAGTTTTTCTTTATTTTGGGTTGACATTTCTAGTCAACACTAGTTAGGGTTATCAATTTTTTTTTTTTTTTTGAAAATTAGGGTTATTAAACTATTAATAATATATTTAATATTAAAAATAAATAAATATATTAATATATAGAGAGGGTGTGGTGCGGTTTATGCGGTTTTCTTATTATAAAATTGCAAATCGCACTACACTATGCGGTGCGGTACACTGTTACTTGCGGTGCGGTGCGGTTATGCCATTTTACAAATGGTTTTGATGCGGTTTTTGTGGTTTGTGCAGTTTATGCGGTTTGATGAACACTCCTAGTATAAAATATAAAATAGAAAGGGTGTTCAGTCTTCTAGGCTATGTGTCTCTAATATTATTTATACCCATAACAAATTATGAGGGCACTTTCATTGTCTTTGTTGCGAGCACTCCACCCCAATTGGCACAATGGCACTTAGACATGGCAAAACGGGCTAGTCGGGTCAATTGGGTTGCTAGTCAAAAACGAATCATTTTAAACGGGTTGAAAAAATGTTTGGGTCAATTGAGTTGTGAGTCGGGTCGAGTTGACCTGTATTTTTCACATGAATTTTTTTTTTATAAGGAAAAAATGTATTTGCCATTTAGAAAGTCATGCAACAAATTACTTGATGTAAAATTCATTACTTTGAATTGGGATGTATATTCAATTGGGATGTATATTTACACTAATCAAATGATTTTTGTTGTTATTTTCTAAACAAAATAAATCAAATTACACACAAATGATAAAGTAAGTAAACTATTGCGTTGAATTTATGTGTGCTTCCATGAATTATTGATAATTTTCTTTTTCTTTTTCTTTTTTCAAAAAAAAAAAATGTGTTACACATATTTTATATTTTTATACCCTTTAACATGTACCATCATACCATGAGGATATCCATTAACCATACCTTTTTGTTTTATGGATTTTTATAAAAAGCAATATTTATTTAACACGCTCACCATTTTTGCATAGAAATCGCAATGATTTAGTTTTTAAAAAAGTGAGTAGAGCATGGTCACGGTGGACGGGTGGTGAGCAAGGAGGATGAAAGAAAAAGGTTGGCCGGTGGTGATGGTGGAGGGCTGCTGCCTGCTGGAGTTTGAGGTTGTTTTGCTCTAAGAGCATCCACAGCAGCTATGGTATATGTGTTAAATGCCAAATATTTGGAACATTTGGCATACCAAACACCAAAACAATGCATTATCAAATGTGTTATATGTTTCAAAAGTTTGCAACATGCTACAGTACCGTCTCAAATTTGAGACGGTACGGACAACAATTGTATAATATATATTATTATTTTATTCCCATTTTCTCTCTCCTCATCACAGATCTCTCTCTCTCTCTCTCTCTCTCTCTCATCTCTATCTTCTCTCTCATCTCTGTCTTCTCTATTTGTCTTCCACAGCACGCCAATCACCAATGGCCACCACTCGACGTTGCCGATCTCACCAAAGACCACCACTCGACGCCACTGACCATCTGTCTTCTCTATTCCGCTTCAGGTTCTTTTTTTTTTTTTTTTTTCCTTTTTTCTTTTTTCCGTTCACGTTTTTTGGCTGTGGTTTAATGGGTGGGTTGGGCAATGAGTGGGTTTGGATGGGCAGATCGGTGGTGGTGGGTTCGGGTTGTGGGTTATGGCGATGGGTGGGTTTAGATGGTGATGGGCAGATCAGTGGTGGTGGATGGGTCGACTAGTGTTGGGCGAATCGGTGGTGGGAAAATCGGTGGTGGTGCCAATCTTTGTTCTGATCTGTTTTTGTCTTTGTTTTTCTGTTTTGGTGTTGTGATTTGGTGGTGGATTCAGCGGCTGTTGTGGGTTGATTTTTTATTTATTTTTTGGTGATTGTGGCTGCAACAATTTTTCTGGTTGTTGTTGTTGTTGTGGTTGATGATGATGGGAGAGGATTTTAATATATCATTTTAATGTGTTGTAAATATTATTTTAATGTATAAAATTGAAGAATAAAACATATGATAAATGAGATATTGTAAAATGTTGTAAAATAATAAAGTAGGCTTTTAATGTGTCAAAATTGCTTCTTTTTTTTTTCTTTTTTTTTTTTTNTGTAGACAGGGAAAATTCCCGACCTATCACAAGCTGACAGTCACACTACCAAGTCCACAAAATACAGCCAATTACAAAGCGCCACATATTGCTGCTAGGTTTTGCTATCACTATTCAGAAACCAACAGAAATTTGCCAAGTGTCATGCAAAGACCAATCACACATCATCGCACGTGTAAGCGATGACACAATCAGCCTCGCGCGTGTAAGCGATGACACAATCATTCCAGCATGTGCAAGCGATGACAGAAGCGGACCAATCAAGCTCTGCCACATGTCACCAATCAAACTCTGCCACGTGTCACCAATCAAACTCTGCCATGTGTCACCAATCAAGCTCCGCCATGTGTCACTTACCTACCCCTAAACTCCTATAAATAGAAGCCTTCCTAAGGCATTTGGAGGAGAAGAGCCAAGGAGATCTGAGCGGAGAAGATCTGAGGAGATCTGAGCTGAGGAGATCCAGAGATTTGGAGAGGACCAGGCCATTGGAAGCACTCAGAAGTCCAGAAGCTCTGCCGGAATCAAGCTCTAAAGCCTCCAAGAACTTCAAGAACTTCAACTTCGAATACGAAGAACATTCGAAGAGAAATATCCAAATCATCCGCCTAGATCCAAAAGTTTGCTGGAATCAAGCTCAAAAGCCTCCAGAAACATCAACAAACCACAAATTAGTGAAGCTCTACGGATCAAGCCTCTAAAGCCCGAAGAACTTCCACCACAAACCTTCGAATACCAAGAACATTCGAAGAGGAATCATCCAAATCATATTCCTAAATCTCAAAGTTCACTGGAATCAAGCTCAAAAGCCTCCAGAAACCATCACAAACCACAAATCAGCGAAGCTCTACGGATTCAAGCCTCTAAAGCCCGAAGAACTTCCACCACAAACCTTCAAAGACGAAGAACGCACCAAGAACACGAAGAACACACGAAGAACACGAAGAACGCGAAGAACAAAGGATTTCTAACAGCTCATAGCCAGAAAATCATTGTAATTCCGTTTCAACAATCTTCGATCCATCCTTCAACCAAATTGAAGGATACTTTGTGTTCAAGTAAAACACATTACCACAAATCCAATTAACAAATCTTTCAAGGAGATCGAATCAGAGGATACTCTTTTGTAATCAACAGAGAATTGTACCACACATTCATCAATACAAATTCACATTTGTGACACTATTTTACTTGTTTGACTTATTTCGAACCGAGAAATTTAGTCGTCCACATATTCTGGCACGCCCGGTGGGACCTCTCTGCCTCTCATCTCATTCTCCTTCAAAGAAAGAAATCTTCATCATCTTGCTACCAACTCAAATGGCCTCTAGCAAGAACATCCAAGCTTCAACAGCTATTCAACTAAACTTGGTACGGCTACCACCAACAACTACATTGGTGCAATCAATTGTAGCCAACCCAAAGCAAAAATCAACTTCAATCTCAATCAACCAAGGAAGCCAAGGTCCAGACAATCATCTCCTTAGACCCTCTTACAAGAAACAAGGTCATCAACAAGGACATCTCCACCTTGGAACACCTCAAGTATGGGGGCAAATCCCCTTCTTCCTTCACAAGAAGTTTGGTCACACGATTTCTCTCCCATCAAAGGGAACCCAAAAGATGAGATTTCACGTGCCCACTTCAATTCACTTTCTTCTCCATCATCTTGGAAGTTGTGTCAGTCATGATGACTAACACCTCTACCATGGAAAGAAAAGATGGCTTGAATGGCAAAGGGTCGTCGTCCTTTCACAAAAGCACTTGAAGATAAGGACCTCCAAATTGCAACTTTAAAATGAACAAACTCGAAGTACAAGATCTTGGTGAATCAAGCCATGGTCATAAATTCGCACTGCAAAGGATGACGAAGGGAGAGAAATTGAAAACACTCCCGCACAGAACAATCACTTCGGTTGCTTCGTTGTCAGTCCAACAATTACAAGACATGATAACAAATACCATCCGAGCACAATATGGAGGTTCTTCTACAAGTTCTCTCACATATTCAAAACCCTACACAAAGCGCATCGACAACATGAGGATGCCAAATGGGTATCAACCCCCAAGTTCTTGCAATTTGATGGCCATGGAAATCCTAAGCAACACATTGCTCACTTTGTAGAAACTTGTGAGAATGCAGGGACTCAAGGAGGCCTCCTTGTAAAGCAATTTTGTCCGTTCGCTCAAAGGAATGCGCTTTGACTGGATATACAGACTTAGAACCCGAGTCAATCGACAGTTGGCAACAACTCGAAAGAGAATTCTTGACCGATTCTATAGCACACGTCGCACGGTGAGCATGATGGAGCTTACTAATCCAAGCAATGGGAAGATGAGCCGGTGGTCGATTATATCAATCATGATGGCGTTCTTTGAGTCTAGATTGCAAGGATAGACTTTCTGAAATTTCTGCTATAGAGATGTGCATCCAAGGCATGCATTGGGGACTTCTTTACATCCTTCAAGGGATAAAACCTCGAACATTTGAAGAGTTAAGCAACTCGTGCACACGACATGGAGTTGAGTATGCTAGCCATGGAGTACAAACCCTCCCATACCTGAGGAAAGCAAAAGGGAAGTAAGGAGGAATGATAGGAATGCAAAAGTCAGCCTCAAAGACCCAATGGTTGTTAAACTACGAAGTCAAGGTTCCAAGAAGAGGAGCGAAGGCAAATGAAAAACAGCTTGAGGATGGCAAAAGAACGAAGTGCGTCGCCTGACTTTTAGGAACGTGAGCAAAAAAGCATATCCGTTCCCCGATGAAGATGTGCCAACATCTTAGAACAATTATTGCAATTGAAGCTGATTGAATTGCCAGAATGCAGGCGACCACAAGACATAGGGAAAATTGATGACCCTAACTACTGCAAATATCATCGCATCATTGGCCACCCAATCCAAAAATGCTTCGTCTTCAAAGAACAAATCATGAAGCTTGCCAAAGAAAACAAGATTGATCTAGACTTGATGAAGTTGTCGGGTCAAACCATGTGACCGTTGCTTGTGATGTACTTCCAACTCTCAAGCAGGGGCAAATACCAACAAGCTTACAATTTGATCAACAATGATGATGCAAGGATCGGCCCCCATCAATGGGGAGTTCCTTAAACACTTCGTACGCTTGAACATCGAGGATTGCTCCTTGGCAAGAGCTTAAACTGCACCACTGTAATGCTGCAAGGGTACATGATGTCTTCCCATTACCTTTGAAAGCAATACCAATAAAGAGAAATTAATCCCACTCTATGTCACCAATTGCTAGTTGGCGTAGTGGTTGGATGCCCAAGTCGCCCTTGAGAGGTCTCGGGTTCGATTAGTGGTGATACCCACTATTACACACTGAGCCCTCCTTTTTTGCAAAAAAAAAAAAAAAAAAAAAAAAAAAAAAAAACCAACAACAACAACAACAAAAAAACCATTTGAACTACGTAATGACTTGATCCCTTTAGGGTACGTAGGCAACTTGGTATCATTTACTAAGTCCAGTCACATGAAAAAGAAGAAGGATTGCCAGTCTAGCTTAAGAAATTTTTCAAAGGTCGTCAATATGCTTTTGAGATCCCTTTAATTGCAGGCGTTGCTTAGGATCAGTCAATTGCTCTACTACATGATGCTCAAAGATCATTGTGGTAGAAAATGAAGCTCAAAGGATGTGTTACTCAGGCTTTCCTTGAACTAATGATAAACATAAGTTAGTTCTTGGTTGTGGAGTAAAATAAAATCTTCAACAACTCATTTTGCAAAGAATGAAGTCTTCATGGCATTGCCCTCTTCTGTGGACATCCTCCCATGTCTCTAAAGTATGTTTTACATCACTTATCTTCTGGGGCATCTTCTTGTACCTTGCAAGTTAAGCTACATCGTCTCTCTTCTAAGTTGGCCATTCACAACTCTGAAATTTGAACCACATCATCTCCTTCTGAGTGGTGCTGTTTCACATCATGTCTCTGAAATTGGACAACGTCACCTTCCTCCAACATCTAAAGTTGTGTTGGTCATCTCTCCTCTAAGGCATGTTCGTGCAATATCAAAGTCTTGGCGGCATTCTTCTCACATTTTCAAGGTTTTATTGGCATCTCTTTGCATCCTCAAAGTCTTGATGGGAGCTTCTTGAAACTTCAAGATTTGTTGGCATCTCTTGCATCTTAAATCTTAATGAGAGCTCCTTTCATCTTCAAAGTTTTGGTGGCAATCTTCTTGAAACTTCAAGGGTTCGTTGGCATCTTCAAAGCTTTAAGAGCTCCTTGCATCTTCAAATCTGTGTGACATCTCCAAATATTCCTTGTTTTGGTCTGGCAATAATACTATGGTAACCGTTGATGTTTGAACTTTGTCGCCTTTAAAATAAAATTGGCAGCTTAATGCAAGCTTCAAAGGCCAATATTCGGTTGCGACTTCAAGTGCAAGATGAAGTGTTGACGAGATGTCATGGCAGAAGAACG
Organism: Quercus suber; assembly: GCF_002906115.3. Taxonomy (NCBI): domain Eukaryota; kingdom Viridiplantae; phylum Streptophyta; class Magnoliopsida; order Fagales; family Fagaceae; genus Quercus; species Quercus suber. The sequence continues at coordinate 406,930 of NW_027069801.1, forward strand.
AATATTGGCAAAGTTTTTTTTTTTTTTTTTTTTTTTTTTTTTTTTTTTTTTTTTTTTTTTGTGCTGTGGATGCTCTAAGAAAGGTCTACTAATGTTGTGAGGGTGTTTGGCTTGTAGACTTTGACACATCAAAATCACTAATAAAGTGGCACTGATGTGTCATTTTTAATTAGTTGTCAGTTTTTTTTTATTGATCCATGTGTACATATTGCAGGGATTGTATTTGTAGGCTGGGAAATTTGCATGGTGATATGCTTCCCCAAATTCTATGGCTTGCTGGTTGCTATAAGTGCTTGCTGGCAACAAGTTTGTGGATGGAAAGGAAGATATATAAAATCAAACATATACTTTATGAAAACTATTCAAAAGTTCAATTATTACTCTCAAACTTTTGAGCGAAAAGGTTTGCCCTACAAGGGTTGGGATTTATGGAATTATATATATATAATGGGAGATTCAAGGCCTAATCCTAGAGAACGGGTTAAATGCCATTGCACCAGTGACTTTGTAGAATTATAAACAAGTCTTAGAGATCCCAAAAAGATAGAAAGATAAGCTTAAATATGCAAAGTATGAGTTAGTATTTTGTATAGTAGTTGCTTGAGACATTTCTCTCACAATAAATGGGTCTCATACTTGAGGGATTTACCCCATATGAGAGGAATGTTGAGTGCAATTGTGTAGAGTATTAAAACTATTTAGACTCTATTCCTTGAGCAATAAGCCAAAAATGTTGGGGATTATGGCTTATGACTTCATTTTCATCAAATTCAACACACCTAATGTATTAGGATAATTTCTCCAAAATCTGAGTTAGAGTTCTATTAGTAATGATATAATCCTTCTCTCACACCTCTTAGATTATTACCACTAAAAGAACGAAAAAAAAAAAACAATTAAAAAAAAAAAAAACCAAAGCAATTATTGTCACAAAGCAATAGAGTTAGGAGCACTATTTGACTCAAATTAGCAACTGAAAAAGACTTTAATGTATGAGGCGTTTAATTTATGAAAAATATTACACAATTATATCTTGTGACTCTTGTATAAAATAGAAAGGGTGTTCAATCTTCTAGGCTATGTGTCTCTATTGTTTATTGGTGTGTGTTTTAGTTAGCTCAATTGATAAAATCTCTGATAGTTGTATAAGAGATCTGAGTTTTAATCCCCGCCTACACCAAAAAACTGATAGTCTTAATCTGATGATATAGAGCTATCATCAGGAGCGAACATCATAAGTTAAAACTTTTTAAAACAAATATTATATTATTTATTGGTAGCTAATAATAGTTTGTACTTGTAGTTCAATTAACCGTGTTAAAAACACATTTCTAACAGATATGTCATAATCAAACGCCTTTTATCCATTATAACTATCAAATTATATATATATATATATATATATAGAGAGAGAGAGAGAGAGAGAGGCAGGTGTAATATTATTTGTTGGCAATTGCAGAGTAGAGAGTTGGGGTTTAATCTTGTGAGTTATGTACCTGACTGCCAGGAGAGGTGGTTCAATCTTCCAGTTCCAAGTTTTTTGTCCATAATCTAACTTTTACACTTTTTTTTTTTTTTTTTTTTTTGATAGGACTAACTTTTACACTTTAATTACTAACCAATTATATCTCAGGCACATGATATGGAATAATTACCATTGCTATCATCTTTCACACAATTTCATGCTAATTAATAATGAGAGGATGGATTTGATCCTCTATATATAACTTACATAAACTTTAATATATTCTCACATGATTGCCCTATTCTTTTCTTTTTCTTTTATTACTGATAGACCTAATCCAATGCATACCAAAGCAATCATTTTTTTTTAATGAACGTACCAAAGCAATCATATATTTGTTGATCCTTAGCAATAACATAATTAGTCATATGGTTAACTCCCATGACAGGAAAACGCAAGCTCGTAATGAAGCCAACCATTATATATTGCAATTAACATTATCACATGTATAAATATATATATATATGTATGTGAAGTTTTCAATAGTTTAATAAGAAATTTAAGGTTTAATTCCTACTTATACCAAAAACCGATTGATATCTTGATCTGATGATAAAGAGTCATCATCAATAGTGCACACCATAAGTTTGAAACCCTCTATGAAAAAAATGTATAAAGTTAGCCTAAATATATATGCATAGAGTTAAAAATCTTGTAATTTAGTGACATTCTCAATTCTCCCCATTTATCCTAAGTTTTAGGAACAAATAAATAAATAAAGAGTATTGTGATTTATTAGTATTATAATTAGGGAAGGACGAGTTTGGTTATATTGTAACTATTGTGCACAAACCCACTCTCAACCGGACTCTATCATATTCTAGAAATCTAGACCCCATCCAAACAAGATAGTTTGGTTTTATTCCATTTTACTATTTTCCATTTATTTCATTCTAACGCACAATAACAGTTATATATTAATAAATGATGAAAATAAAATTTTCCAATAAAAACGAATACATGTTGGCAATTAATTAACATAAGTTTGGCTATCAAGTATCAATTGAAAGCATACATTTTGGCTACTAAAAAGGTAAATCAATACTCACACACATACGAATAGACCTTCCAGTTTGCCGATAGGGTATTTTCGATTTTGACTAATCATGCAAAGAGGCAGCCCCCTCATAAAAATAAATTCATAAAACTGAGCAAGAGAATATCACATAAATAATAATATACATCTTATAAAATAAATTGAACTTGTCCCTTGTAATACAAGCAATAAAACCCCAAAATCAAAGTAGTGGCAATGTATTCAACTTCAATACCATACCATACCATACCAGCATGGAAAACACACACAAGATGATGCCAAAAACACCTTTAGCAAAACCCCCAAAAGGCCAGTTTTCAAGGCCCTACAATAATAATAATATTCCTTTTCTCATTTCTCACTAATATCAAATTTTCCTCACATTTTTGTGATTTGTCACTCTCTGTTATCTTCACTTTGATGTCTGCCCTATACTCTGTAACCCACACTCTCTCCCATACCCCATATACCCAAAAAAATAGAAAAAAAAAAAGCAACACTGCCCATTTTCCCTTGGTCAATTTGTTTCCTCAATTAACCAAACACTTAGCCCAGAAGGTCATAAAATTTATATACCATCTATAAACACCCCCACTGACTCAGTCACGTGCAGTCCCTACTCTTTTCATGTAGGTACATGGTAGCAAATAGCATACCATAGTTACCGTATACCAACCCTCAAACTATAAAAATCACCGACTTTAATCGGACCCTTTAACGGGTCGGGCAATCGGGCCCGCTGGAGACTTGAACCCGAAAGTCACGGCATCGTAAACGCACCAATGAAACCCGACCTCTCTTCTATTGCACTCTTCGCACACAACGACGCCGTTTCGAACCGCGGCGTTGTTGTTTACGAAAACGGCGCCGTTTTCTCGATTCCCCAGACACAGACGGGTCAGGCCCATGTTCGCCAAATACTTCTCCCTTTCGATCAGCAACTCCCTGACCCGATTCTCGTACCCGACCCGATCCACGATCGGCGAGAAGGCGATTTGGCTCTCAATCCCGGAGTTGCGTCGGAGAAGCATAACGTTCTCCGGGACTTTCTTGCTCATTCTTTGTACGAAACTCATCGAAGAAGAAGAAGAAGAAGAATCGTAGCGTTGTTGTTGTTGTTGTTCGTCTTCGTCTTCGTCTTCGTGAAGCTCTCTCCGGCTCTGCGTTCTTCGCCGCCTCTCGCGCCGCGATCGCTTCAAGACCACGAGGAAGAACCAGTCCTCGCTGTTGTTCTCGCGAGAAGAAATCGCCGAGAAATTGAATTTTGCCGTGATCGGAACCTTCCGTCGCTGGTGGCGACTCGCTCCGTCTCCTCCCACTCCGCCTCCACCGGTGGCGAGGTAGACCGAGAACTGGTGCGGCGATATTCCGATCTTCCGGCTCAAAATCGATTGGAAGCCCTTGAATTGCAACGACGGGTAAACGAACACGCTTCCGATGTCGCTCTCGCTCTCTCCGTCGAAGAAGACCACCGGGACGGAGACTCCGCCGGCGATCTCCACCATTTTCGACACTATCTCCGGCGTGATGACGTCAGATTTTTCCGGTAAGGTTGGAATGGAATTTTTATTTTTTTTAATTTATTTATTAGGGCTTTGAAACGTGATGAGAGATATGAGAGAGGGGTTTATATAACAGGGTGAGAGTGAATGGGTTTTTAAGGGACAGAATGGTGAATATATTAAGGCGGTGGGGGTACTTACGGTATAAAAAATAATAAAAAATATTTTTTTTTTATGGTATCTTCGAGAGACAAGGCGTTTGACGTAAATGGGAAATCTTGGGGGCAAGTTTAAACAAAACGACGCAGTTTTGCTTTGTTTAGTTAAAACCCAAATTCCCTGTTTTATTGCCATGTAGACGAAATTGCCGCTCCATATCAAGCATATTTGCGTGCTTGCCATTATAGTTTATACTTTAGTATTATATCAATCTAGAATTTAAAGTTGGTAAAAACGATTCCATTGAATTCAGCTAAAAAAAGTAAAAAACCAATCCCAAGATTTTGAAATAAGAAATAACCTTTGATTTACTGGGAGTTTACTTTGACCTGTGAGGTATATAATGCAATGAGCCAAAGTCTCTATCAAAATTAATAATTGAGAAATATGTATGTAAAAATAATTATCTATTAATACATGTCTTTCATTTATTAGTAGAGTAGTTATTTTTTATTGACATATCTCACATTTATTAGATTTTGATATCACTGACATGGTATCATTTAACATCTAATACCTTCTCCTTTTTATGAGTACGATATGCAATTCTATGGGCATTACAAATTGTCCAAGGCAGAAAATATGAAGAGAATTGAAGTGGACGGTGATGCTAAAAGCTGTTTTGATGCTATTAAAGAAAGTTGCTCCACCATTGCTTGGCTTATCCAATCTAATATTTTAATTTACGATGTTGTATACTTTAGCAAATTTTTTATTAGTTATAATTTTAACTAGATTAAGAGAGAGCTTAACTCTGCAGCTCATTGTTTAGCTAAATTTGCAACTGTTCATAGGTCTACTGTTTGTTGTAGTTTCGCATATTCTTTCTTCCTATTGCAATCTTGGATGCCTGCATGAAAAATGCTGATTCCGCTTTATTTTAATAACATTCTAGGTTTATTAGAAGGAGGAAAAAAAAAGTAGTAGCAGTAGTAGTAGTAGTAGTAGTAGGGAGGGGTCATGGGGTTATGTTATTAACATTGTTGAAGCTTCCATATGCAGTAAGTTCTCCAGGCTTACTATAAAATTAGAAGGAAAGAAAACATAAAAGTTAAATCATTTAACCTTTTTAGTTCATCAAAAAAAAAAAAAAAACATTTAACTTTTCGAAGTGGGTAAAAAGAATGGGCCATTGCAAGAAAAAGACATAATTGTTGATAGTGTATAGTTTTCTCAGTGACTTCAACTTCGATTGATTAAAAGGAGCACGTGACAATTATGTCCCTGTTGGGATATTGCTGTTCTTAATTATCCCTACAGATTAGCAAGTTTTCTAGGCATCTTTATCTTTTATCTTTTTTTTTTTTTTTTTTTCCTTAATGCATTTGTATTAGTAATATTGTGATAGTGACGAAAAGGGCTGCTCACAAAGTAAATGAAAATATTAGCTCCAAACTGAGTTATTTTCCTCCAATTTACTATGTGGGGATTAAAAGACCATTTAGAATCTAATTTTGCACTACGTGTCCTATCTAATATAAACTTTTAAATTTTTGTGCCAAGTGAATTACTTCAATATGAAAATTGTATTTTAATTAGAATTTAATTTTGCGTCATATGTCCTATCTAATTTAAGTTTTTTTTTTTCTCAAAAAAAAAAATCTAAGTATTTTTAATTTTTGAGTCAAGTAAGTTAATTCAATGTAAAAAACGAGAAGTCCAATATAAATAAATCATAAAAGAAAAAAAAATCTAATAATATATCTTACTCTGTATATAAAATTAGAGGAAAAGAGAGTTTGGATGATTTTATATTTATGAGCCATTTTTGTATAACTAAAAATAATTCAAACTTATAAATAATCTATATATATATATATTAATAGGTAAAACTGAAAGAAAATTCAATTAGGTTTTAAATTAAATTCCAATTGTTGTCTAATTTTGCACTATGTGTTTAAGTTTTTTTTAATTATTGTTCTAGGTGATTTAATGAGGTGCAAAAGATGAATGGTCTAATATCATAAACTCAATAAACAAAAAAAAAAAAAAAAAAAGAAAAAAAAGAAAAGAAAAAAGGAGTAAACTCATGGGTATATCCAAAAGAAATATAAAAAAAAAAAATTAAAATTAAAAGAGAGAGAGATGGAGAGTATAATTTGAATCCATATATGTGTATAATTGTAATTTTTTTAATTGTACCGTGTAGATGCATGAGTTATACACTAGTTTATGTAATATAGCATGACTATGTACGATTCATTACTAACTAAGTAATATATGTATTATTCTAAGCAATGTTATACCACCCAATAACTTGTTATTGGATTAATATTTTGAAACTTCAACCGTTGAATTACATGTTTTATATGTTTTCAACATGCATGCCAATTTTTATATTATTCGGATATTATTTACCATTTGATCCATAAACTCGTCTTTTACATATTATTTTAAATTACAAAAACTTGAATTTTAACAATTGATCGATGACATGGTTATTAATCATTGATCATCTTGAAATTTTGCAAGCACAAATAATAAGCGAAGATAATGTAATCTAACGATAGATTTGTCAATATTCGCATCCAATTAAAAAATATTGAGTAGTGTAACATTGTTTAAAGTTACACCATGTATAACTTGAACCCAACCTATATATAAAACCAAATGTTAGAGAAAATTCAATTAGAATCAAAATTACATTTTGCTTTTGTTAGCTTCCCACAAAAATTTAAATTGTTAGATTTTTGCTGTTATTTTTTTTTTCTAAACTAAAGAGCATATTTTTTATACTGTTTCCATTCAGATATTTTGTATGCAAAAATATTAAACCTAAAAAATTGTAATTGAGCTAAACGATCTCATGCACCTATCCCCATTCAATTTAGGAGATACTATTAGACCAATCTATTCTTTTTATTTTGTGTTGTATTTAGTAGAATTTCACATACAATGATTATGAATGGATATGTATATGTAGTATCTAATAGTGATTTTCAAAATTATATACATAATAGCAATGTAATGAGAAATTTGGCATAACTAATATCATGAAAATTGCAAGGAAAAACCATTTTAGTATGTCTAGATTTCCTAGTTGAACTAATGTCTTAGAGCATTCGCATCAGCTCTGGTATAAATGTGTAAAATACACATTTTGATCACTTTTACACATTTTGAACCAAAAAACACTCCACATCAGTTCTTTCAAAATCATGTAAACTCGTGAAAATTTATCAACGAGCTACAGTACCCGTGTAAATTTACACGGGCACTGTAGCTCGTGTATTTAATTTTTTAATAATTTTTTCTCCCTCCTCCCTAACTGACTCTCATCTCCTACCTCTCTTCCCCAACATCCAGCGCGCCAGAATCAACGGAAAATGAACCCAAACAAACCCACACACAAACACACCCACACACAAACAAACCCAAACGACCAGAATCAATTGAAAATTAACCCAAACAAACTCACACATAAACACACCCACACACAAACAATCCCAAACGGACAGAGATATCGGTGCTTATCGGAACGATCTGGGTTGCCGGAGCTCGTGGGTTGGCCGGTGAAGCGAGTGTGGATCGGCTAGTGAAGAAAGGATCTGGATCGCCGGAGCTTGCGGGTCGTGCTTGATCGGAGCTTATGGATTAGACTGAGAGGGAGAGATCGAAGCTTGATCGGAGCTTGTGGATTAGACCGAGAGGGAGAGATCGGAGCTTGTAGATTAGACCGAGAGGGAGAGATCGGAGCTTGTAGATTAGACCGAGAGGGAGAGATCGGAGCTTGTGGATCGGAGTTAGGGAGATCGGAGCTGTGGATCGGTGCAGCCGTGGATCGGAGCTTGTGATCGGAGCTATGGATCAAGCTTGTGATCGGAGCTAGTGTGGATTAGACCGAGAGGGAGAGAGATGGGTATAGAGAGATAGACTAAGAGGGAGACCGAGAGGGAGAGAAATGGGTATAGAGAGATAGACTGAGAGGGAGACCGAGAGAAATAGAATTAGAAAAAATGGAAAGTGATAAAGAGAGAGAGATAAAGCGCGTATAAAAGGGTTTGTTGAGAAATAATAAAATAATTGAAAAAATTGATTATTTAAATAAAAATGGTGATAGAATAAATGAACTGGTGTGGGTGTATTGTAAAAGTGAATGTGTAAAATAGAAAAAGTAGGTTTTTATGTGTAAAATAGACACAAACTTTACATGAGCTGATGTGAATGCTCTAATAACTCAAACCAACATTAAGAGCACCACTTACGCACGAGTTACATACTAGTTTAAGTAATACACATAAATAGTCTTATAAATCATCATTTAATGAGTTGGAGAAGATAATTCCAATTGGGTTTGGAGATTTTTTTTTATTTATTTTTTATTTATTTATTTTTATTTTTATTAAAGCAAAGATACTTTTAAAAAAATTAAAGCAAAAAAACTAATTAAAAAAATAAAGGAAGTTAGATTTTAAACCCTATATTTTTGGGTTATAACAAATTAAATTTTGTAACTTCAAATCTAATAAATTTAACCTTGAAGTTTGAAAAAGAAACAAATTAAACTCTAAGATTTTTAAAAATTAACAAATTAAATCCTAAACTTGTATCAAACTCCAAACACAACGTTGTCAAACTTAAATGAGCTAAAATTTCATTTTATTTTATTTATGGGAGCTGAGATTTTATTTGTTACCTTTTGAAACTTCAAGACTTAATTTATTATTTTTGAAACTATAGGATTTAATTTGTTACACTCTTCAAACTATAAGGTTTATAACATAATTTTTCTTAAAAATACAATCATTCAAACATACCTCTTGATTCTTGGATGGTGATAAGCTTCTCATGTAGGAAGTATTTGTCTAGAGTTCTAATTTATTTCATACTCAACACTCGAAACTCTACAAAGAGTCCTGCGTAAGATATCTGCATGGGACTATTCCATTGATAAAGGTACCTACAAATAAATATTTCTCAGGTGCAATGAAAAGAGAGTCCAATGCAGCTGATCCAAGTAGTGCTTAGATAAATGCTTTTGATGTCACTTTCAAATGTGTGGTTTACTCAAATGAAGAGAGGTATGAGATTGAGAAAGGCAATTGTTAGACTTGGCTGCCAAGCATGGAGTTAGGACTTGTAGTTATTGATTTTTTTTTTTTTTTTTAACTGATTTGTGTTGTTGGGTAAGGACAAAATTATTTTGTTTAAACTTTTTTTAAATGTTGGGTTGTTTGTTTTGGGTAAAATTAGTTAATTGGATTTAAATTTTTTGTTAGCTTCACTATTGGTAATTTTTGTTATTGGGCTTGTTTTTGTTTTAAATTTTAAATTTATAGAAAGGAAGAAAATGCTAGAGCTACAAACTTTTTTACAAATTGCTAATGTGATAAGTAGTTATTGAATAAGTAAAAAAGTGGCGTAAGTGGTGGGCCTAGCTACGAATTGATAAGAATTTGCTAAAATGATATTGTTAAAGGGTAAAGTGTAATTTTATATAACAAAATTGCTAAGATTAACACTAACATATATTCTAATATTAAAAAAAAATATATATATATATATATATTGGGGGGCAAAGGCTACCTCCGACCCTGTTGGCTGCAGTGCTAGAGCTTTGCTTGTTTGATTCATGAATATGAATACCATTCAAGTTCTCTTCCTCCTTTCCCTTGACTCTCTCTCTCCCTCTGAATCCGTTTCTTTTCTCTTTGGAAGCCAAGCTCCCTCAAAGTAGCATATTCCAAGTTAGAACAAATCAAACTAGGACTTAAATTCAACTATCCCATGATTATGAGGTTGAGTTACAACAATTATTATTTCATATGTTGGATTTATTTATATAAATCCTCGATATCACAATGTGTGGATTTCATAACAATGTGAGAGTCACATATTGTAAGAGGAAAACTGCATTATCCAATACATGAGACACATTCTCAAATACCACAATGTTAGCTGATATGAGTTTTATGCAGCAAAATGGATTAAACTATAAGTTATGTATTGCTCCTAAAGTAGTCTTAGGCAGGTTTGTTATATAGCAGATATGGCAACTAGAGTGCCAACTCAATATTGCTGGTACAGCCCAACTATTTTGTAAATCTGAACAATGTTTGCTTGGTTTCCCTGTGAATGGTATAAAAAAAAATACCACAAGATGGTGCTGATGAGTAGTGATTTTTAAACTACCCCCTTGAAATGTGCATGTGGTAGTAATAGCTGGAGTACTGTATTATAACACTCCAATTTGATAGAAATATTTCAGCATCATGTATTTGTGGAATGATTTTTAAGTTTAATATATTATTGGCACATCAGCTAACTTAGAAGTTAGTGCTTCCCATCTAAAGTCAGAGATAGAGTCAATCATTATTGGGCTTCAAAATTTAATGGTCAAGCGCAAAACTGGTGAACATACACCAATTGATCAACTTTAAAAAAAATAGTAACTAAATTTGGTAGAGCTAATTTGTGCTGACTGTAAAGTGTAATATAAAATTCATGTATATAGAAATCATATCTTAACAACATGATTTTAGTTTTGCATATCAATTTGGATATCTAACGTTCAAACCTTTAGAGATATGAATATCTTTAATATAGGAATGACTTCTTTGAATAGTATTCATATTATACATAAATCGTATCTTAGAAATACTATTTTGGGTATACTAATCAGTTTGGATATTAAACATCTAAACCTTTAAGGTTTGGATATTTTTGAGGTAAAAATTCAAATAGTATTTATTTTATACTGAAATTATGCCTTAGAAACACTATTTCAATTCACATCCAATCTTATTCATATTAAGTAGAAATCATATCTTAAAAACACAATTTCAATTCTACATCAATTTGGATATCTGTAATGCAAAAATTCAATACTGGCTCAAACATACTCTTGGATGTTGATAAGCTTCTCGCGTATGAAATATTTGTCTAGAGTTCTAATTTATTAGACCTGGCTGTAGTGCTAGTAATATATGCTGCAGTGTTAATACGACTTACTTAGTTAATGGTGGCTACTTTGGCTGTTGGTGCTGCTGTGCTCTATTTGTTACATGGATTGAGCTGTGAAGAGCAAGGGTTAGGAAGTGTTGCTGCCGCTAGCTGATGTATGGCTAATGATTTGCTGAGCAGCACTGTATATGGTGAATGCAATTTGACTTTCCTTAGTCCCGCCTTAGCTAGTATTAGCAGGCATTAAGGTCGTCGCATTAGTCCTAGGTTAGTGGGCAGGGTCCATTATGCTATGATGAGTGTGCTAACTGCTAAATAACTAACTTCCTACTCTCTCTCTCTCTCTGAGAGTAGCCATTTTCCAAGTTAGAACAGATCATTAGCTAGGAACAGGGTTCCTAACATTCATTGGCTCTATCCAAGACTTAAAACTTAATCAACTATCACATGATTTTGAGGTCGAGTTACAACAATTGTTATCTCATTCATTGAATATATGTATATAAATCTTCCATATCATAATGCTTGGATTTAACAAATATTTGAAACCCACAGCTTGTGAGAGTAAATATGCATTATATAATACATGAGATATTTTCTCGAATTACACAAAATTGTGTGCGATGAGGTGTGATTAATCACTCCTTTCTATTGTGCAGCTGGTACTAATAAGCCACGGTCATGTAAGATAACTCAAATTTTGATAGAAACATTTCAGCATCATGCATTTTTGGACTGATGCATTGTTTATTTCAGAGATAATGTTTTCTAGAAGATAAGTCATTTTTCTAAAAGTATTTTCTATAAAACTAACTCATTTTTCTATGTTTGGTAGTAACCTCAAATGAGTTAAAAAACAATCTCCTAACTTCCCTTATTTAGTTTACTGTGATAGAGTTATTTTTCAAAAAAAAAAAAAGTGAAAAACAACCTTTAAAAATAAGTCCTACTTTTTCTGTTGATTAAAAATATTTTTTTTAACTTATTTTTTCTAATGTTACCAAACATTAGAAAACATGAAAAATTATCTTTACACAATATTTTTCATCAGAGCCTAATTTTTAAGTTGGATATATTGGCACATCAGCTATTAACGTAGGAGTTATGACTTCCCATTTGTAGTTGGAGATAGAGTCAGCCATTATTGGTGGTCCAGCGAAGAAAAAATAGTAAACAAACACCAATTCACCTAGAAGAAGTATACTATAATCAAGTTTGGTAGAGCTAACTTGTGCTGACAGTAATAGTTTAATTAATTACTATAAGGACAATTTATTAGACCTCCCTTTAGGTCTTTAAACACAAATATTGTTGTTTTGAAAATATATCCACATTTTTTAAGGATGTCCACACTTCTTGCGCTACCGAGTGTGTACAATAGTGTGCAAATAATTATTGTTTTTCTTAAAAATGGTCCTATCTACTTTATTTTTCTCTTTCATATTTATTTCCCCTCCCTCTTACTTGTGTTACCCTAGAGAGTTACAGATAAAAATGCATGCATACAAAGGCCAGTTCATCATGAACAAAAAATCAACTTTTCTTTTGGTTATTGCTCAGGGAATTTAACTTGAGATATGAAATGAAACCATGTAAATCCAGCAATGCCAATCTACAAACGCTCACTTTTCTCACATGGTAATGCTAGGGGTACTACAATTTTTACAATTTTTCTCACGCCAAAACTGAACGATAGAACATGATACAATCCCTTTCTAACCAGATTGTGGAAGTTATAGAACTTTATACATGCAAAATTGGTCCCACTGATTGTCTAATTTAATCTTACGATACAAACAATTAATAACAAAGCAGATATGCATCTGCATGACTCAGCTGAACAGAGGTGGTAAATACTTCACCAAATATTAGCAATAGTTCCCTAAAAATTAATGCAAAAGCAGAAAAAGGTTTTGCAAAGCTTCCATTGAAAGTAAACAACTTCATCAAGAGATGCTTAGTGACTGTTTGGATCCAGTGTTTACTTGTGTCTCAGCGTTTGCGTTTTTATTCCAGCTAGGACCTATGCTACAGTACGCGCACGATAAACACTGAGATGAAAAGAGCTAAAACGCAAGAATGAAATTTGAGACGCACCGTTTCATTAAAAACTCCAAACACGTGTACGTGTACCGTTCGTGGACACAAGCCAGCAAAATTCATTGCACAAGCACAGCTGATCTGATCAGATCAAAACAGTGATTCATTACACAAGCACAGAACATGATGAACCTAGAACGGGATTTTTTTATAAAATAACTATAAAAGCCAAACTATATTATTAGTTGGCCAATGTTCAAAACTATTTTAGGATTTAACGATTTGAGTATGTGGGACTCGATTTTACTGTAGCAAATCGACTTTGAAGTAGATGATTTCCATTGGAACTTGACTCTTTAGGAGTCGATTTCCCTCCAACAAAAAACCCATATCACAGCAACGCAGAAACCCAGCAAGGCAGAAACCCAAAAATTGTAGAGACCCAGAAATTACAGCAACGCAGCCCAGAAAACACCAACACAGGAAGAAATTGTCATTTTTTGTTTTGGATTTTTGCTCCGATTGAGATCGTGATTTGGGTTTGGGATTTTGAGAAATGGATTTAGATGAAGAAGGAAGAAGGGATTTAGATGAAATGGATTTTTGGTGACTTGGAAGAAGGGAAGAAGATGGTGAATAGGACTTGAAATGGAGAAATGAGAGCGGAGGAAGAAGATACACAAAAATCGAGTCTATTATACTCGATTTGCTACAGTAAAATCAACTTTCACACACTCGAGTCGTTAGAAACCAAAATAGTTTCAAACTTTGGCTAACTAATAATATAGTTTGGCTTTTATAGTTGTTTTATAAAAAAAAAAATCCCCTAGAACATGATCAAACCCAAAACATGAAATGCGGAGCTTATTTTTTCTTCATCGCGTGTACTGTTTCAATCAAACTGGCATGTACTGTTCCTTTTCTTTTCATTATTATTATTATTATTTTTTTTTTTTTTTGGAAGAACTTGTACTAGTACTAGTCATCAACCCAGAAGCTTCTTCATCCAAGAACAAATCATCAGTCTTTCTCACTGTAGCGTGCACCACCACCAACACTGCACCAATCAACAGCGCCACCAAGATGTTCAAACGCATGCATGTTCTTCATGTTCTTTCCAGAACATGACTACTCATGTTCTTGAAACCCAACAAACCCATCGACTAAGAAGATTAAAACAGTGAACCCAAAACCATATGAATCAAACCCATTTGAAAAAAAATTAATAGTCATTAAACGGATCAAGCCATCAACTGAAGCAACTGATCAAACAGATCTACCCACTGCCGATCAACCCATGATTCATCTTCTTGAAACCCAACAAACCCATCAACTGAGAAGATCAAAACAGTGAAACCAAAACCATGTGAATCAAACCCATGTGAAAAAAAAAAAAAAATCAAACCCATCAAACGATCAAACCCAGCAAATGGAACCGATCAACCCATCCACCAAGCAAACGCAAATCAAACCCATTAAAACAACCCAGAACCGATCAACCCATCCACCACCACCGAGGGAACCCGATCTTTGCCAACGTCGGACCAATGTAGGTGGGCGTGGACCTCTCTTCTCGAAGATACAAGCGTTCAGGTGGGTGAGGAGTGAAAAAAAAAGCATACTTTCAAATGAGCTACAGTACCCGTATAAAAAAATAATCACCCGCATTTTTCACTTATTTGCTACAGTGTTTTCAGTTTCAACAAAAATAAACTGTATCCAAACAAAAATAAACTATATCCAAACGGACCTTTAGTCTAGAAATTTTTAATTAACCATCTGTGGATTTAGACTGTTGGTTTTGTACACCAAGAAAGATCCAGTGCTAAAATAATTGGATGCCAGTGCCTCTCCAGCTGAGGTTGGCTGAGAGAGTGCCAGTTGAGAGAGTTCAAGAACAGAACCCATGCAGAAACTCATCCTGCAATTAGCATAAAATAAGAGAACAGCCAAAATAAGAGCAAACACATTGGCAACTGATTAAGAAAAAGCAATCGGTTCAGTTTACTTCCAAGGGATGCAAAAAGGTTTCATATTTGCGTTGAAGAAAAAAAATGATTGTGAAATGTTCCACTCCGTTACAAGAAACAAGTGATACACAATTCATATTTGTTACTAAGATATCCTAGGTTTGAACTAGTCTTGATCTTCATTTAGCTGACATGATTTGGCTGTATGTGATGGAAATACTTGAAGATGCCATATATAATTCAGGTATTTTATCAAAAACCCCAGTGAAATAGAACACATAGAGATGAAGTGTGTCAAATGACTCAAATTATAAAAAACCTTACCTCACAGCATCCAGTAATTGGCTAGCTATGTGCTTTCTTCTGTTAGAGGGAGTGACCCAAATAGCTCTAATGCCACAGACAGCAGGTACCCCTTCGTTTTCACAAATGATTGCTCCATTGAGATTCCCATCCAAAACCTCAGAACTATTAACAGAACGGGTTCTTTTCTTGACTTCCCTTTTAAAACTGATATCCCCAAATTGGAGGGAGGTTGAACTTTGTCTTGCCACTTCCTTGGCAGAAGTGCCCTCAGATCCCCCATTCGATGAGCATGAGCAAACTTTGAATGCTTGTTTTATTGGTTCTGCAAGTAGGCAACCTACAATCCTTTGGGAGGAAATAAACAGATAAAAAAACCCCAGTGAAATAGAACACATAGAGATGAAGTGTGTCAAATGACTCAAATTATAAAAAACCTTACCTCACAGCATCCAGTAATTGGCTAGCTATGTGCTTTCTTCTGTTAGAGGGAGTGACCCAAATAGCTCTAATGCCACAGACAGCAGGTACCCCTTCGTTTTCACAAATGATTGCTCCATTGAGATTCCCATCCAAAACCTCAGAACTATTAACAGAACGGGTTCTTTTCTTGACTTCCCTTTTAAAACTGATATCCCCAAATTGGAGGGAGGTTGAACTTTGTCTTGCCACTTCCTTGGCAGAAGTGCCCTCAGATCCCCCATTCGATGAGCATGAGCAAACTTTGAATGCTTGTTTTATTGGTTCTGCAAGTAGGCAACCTACAATCCTTT
The DNA here is from genome assembly GCF_002906115.3 of Quercus suber. Taxonomy (NCBI): domain Eukaryota; kingdom Viridiplantae; phylum Streptophyta; class Magnoliopsida; order Fagales; family Fagaceae; genus Quercus; species Quercus suber. Next base: position 423,201 of record NW_027069801.1, read on the forward strand.
GGGAGGAAATAAACAGATATACCTGCCAACATGAGAAACAAAGCAAAGAACGGCAAGTCAACACCTCAATGCACTATCTTATACAACAGAGGCATGACCCCTGATTCAAGTACTGTTCTTCCAAAAAAAAAAAAATAGAAAATATAGCAAATGACTCTAAAATCTACAGATAGCATACCAGAACCCTCTATCTGGTGCAACTAGACCATAAGGAGGTTCATCTATTACAGCGGCAGAGTGGGGTTTTAAGGGGAGGTTTGGCCCAATCAATTGCAAGATGGAATTAGGTACATTCAAATAGAAGACAACTCAAAAGTGTTCACCAATTGTGATATTTGAAAGTCTGTCATGCCTTGAAGAAAATGGACGCTGATCCAAGATATTATTAATTCATCAGATGACTGCCAGGAAGTTAGAATTAATCATGCTCATCGGGAAGCAAATAGAGTAGCTTTGCTGTGTTAGAATTGGGTATTGTTATGGATAATTTCAGTCATGGGAAAACAGATTTCCTCCATCAGTAGGAAGAATTTTAGGAGAAGATGCTGGGGAACTATCATTTCCATATACTTTTGAGTCTAGATTATTGTTTTTCTGTTTCTAAGAAGGCAAAACTAAACACACACACACTCAACACACAAAGAATATAATAAAGTTCAGTTCAAAATCCACACACATGTATGTATGAGAGAGAATTCAAGGATGAGAAACTTATGCAGACAGATGAACAAGTACACATTTTAGCATTACAGAACTGGAAGGAACCATAAAGCAATCATCATAGAAGTTGTAGTTTGTTGAACGTGAATTCATAAAATTGATGTTCTATTTTGGAATCATTGAAATCTGAATGGAATCAAGAAAAATTTAACAAACAAATCAATAACAGTGAAAGAATCCTCTAGCAATTTCTTTCATTATAAGAGGAAATGAAACCTTATGAAACTATCAAGTAAAAGATAATGCCGATACCTTACAACTCTTATGGAAAATCCATCCACTTCCAAGCTCAATCTCCATCATTTTTACCACTTCCTCCACCTGCCAGTACAATATTGTCCCAATTTATTACCACAAAGCATTAACTCACAAGTCCCATTTGCATACCAATTAATATAAACTAACAAATTTTCATTTTTATTGGTAAATTACACATGCATCTAATGGATTCTAAATCAGCAACCTCACCCTCTACATATTCTTATGGGAGGAAAAAGTTCCATTTAAGCCAAAACTCATTAGTGTAGGCATAAGCTAACAATTACAAACCATCTTATTCATTAATTTCAAAGAAATCACAAATTAAACACGAACCTTGCTCCTGTGTGCAACAGGATCACAATCTAACACCAAAACAATTCGACCACCTTCAATTGAAGGCATATGGACAACCCTTTCACTGCACCAACCCTATAAAAAATTAAAATTAAAAAAATTTATTAAAAAAAAAAACTCCAAGTTAGCAATATAAAAAATAAATCACTAAAAAATAACAGTGCTAGAGAGAAAATTTTCAAAACTTTTTTCCCACAACTTGTCAAGGTAGCAAATTATGATTGGTGTAACACTATTTTCACATCGAGCCATCATTGATAATTCTTTTATTGTAAACCAATTATAAAATGTCACATCAACAGTTGTGGAAATATCATGAATTTTTTTGTCACTAGACTTAAAAACAAACAATGAATCACATAGTTCTTAATGTAATATACCTTGAATGGAATCCCAAGGGTATAGTCTCTATGAAATCCCTTGTGAGCCTTCTCATCCTCTTCCTCTCCAGGAGCATACTTGACCCCGCATGTTGAACATGTGTGTAAATTAAAATCAGACTGACCCAAATCCAAATGCAACTGTGCATAAGTTCTCTTCTTATTCGTCTTAATTGCTCTTTCAGAACTCTTCGATTTCGCTATTGAACACAAATTATCTGAATTGGGTTTCTTCCCTAGTATGTCACCGATTGACCCATTGTTACTGTACACCCAAAAAAGTGTCATAGAATATATAAATTCATCATTATTCTTCAAAACCCATGTGTGCAAACAAGTTGAAATACCCAAATGTTTAACTTAATTGATTATTGTTTAGATTCCCAGATAACAAAACAGTGTACTAAAGCCAACGAATATATAGAATTCATCATTATTCTTCAAGACCGATGCTTGCAAACAAGTTGAAACACCCAAATGTTGAACTTAATTGATTTATTTAGATTCCCAGATAACAAAACAGTGTATTAAAGCCAATGAATATATAAAATTCATCATTATTTTTCAAAACCCATGAATGCAAACAAGTTGATACACCCAAATGTTTAACTTAATTGATTATTGTTTAGATTCCCAGATAACAAAACAGTGTATTAAAGCCAATGAATATATCAAATTCATCATTATTCTTCAAAACCCATGTATGCAAACAAGTTGAAACACCTAAATGTATAACTTTTAATTGATTATTGTTTAGATTCCCAGATAACAAAACAGTGTATTAAAGCTAAATAGAAGCAAAAATGAAGAGCCTAAGTTATAAGATCATTCAAAACCCATAAACAAAGAGCTTTACCTATCTGGGTTTTGAGCTCTGCGTGAGTAGGTGTTGAAGAATTGGTGCTGTTTGTTCTCCCAGATGGTGAGTTCGTCAAAAATGGGAGGTGGGTCCGGAGACTTGGGTGCTATAGAAGTAGAAATTGGGTTTTTGAAGAAAGTACTGATCTTAGCTTGCATTGTTGTATGGCAATGTGTTTGGTTTTCTTGCCTAAATTTGCCGGAAAAGTATTTTCAGTGTTTGGTATTGCATGTAAAACCTATTTTTAGAAAACCCAACAACCACAATCACCACCATAAACCCAGCCACCACCGGCAACTACAAACCCAGCCACCACATAACCAATTAACCTGAAAAATCATAGTCAAAATCAAAACCCATTAATCTCAAAATCAATGTCAAAACCCATAATCCACCGCCATTGAAACCCACAAACCACCTTAGCCAACGATCCACCACTCCCAATCGGCCACCATCAACGCTTAAACTCACCCCCAACCCACCACCATTGAAACCCATTATCAAAATCTCAAAACGTTCCACAATTAATCAACAAGAATCATGAAAGGAAGCAAAACGAAATAAGAAATGGGAGGAAGTTACATTTATGGCGGAGACCAGTGAATCTGGGCAAGCTTGTTGTCAACACCATAAAGACAATGGTTGAAAATCTGAAATGGAAGAGTGAAAGTGGAGAGAGATGAAAAGTGTTTTCAGATTGCAGAGGAAGAGGAAAAATGTTGAGTAGTTGGCGGGCAATGGAAGTTTTGAGCGGTGAGATAGAATTTTAGCTTGTATTGGTAGTGTAATTTTGAGTTGGCTTATTTTTACTCGTGTCATTCATCCATTGGTTAGTCCCCCCAAACAAGAGTGCTGACCTGGAGTGAGTGGCTCATAGTGATGAGAAACTACCTTATCGGTGGAGGGGCTTGCAAGCACGACGGTGGGGCCGTGGCTTCACCAGCGATAGCTCTCTCCATCCTTCGACTTGGGCTTGGCGTGAGTGAGTGAGGAGATAAATTTGCTGAGGAGAGTGAAAATGATTTGAAGGTAAATTGAATGTGTAAAATGATTTACAGATGTGGTGTGATGTGGGGTGAGTATATTACAGTCAATTGAAATCTATTTTCAGTTTGATCGGAAATTCTTATGTTGCCAAATACCAATAACGGTGTAAAACAATTTCAAGAATTCAATTATACCTGAAACAAACGCAGCCTTAACCGACACGTTCAAATTCTTTTATGCTTTTATTATAACTTTCAAATTTAAAATAAATAAAAAAGCGCACCCACATTCTATCTCTCTCTCTCTCTCACTCTCAAAGGAGAAATCCATTTTAGCCTTTTTAGGCTGTCTTGATTGAAATTAGAATTAAGAACCCATGCGCATATCTCAATTCACAAAAATGATTCTAACATTGTCGCTATTGTCAGACGAAAAAAAAAAAAAGTACCATGTCAAGCAAAAGAAAAGAGCCCACCAACCGGAATTGCCAAAGAAAAAACCAAGAGAAAAGAAATGAAAGGTAGGCAAATAATGTAAAGGTGATGAGTATTATAGGAAACAAAAGTAGTCACCATTTTAGTGTTCATTCGATAGCACCTTATTTAGCTAAAACTAAAATTTTTTTGTTAAAAATACTGTAAATAAAGCTTAAAGGTAGTTAAAATAGTAGTACAATAAGAGTCATGAATAGTACCAAAAAGTGTAATAATGTCCATAAATAGTAACAAAAATAAGCTGAATAGTAGCAAAAATAGTAACAAAAATAAGCTAAATAATAATAAAAAATAGCTTTTTAAGTCAATGTCAAACGCACACTTATTATATTTATTTTAAGAGAAAAAAAAAAGTTAACTATGTAATTTGCAGAAAGAAGCCGTATGGTTGTGTAGAAACACTTAAAAAAGACATAGCAATAGCAATAGCAATCACATGAGAAAGAGAGAGAGAGAGAGTTTTGTGAAGCGTGGAAAGCTTTGCTTTGTGTTTGTGTTTGTGTTTGTGTTTTATGTTTAGTGTTTTAAAGTGTTTGTGTTGTGTTATGAGTTGTGATTTTCTCTCTCTTCCATGATCCTCAATTATTTCAAGGACCATCTTTATTTATCTTTCCCAGACTTTCTCTTTTTTCATTTTATTTCCCATTAAATACAAACCAGGGAAGACCAAAAACAAAACCAAACCCAACAAACAAACACCTTATATGTTCTGATCGTTTTTTAACCTGTAAAAACATCAAATTTTACATTCAACAAAGCAAAAACAAAAACATTTTTTGTTTGTTTGTTTGACGTTTCTTAAAGAAAAGAAAAAAAATGGCGGCGGCTAACCGTGAAATGGTTGTGTTTTGCTTCGACACTCTCGTCTCTTACTACAACAGCCAAGATGCTCCTCCTACAATAGAGGGTCTATATGAAAGTTGCTACATCCAAATATATATATATATATATAAGCTGAATTATCTATACTATTATTTAAGTGGCTTCCCATGTTTGGGTTCTTCATTTCTTTTATTGAAAAATGTCTCTACATCCTTATGTTTAAGTAGAGACAAAACTAAAGGACAATCACGTAAAAATACAGCTCTAACTCCCACTAAAACATTGCCTAAAAAATAGAGTCACTCTCCTACTATTTTCAAATTACTTTATCAACTTATAAATTAGATTCTCAAAATAAAAATTATATATATAAAATAAAACGCGAAAAGCGTGTGTGATAAGGCTAGTAGCATTTAATGTTGTTAAGCTCATGTTGCTCCAACTCATCTATCACGTCATTGGCCACATAATCATTTTTTTCTTATTTATTTTTTATTTCTTCTTTTTTAGAATATTAAATATATAAATAAATTGACTTTAAACATATATTTTTAGCGGTTTTAACTTTACATATGACTTTTTCTTTACCCCAATAAAATCAACAAAGAATCAAAAACCAAAAACAATGTCTATACATATCTATTTATATTATATATTATAATATAATAATGGAAGTTTGCAATAAATTTTATAAAACTTTTTTGTGTTACATCACTAGAATCCTTTCTTTTCTCTTCTTTTTTTTTGCATTTTTTTACTTTATTCAACCTTTCATCATCTTCAACTCCTGGCTTTTTAATTCAATGATTCATCTCCTCAAGTCATTGTCTTCTTTAATTCCTAATTTGATTCTCTTTATAGATTTTTAAATTTTCTCCTTTATATCTTGTTAAATTCTACCGTTTCATTTTATTAAACCTTTCATCTACTTCCACCCTTCCTCTTCCATCTCATTTTTCATATAAATTTCTTATTACTTCATTTCCAGCTCTCTCCTATTCCTTCCAAGTTGTTCACAACAAAAATAGTCAATATTCTTGGTCTCTCTCCAATATTTTTTTTTTGGGTGGATTTTTTTTATTGTTTCAACTACACTTTTTTTTGTTCACTAATGGTTCTTTTTGTTATTATACTGTTGATTTAATTATCACATCACATTTGTTTCTCTTTTTGGCAAATTTGTATCGATTTTATTCATATTTAGGTCTTTTGGTATTCTAATTCCCAATCACCTATTCTTTTTCTTTATCCCATTGGTTTGATTTGATTTGGGTTAATACTTAGTTGTTTTGTAAGTTAGAATTTGATTTTTTTAGTGATCCATTTGGATATTCAACTATGAGACTTTACTAAGTTTTGTTTATACTTTAATCCTTTTGGGTAGATAAATTTGTAATTTTTGAGAGAATGTACTCTTAACAGGTATTAGAAGTACTTTATAGTGCCACTTATTCAGACAAAAGCAAAGGTTAGTCAAACCAAAATAATTAGATGAGTGACGACACATAGCTTTTCCAATTGTAATATTATTATTATTATTATTATTATTATTATTATATAAGGATACATATAGAAACTTAATTATGAGATTTTGCTAATAATTGTTTATTTAATACTCTTCTTGGATGGACGAATTTGTAGTTTCTGTAAAGAAAATAATCTCAATAGATTATCATTGGTCCAAATAATCATTGTTAAGCGATGATTGATATACCATTTTATTTGTTTGCAAAGCATCTTCATATGGGTATGTTTTGATTCGGTATATATTTATGAATGTATTGAGATAAGCAATGTATTCAAGAAAAGAAATATGATCAAACTTTGTATACTTCAAAAGAGATAGATTGGTTTGGGATTAAAGATAACAATAAAATAGAAGGCTACAATTTGAAGTTTTATGAATGATGGAAAAACTCTATTTTTCTCATTCGTTTCTAACTATCATGATTGAAAATTTTAATTCTCCCTATATTCTATTACTAGCGAATTGACTCATAATATGGGTAAATGAAAATTTTAATACAAAAAAGAAAGTAATATATATATATATATATATATATATAAGGGGAAAAGCTTACAACCAAGCCCAACCCAGATGAGACTGGCCTAAGATGGAAGCCCTATACAACTAGATTGTAGAGGTGGGTGGTCAAGGTCAACACTTTGATCCCTGGTAGCTACATAGGGGTAATTAAAGAAAGATGATCAATAAAGACAACAATACATGAGAAGATTTATGGTAGGAAAAGAGAGATTCTTATTTAAGTCCTTCCTCAGGCTAGTCGAGAAACAATTGTTCTTTAGGAAAACGCCTCTTGATTTTACAATGGTTGCTTTCTCTCTAAAACTCCCTATTTCTCTGACCCCCCCCCCCCCCTAAGGGTGGATCTTCCTTCCTATATATAGTTGTATGGATTGCATCTCAGCCTTCCACTTGGAAGGCTATTGATCTTTCTCTAGATACTTGTCCCATTACTACTTTGTTGGTAGCAGTTGAGCGGGCTACAGGCTATGGGGGCACTGTTGAGGGGTAAATGTGTCATTAACGTGGCAAACTGAGTTGGTATAGTGCATTAAATGTGGAGGTGATGGAAACTCTATCTGAAAGTTGCCTCCTACCTTTGCTTATACATCACTACAATCCTCCTCAGCCTTTAACCTTATGGTCTTGGTGGCTTATCTCTCGTATTTCGAGAAGTATCTGTTCCTCAAGCTTCTCGAGCGGGTTGTCCTCCTTGGTTTCCCTGGCATGGCTGTTTTGATTGTTCTGGGCCTGGTTTGGTGAATAGTTAGGCCCAGTTACACCTCAAGTGTATCCTACTTGATGATTCCCTCTCTTTGGGCTTCCTCCTCCCATAATATATATGATTTTTTATTTATAGAGATCACAAAATTTCATTACTTTAAAAAGAAAAGAAAGTAATAAAACGTTGTTTATTTAACAAAAATTTATTAGAATGTTGCCCTTCTTTGTTTGGACCCCTTGGTAAAGGGATATATAAACAAAGATCATTTCTTAATTAATAATTTAATATGTCTAAAAAGAAATTTTCTTATGAAAAAAAAAAACCGCTTTGTTACAAATGACTAGTCTTAATATATGATTTTATGAATATTTTAAAAAATAAATTATCTATTATATTTTATTAAAAAAATAAAAATATTCTTGCACATTGCATGAATTTACAAGTCTTGGTGGCTTATCTCTCGTATTTCGAGAAGTATCTGTTCCTCAAGCTTCTCGAGCGGGTTGTCCTCCTTGGTTTCCCTGGCATGGCTGTTTTGATTGTTCTGGGCCTGGTTTGGTGAATAGTTAGGCCCAGTTACACCTCAAGTGTATCCTACTTGATGATTCCCTCTCTTTGGGCTTCCTCCTCCCATAATATATATGATTTTTTATTTATAGAGATCACAAAATTTCATTACTTTAAAAAGAAAAGAAAGTAATAAAACGTTGTTTATTTAACAAAAATTTATTAGAATGTTGCCCTTCTTTGTTTGGACCCCTTGGTAAAGGGATATATAAACAAAGATCATTTCTTAATTAATAATTTAATATGTCTAAAAAGAAATTTTCTTATGAAAAAAAAAAACCGCTTTGTTACAAATGACTAGTCTTAATATATGATTTTATGAATATTTTAAAAAATAAATTATCTATTATATTTTATTAAAAAAATAAAAATATTCTTGCACATTGCATGAATTTACAACTAATTATGGTAAAAATGGTGACACACAGGTTGCAGTTAATTTCACTTGAATTCTATACCTTTTAGCCTATTAGACGCCATGGGAATCTCCATAAAGCAGGTAGACGACCAGCATACAGGGACCTAGGATTGAAATTGGGAGCCCTATATGCTCATTTTGTAGGGAAGCTAGCTAGGCAATAATTGCAAGTTTCTCTTTGGTCTGTAGTTTGAGATGTTATTGTGTGTTTCTATTGCATGCTTCTTCACCCTCACATAAGGGTGGACCTCACACTTACGGTCCACTCTCATGTGAGGGTGAAGAAGCATGCAACAGAAACAAGGTATTCTTTTTCCCCTAGTTGGTGTCCACTGCCTAGTGGCTTGGGTAAAGAATTAATCAACCCCAATGACTGGATGTCATATAAATTGTGACACTTGGAACCAATGTGATATCCCTTTTTTTTTTTTGGACTGCCGTGCAAGTTTCTCCAAGGAATTTGCTTCCACATGGATGCTATTGTCATTAAAAGAATTATGCTCACAACTTTTGATACAATTTTGTGTCACAATTAACTATATAGTAAGTTATTATTAGTAAAGATATGTCTTTATATGACCCATTGATACATCATTTTTAATCACAACTCACTTTGTGATGAGTTGCGACATAAATTTTGTTAAAAATGGTGTCCCTAACATAATTCTAATAAGAAAATGCATTTTGCGTGTTAGGCAATGTATGGTGTTATCTAACTTGCCATGGGCTTGACCATCTGTCTATCACTGATAATAAAACTCTTTAGGAGGAGGTTGTGCCATGCACCAAATGATTCACTCGAGGGGTTTAAAAGAGGGAATCAAGGCTCCGTACATCATAGCATGGCAGCTATGGTTGGGTTTGGATACGATGGATAGTCACGGCGCGTTTTGCTTCCTGCGTTTTCTCTTTTTTTTTTTTTTTGCCGCAATTGTTGACATTTTGGAGACAAAATTTACTGTTCACGCACTGTTCATGCACTGTTCACGCAATATTTAATATTAAAAGTGGGTCCCACGATACTATTTACACATTTAAAAATTATTTTGCTACAGTGTTTTCAGCAACAATCAGTTTTTATCAACTTTCAGCAACAATAAGTGCTATCCAAACGGACCCTATGTCTCTAGACTCCCCATCAACAACCAACTAAGGAAATTCCCCTAGGTAGTGTTTCAGTGGCAATATTTAGATTTTAAATCAAATGATTTAAAATACCTTGATTCTAAATCCTTTAATTTATTTTTTTTTTTTGTTTGGATTTTCTTATAAATGGAAGGATTTGAAATTTATCATTTGAAATTTTATTGTTTGAATACCTATATTTAAATTTGAATTTGAATTTGAATCAATAAAATATATTTTTTAAATAATTATTTTCTAAAATCTTTCGTATTTTAATTTTAGTGGCATTTTTAATCCATATATGTAGGGAATGAAGAAGCCATTGATAAACCGATTGACAAGATGATGACTAAATATCTTCTATCATAAGCAACTAAAAAAATGTTTACCAACTCTAGAGAGAGAGAAAACCCAAAATACATGGGTTTTTTTTTTTTTTTTTTTTTTTTTTTCACAACATTCAAGATCTCAAACTATATTAGCATACCCAAAATATGTATTTTACACAACATCTAAAAGAACAAACTAGCACTCGAAAATAGAACTAATGGGGACTAAGTGGAAGTTGTATCCAGTCTTTCTTATCATCATCATCATTTGAAAGACTTTTCAAATACTTATAGTCCTTTGCACATTCATGCATTAGTTTCTCAACTATTTTAAATATTTCAAGCTAAGGAGTCCAGATACCTTTGAAACATTACATATATATCTTCACCAAAAAGTTATGGTTGCTCTTGATTTTTCTTTGCTATGAAGTACTCTTTTAGACAAGAACAATGCTCTTTTAGAAAGGAATCAATATTTGCAAGACTGCAACTTCAACTAGTGATTTTTCCTACTCCAGTTGTCAATAACTTTGTTTTTATAAGCACCTTCTTTTGTATTTTTCTAAGGAGTAAAAAGAAGAAGCAATAAGTTAACTGAAATAAAATAATTTGGACACGGAAAAGGGAAAAAATAAAATAAAATCAGGGCATTATGTAAGCATTGTATTAGTGATAAAATATGAATTTTAGTTAGCTCAACTGGTAAAATCGTTAATAGTTGAATAAAAGATCTGGGGTTTAACTTTAATTTCCGTCTATACTAAAAACTGATTGGTGTCTTGGTCTGATGATAAAGAGTTATTATCAGAAACGGACGTCATAGGTTGAAACTCTCTTAAAAAAAATATTAATGATAAAATTATGCTTAATTAATAAACTAACAATCTATACCCACAACATAGTAAGCACATGAAAAAGACATGTTCATATATAAGTGAGGGCATNTTTTTTTTTTTTTTGGACTGCCGTGCAAGTTTCTCCAAGGAATTTGCTTCCACATGGATGCTATTGTCATTAAAAGAATTATGCTCACAACTTTTGATACAATTTTGTGTCACAATTAACTATATAGTAAGTTATTATTAGTAAAGGTATGTCTTTATATGACCCACTGATACATCATTTTTAATCACAACTCACTTTGTGACGAGTTGCGACATAAATTTTGTTAAAAATGGTGTCCCTAACATAATTCTAATAAGAAAATGCATTTTGCGTGTTAGGCAATGTAGGTGTTATCTAACTTGCCATGGGCTTGACCATCTGTCTATCACTGATAATAAAACTCTTTAGGAGGAGGTTGTGCCATGCACCAAATGATTCACTCGAGGGGTTTAAAAGAGGAATCAAGGCTTAAAGTAATGTGGAATAATGTTTAAAAATAAGAAAGAGATAGTGTCCTAAGTTTTAGGCTAAAAGGAAAAGATAAAAAAAAAAAAAAAAAAAAAAGGCCTAAAACTTAGGAACATTAAATTACTTTTTTAACCAATTGGTGTTTTTTAATTTACAATTATTTAACTAAAAAATAGGGGTATTTTAGAGAGTTTAAAAATTTGTGTGGGGGATATTTTAGTACAAAAAATGTTGAAAACCAAACAGAAAATTCTGTTATTAATAGAATAGATAGATGTATGCGTTCAACCTAATATCGGTTTGGATCAAAAACCCTAAATTTTAAGATTCTTATGCCACACTTAGGGCCAATTTGGTAAGAATATTTAAATATAATTTTTTGTTTTGCAATTAATAAAATGGTGGATACCACACATGAATATATTGTTTGACTGATGTTCTCTATATACAGTTTTCAAAAAACTGTACCATATTTTCTTTATTCAGAATATGATTTTGAAAACAGTTGAGAGGATGTTTTCAAAATATAAAAAATGTTTTTAATGACATAGTTGTAAATAAATTGAAAACTGTAGACTCCATAGATTTGTCCAAACTCTTTTCTATCTCTTAAATTAAGGAGCTTATTTTTATCATAAAAAATTTCTCACATTTCAAATTTGAAACTTATCATTATAAAAAAGAAGAAGAAGAAGAAGCTATTTGAACTATATTCCCTTATAATTATCTACACACAGATATATATACTAGCCTTATCACACACACTTTTGTGCATGCAATGAGGCTTTTTTTTTTAATTACTTTTTTATAGTCTAGTGTCATAATTTTCCTTTTAAAAAAAAAAAAAAATTGGATAAGTTTGTTTTGAAGACATGGATTAGTAGAAGAGTGTCCTACTTTGTAAGCATTTTAAATGGAGTTTGAGATATATTTTTACTGAGTTGTCTTCAAATTTTTTCTCTATTAAACTTAAAGTTTAGAAGTACTTACAAACCACATAAAAGTCCATTTCATATAAGAGAATTATCTTATATATGTATATATAGAGAGAGAGAGAGAGAGACAGAGAGAGAGAGTGAGAGAGAGGGAGAGTAATCCATAGATTTTACAAGTCACTTTTTGTAAATTTTTTAAAAAAAATATAAAAAAATAGACATGGTCTTCCAAACTTTTTTTTTCCCAATATTTTGAAAATTTTTCTTTAAAATGATATACAAACAAGTATAGTGTAAAAATTATTATTTGAAAACTAGTTCCAATTTCAATTTTTTGAAAATTATTTTTATATTGTTTTGAAAAAAAAAAAATTCTCTTACTAAACAGAACCTTATATATTCATAGTTCTCATACTAATTATATAAAGTCAGAGATTACCACGAAGCATGGCTTTAACATTATAGAAAGCCCCACCAAATTAAACCCAACAATTATAAAAGCAAAAACACAAGCGCATCTATCAAAAAGCACAAGATTAAAAACAAAAGCCCAATAGACTGAAGTAAAATTTTCGTGTAAAGAAAATATATAATCGAAGAAGAAAAATCATGCAAAGCTCAGACAAAACAGCCACTTAGCTTAGACAAACAAAATACTTCTAAGGACCCAGTAACCATAGTAAATAGAGAAAGATATCAAAATCAACTCAGTCAATAAATCACACATAGCTGACAGCTCACAAAGTCATTTCATCAAAGACTTAATTTGCATTTTCAATTAGTCCATCATTGTTGAACTCTAAAAACATTATAAAAAATCCAACAATTCCTTAACAAAACTGAACCAACACAGTTTACTAAACCTCATTTATAACTCCTAAAAAATTAAAAAATTCAACAACATTGCCATTCCTAAGTCCTAGCCTTACAATAGATACAAACCCACGTAAACAAATCCAAACAAAACCCACACAACCCAAATACAAACGAAAACAAAATTTAATTTTTTTATGCAATTAGATTTTGTTTATATCAAGTGCTATGATATGGTGGAAAAAAATTAATGGGTATTTTTTAATTATTATTTTTAATTTTTCTCTTGAGGTTGTGTATAGTGATTTGGGGCTACATTATTGTCTGGCTAATTTTATTTTATGTTATTAATGTGTTGGTTTGTTTATCAGGATTGCTAGTTTCTTCACTATTTTAATTATGAGATTTTGGAGTCAAATTAATTTCTTTTTAATGTTACTGTCCTGAATGCACGTCAATTGTTCCATGATATGTAATGGGGCTTCAGTCTGTGACTAAATTTTTACTTGTTAGTGTTTGCCATTCAGTTGTATTCCTAATGCATAATTGTTAACTTAATATTGTAGTTTATGCATTAAAATTAACAACAACAACAAAAAATTGCAGCTAGTGTATCAACTTTGTATTGTAGAGTGACAATATCACCATGTATGTCATATTAAATTATTTTTATTTAGGTCAGAAGCCTTTACAATTTGTAGTTGCTACTCCCTATTCCTTGATTTACCATGGGTAGTTAACTTCACCATTTTATTGTTTAAGTTTTTTCTGTTACATGTTTTTTCATTCACTTGTGTTAAAATATATTAGGATATTACGATAAATATATAGATTATAGTTCTGTAAAATACTGCAGACTACCATGGTTACCATTACAGAGTCTAATGTATTCCTGTATACACCCTACGATTTGGCTCCTTGTGACATACAGTTTAGAATAGTAACAATGTAACCATTAAGGGAAAGAGGGGTGGGGATTTATATCTTCCCTTGTTTTGATTTGTTTTTAAAGGAGAGGGGGATGGATTTGGGGGAAACCCCTCCCAACCCACTATTTTTAATCTCCCAATTTGAGGTAATTTGGAGGGGAAGGGATCCTAGATTATTAAATTCTTCCATGTTGACCTTAATATTTTTAACTGTTGAGTTTAATAAAGAAGGGTATATTTTTCCATTTTCTTATATATTACAATCAAATAAGAAGAGGGGTAATTTTTATGTACTTCCATTTTCCCCTTATTTAAATATCCAAATAAGGGAAGGGATATCTACTCTATTAAGGAGGAGTATCTATCCTCCTCTTCTTCACTCTCTAAACATAGTGTAGAGGCTCTACCTTTTCTGCTCTTTTTTTTTTTAAATTTTTTTGGAGGAATTGGGGGGGGGGTTGGGGTTGATAAGTAAGGTGTTGGGTTGTTTAAATGTAGAAAATGGGTGAAATTATAACATTTCCATTTTGTTGATCTCCTCTTCTGCCTTTTGAAGCTGTGACTCAAACCTGGTCAGAACCCCTAAAGTTGTTTTTCATTGGAGTTGCTGCTGAATGCACTTTTTTCTCTTTGTAACAGCTTATTATTGCTGCTTGCACATGCATTTAACATGTGATAAGGGATAAGTGTCTCCTTGTTGTTTGATACCTACTGTTCTCTACTTTCTTTTTCTTTTTCTTTTATAAAATTCTTTTGTTAACTAAGACCTATATAATATTGGCCACCTGACTGTTATTGGTTGCATTAGGTATATTTTTCAGTTACTTATATTCATCTGAGCAGTGAAGTAACTTCAGCTAGGGCTTTATGTTTTTTTTGCTTTTTTTTTTTTTTTGCTTTTCGACTAAGAACATTCTGCTATAGCAGTGCTGGATGTCATAAAAAAGTTCTAGCTTTTGTTTTTTTTTTTTTTTGGTTGCTTTTACATTTTCCCCCTAATATTATTTTTTGCTAGCGTACTGACATGGGATGGAGTTGTAGTGGCTCTTCAAGTTCACTGCACTAGTTTGAAATGGCCGTTCCTTTAACTGCTTTTTTTGCTTCATTTTTCTTCATCACTGGTATTACAATATTTTTGCTCTATGTTTGGCAGGAACATCTCCCATTACATGGCTTGTGCATTCACAGTCCTTGATTCGTTGACTTTTGGTTTTGATGAATCCAATAATACTATCATGCATTTCCCCTGCAAATTTGTTTTTGATGGTTCTTGGATATACGTTTAAATTGTTGTTTATTTCATGTTTTCTTAAAGAATGCTATGAGGAAAGAATTGTATGGTTCTGTAATTTGCACAGTAGAACTTTGTTTTGCATGATATCCTTATTGAACACAAATAAATACTCTGGTCCAGCCCATTGTTTGTGACTTGGAAGAAAGTGGTGAATGGTGGGGAGCCTCGCTTACGTGGATGTATTGGAACTCTAGATGCTCGTTGGTTGATTAATGGCTTCAGGGACTATTCTCTAAACAGGTACTTTCCTCTAAACTATTTAGTTGCTGTTCATTCTGGCGCTTGTACTTAACACTCATGGACAACAATACACCCCCCCCCCCTTCCCCCCTACTCTCANACAGAAGAAGAAAAAAAAAATTAAAAGAATGACAAAGTTTGGCTACAAACTTGGTGTAGCCGAGAGTTATAACTCTCACTAAAAAATAAAAAAAAAAAAAAAAAAAAAAAAAACATAGTTACATATATTTAAAAATAATCATTAAATATACGTTTTTATGTTCTTAACTTAAATGTCAAATTCTGTGCTAATAAGATATTATTTACTATTTGATCCACAAAACATACCTATTATGAATAACTTTAGACTATAACTATAAAGGCTTAAAATTTAAATATTTGATTGATAACATAACTATTAATTTTGATTTTTTGAAAATCTTGCAAGCGTGGAGGATATAAAAAAAAATGTTATCCAATGGTAGATTATTAAAATTCACATTCAATAAAAAAAAAACCCGTAGACGTTTTTTTGTGGATTCAGATTTAGTACTAAAGAAAAAGAGAGATACAAAGTTTAAGAGAATGAGAAGAGTTGAGAGAGACAAACCTTAATGCCAATGTGGTTTCAGCTTCAACGTTATTACAGCTGAGGAAGGGTGGAGAAGAAGCAAGCTGTGGAAGAGAGATTTTTTCAAATCAACATATTTGACTAGATTTGGGCTAAATCCAAATTCATCTCTTTTTAAGTAACTTAAATAAAGAATTTGGATTTAGAACTCTCATATCCAAGTCCATAAGCTCAAATCCAGCTTCTAAACAAACCGTAGAGGTTATGCCAAGTTCAACTATACTCCTTCACAAACTTATCACATTAGCAGTTTAGCACCAACATTGAACTCAAAAAACACGTACACAAACTATTACTCTTGTATCTCAACCGACACATTCAAATTCTTTTATCCTTTATTATAACTATCAAACTAAAAAAAAAAAAAAAAGAAAAAAAAAAAAAAAGAGAAAAGCGCACACACATTCTATCTCTCTCCTTCTCAAAGGAGAGATTCATTTTAGCCTTTTTGGGCGTCTTGATTGAAATTAGAATTTAGAACCCATGCGCATATCTCAATTCACAAAAATGATTCTAACATTGTCACTTTTGCCAGACGAAAAAAAAAAAGTACCATTTAAAGCAAAAGAAAAGAGCCCACCAACCGGAATTCCCAAAGAAAAAACAAGAGGAAAGCAATGAAAGTTAGGCAAATAATGTAAAAGTGACGAGTATCTATAAGAAACAAAAGTAGTCACTATTCACTCGCCAAAAATACTCACAAAAAAGAAAAGTAGTCACTATTTTCGTGTAGTTAAATGCAGTAATTAAAATTTTTTTGTTGAAAATATTGTAAATAAAGTTAAAAAATAACTAAATAATATAATAAGCTTATAAATAATACAAAAAATATAATAATATCTATAAATAATAATAAAATAAATTAAATAATAACGTAAATAATAATAAAAATAAATTAAATAATAAAAAATTGACTTTTTAATGCCAATACCAAACCCACTTATTATATATGTTTTGAGAAAAAAAAAAAAAGAGGTAACTATTTAATTTGCAGAAAGAAGCCATATTGTTGGGCAGGAACACTAAAAAAGACATAGCAATAGTAATAACGATAGCGTGTGAGAGAGAGAGAGAGAGAGTTTTGTGAAGAGTGGAAAGCTTTGCTTTGTGTCTGTGATTGTGTGTTTAGTGTTTTAAAGCGTTTGTGTTGTGTTATAAGTTGTGATTTTCTCTCTCTTCCATGATCCTCAATTATTTCAGGGACCATTTTTATTAATCTTTCTCTCTCTTTTTTCATTTTATTTCCCATTAAATACAAACCAGCGAAGACCCAAAACAAAACCAAACCCAACAAAACCTTATATGTTCTGATCGTTTTTTAACCTGAAAAAACATCACAAATCCCCCCCCCCCCCCCACTCCCCCCCTACTCTCAGAAAAAAATTTTGGAATCAAAATTTTTTATGGTGTTGACTAATTAAAAAAAAAAAAAAAATTGATGGTGTTTGGCACACAGAGCACATGTATTGTGTGTATTTTTTTATATTGTAGCCATTGACAGTATTTTGGAAAGTTAAATTTTGGCGTTATGAGATAAAAACGGAGGGAAAACCATAGTATGCTATTGTGTCTGTGAGAGAGAGAGAGAGAGAGAGAGAGAGAGAGGGGAGGGAGAACATCTTTGAAGAAACTTTACATGGTAAGAGAAAGGGGAGAGACTAAAGAATTAAAAACAATAAAATTTCTGTGTTGTTCTCTTTTGTCTGTTATCATTGCAAGTAACTGAAAAGGTTTGGGTTAATTACTAAGTCATTAAGTTGGAAGAGTGATGGTAACTCAGGGCTTGGCTTTGTATGAGAGTTCATATATATAGTCTATGAAGGGCATTGAAAATAGAAATGGAAATATATATTTGTAATATTGAAAGTGATGTTTAGGTTGGTCCTTGCCTATTTGCAAAGTTAACAAAATAGGTGATCACAATTATAAATATGAGGGTGCCCAATTTTTCTTACAATTGCAGAATATAGTTACAAATTATTGGGTACTGAAGCAGCTTAGATCTATGGCTCTGGAAAATCTTATTTTGCTAAAAGACTTCAATGATTGGTCTTATCAATAAATGGTCACCACTGAAGACCATGCTGCTCTTTTTGTGCCCCATTTTTTATGCTAACCATGTTAACCCTGAGCTAGATGTGGTTTTACTTACCATTTTAAGAGCTGTTAGATCTCCTTATCAAGAGCTCCCATGGATGCATGCATTTGTTTGAATCACTTTCATACTTTGAAATTATTATAGGGCATGTGGCCCATTGGAGCCCTGAAAAGGTAATTAAAAAAAAAATGCAGATGGCTTTTCAAGTTCAATGAATATGAGAAAGTCCTTCTAATGGTTTAAAGCTGGCTAACAGCTCTCAGCCTCTCACTATCTTAGAAATGGAGCTTCTAATTACTCCCTTTGCCAGGGGAAGCCTCCTAGAGATAGCTTTGTTCTGAGATTCAGATTATTTATCTTGGAAATTGGCAAGGGGCCTATGGTTCTTTGGCATTGCGTTGTGATTGAGATCTAGATTTAAGTTAAGCCTGAGGTTAAGCAGGGTTTTCCTTGCCTCATCCAGAGGATCGATGAGGCTGGAGAATAAGGATGTTGCAAATTTTGTTTTATCTATTTTTGGTCCATCCTTGTTGCTATTCCCATTCCATGTCTCTGAATCTAATTCTTATCTGTGATTTTTTGCAGCGCTTTGAGGGACCGCAGGTTTCCCCCCATACAGGCTAAAGAATTACCTTCTTTGGAGTGTACAGTTTCCATTCTGACTGATTATGAAACTGCTAACCATTATCTTGATTGGGAGGTATCTACCTATTCACTTTTTGACTTTTGTGGCACCTTAGGTGGATGAATGGACATATTTAATTTGTTATCCTCTGCTATGATCTATTGCATTCTAATGCAATCTGATAGCATTTTCTTTGCCCCAAGGATACCCTGGGCTGGCCCTGAGTTCTGACAGTTTGGTGTGTTATAGTTGTGTCCCTGGTTAGGGATGATGTAAACAGTGAGATTGATTGAACTTGTTAAACCTAATTTTATGAATAAGTTGATTTTAGAATATCTTGTGGGAAAACATTTTCCCTTGTAGATATTTCCAAATGCATCCACAATGTTTGGATTGTGGAATTTTCAGATTGATTAATGGTCAAGATCTGGTGGTAATTCGATCTAGAATTAATCGTTTTAAATATTTCAGTTGGTAATGTTCTTACCATGGTTTCCCTACATATAGGCTAAAGCATTACCTTATTTGGAGTGCACTGTTTCCATTCTGACTGATTAAAATGGAAAATGCTAGTGTTCTACTTTAGTGAATTCTTGTAATATATGTTTATTTCTTGTCTTTTCTCACTCTCTGAACTTAGTGGGTTCTTGTTGCAGGTTGGAAAGCATGGTTTAATTATTGAGTTTACTGATCCTGATAACAATACGAAGCGAAATGCAACATATTTGCCTGAGGTGGCTGCTCATGAAGGTAACAATTCTTACTTCGGACAAATCAATTGGGTGAAATTTTTTTTAATTATTTTTCTATTGTGAAAAAAAAAATAATGAAAATGCTTTGACCTACAGATTTGTTCTGATTGTACTATAATCTTCTTGAAATATATTAGTTCTTTGTGTCAAATTTGATGTTGAATGGATGAACCATCAGGCTTGTTTCTCTGTTTAAAAGTTTGTTACTTCACTTGCTTTCTTTCTATTAACTGCACAGGTGTTCTTACCACTTTCCACTGAGGACATGAACCAAGATTCTCTATAAGGCTGTGTTTGTTTTGGGTGTAAATGATTTCCGGAAAATATTTTACACCCGGGTCCATGTTTGCACCACCTGAAAATAAAGTCAAACTGAAAATAGAATTCAGTTTGACCGAAAAATTCCTTGCCAAGCCGTAAAATCATTTCCGTTCCCATTTTACCTTCAAATGCTTTCCGGAATTACTCACTCCTCTCACACACACACCAACCTCATTTCAACTCCAGCCCATGCACCAACCTTAAATCCACACATAGTCTGATGCCAAGCTCTGGCCGCCCAGCCAAGCCAAGGCCAGCCTAGATCGTGCCGCCCCCTTTGCCCAGATCACGCCACACCACTGAGATCGCACCCCAGCACCGGTGAGATCGCACCCACTCAACCTCACCACCATGCTCCACCGCTGCATGTCTCCGATCCACCATTGCCATCACCCAAGCTACCCTCCTCCATGAGCTCCGATCCACATCCAAGCTACCCATCTACCCACATAACCCAATCCCCATTTCGGCAAACCCACACCTACCCAATCTAGCTGCCGCCGTCCTTCGTTGGTACTGATCTCTCTCTTTCCCGATTTGGCCGCCGCCGTCCTCTGTTGATACCAATCTCTCTCTTTCCTGATCTAGCCGTTGCCGTCCTCTGTTGATACCGATCTCTCTCTTTCCCGATCTATCTCTCACTCTTTCTTCCTCCTCTCACCGAGTATATTATGTATGTATTGTGAATAAATTATTTTATTTTGATTTTTGGTTGTGTTAAATGAAATTTTCTGTTATAAAATTTGTTTGGTAGCTGAGAAAATGTGAAGCATTTGTAGGAAAATAGCGTTTTTAGAATGTTACCAAACACCGAAAATCGTTTTCCGGACTATTTTCCATTGCAGAACCAAACACCTGAATTTCATTTTCTTTACAGGAATTCATTTTCCCCTGCATTCATTTTACACTCGGAATTCGATTTACATCGAACCAAACGCAGCCTAAATCTCTTGTTTAGTCAACCCAAATGATTAGTTCAACCTTAATATGTCATTTTTGTTTAGTGAACACTTTTTTTCCATTTTTTCACTTTCTTCTGTTAATCTGCTCTGATGGTTCTTGTTGTTTTTCTTATGCTTTATTACTACCAGATTAGAATGGTAAAATATTCGTCTAGATTAAATTTTTTGTCTCTTTCTGCCACATTTTGTGGTGGAATGCCAGGTGACATGATGAATTGCCTTTATGTAATTATATTAGTTTTCTTGGAAGCTAGAGTTCCATTAGTGGCTAGGGTATCTTTGGAAGAATAAGATTTTTTATTCTAAGGTTACCTTGAGGTGGATTTAGTTCTCTCTTTTTCCCCCCTCCCTCTGACCAGGAATGTGATTGTACGTAGAGCTTGTTTTTGTTCAGCTAACTAAGCGGTTTGTTTTTTGGGTCTCTCTGTGTGTACTTTGGATTAGGTTGGACAAAAACGGAGGCAATAGACTCACTGATGCGAAAATCTGGTTACAATGGCACTATTACTGAGTCACTTCGGAAGCGTGTACGACTGACCCGATACCAGAGCACATTGTTTACAATGAATTACAGTGAATATGTTGCCTATGTGAAGGCAACCCGAGGTGCAGCTCCAGCCATTGATGGGGCTAAGCCTGGGAACTATTGATTCTTCCGAATATCTTTTGCTAAGACCACAAAGTTAGTTTGGTCTAAGACAAATTTCTATTTAGAAGAAAAAAGAACTGGGTTGGAATGGATTTGTTTGTCTTCCAGCCCAGACCCATAAGTAATTGTTGTGACCTGTCCATATCATTCTTCAAATTCATTTGATTTTGAAGAAAGAAACCAAAAGAACAGGTTTCCTTGATTTCAGTTCCCAGCTTTCACATTCAGCAGCTTCTCTGGGATAGCTGTGCTATTGTAAAACTTCTCAGTAACTTATAAATCATCCCAGACTGTTTTAACTATAATCATGTTTGTCTTCAGCTCCAGTTTCAAATGATAATTGTTGTCCCAATGGTTGGTGGTTAAAACATTTAGTTCAGTTTGTGCATTATTAGTGACAATCTGTAGACAAGAAATATAGCCATGACAAAAACCTTAACCCAGGAATCAATTAATTGCCCCAAAATATTATTTGCAAGTTTGTATGTAGTTTGCTATAAAAGGAAAAAAGTAATGTGTAACTGCTGCATATTATATAGTATCACATTATTTACATGAAATTTCCCTTCAAAAATTCATATGAAAGTGGAGGAAAAAAAGAAGATAAATAAACAAAAATAAAATGACAAATTTACATATTTTATGTTTGGAATAGGCAATTACACTAATTGGACCAAGTGATACCATGTTAATACCCAATTGTTTGATATTTGCCTTTTGTTTTGGCTCTTGCTTTTTTGTAACATATTTGTTACCTAAAATTTTCTAAACAATAAAAATTAGTCTTAAAAAGTTCATTTGCAATTATACAATCCTTTCGGTTGCTGTAAAAATTGAGCAAACAGTAAAGAAAACTATTATTATTATTATTATTATTATTTTTTTTTTCATTTCCTAAACTTTTTCATTTACCAACTTAACTCAAATAAATAACCCTACAACTAAATCAGCACCCACTACCACCAAAATATCTCAAATTCATAAAGAAAGTTCAAAAACACATTCAAACCTCAATTTTGACAAACAACTCATCCGAGTTTGAACCCTATTTACAATACCATGAAGGCTTAATGCATCTTAGGGTCAAGATGCATTTGGGGGCTTAAGATGAGGGGCCTAGATGCATTTGGGAGCTTAAGGCAAAAATTAAATTGAGACCTTTTGTATATTTAAAGATAATTATTTAAAAAAAAACTAATTTAAATATTATCTAAACTTTATTCTTTTGTTTTAAATGCAAAACTACTGATTAACATGGATTACGTAGATTTTTTTTTTCTATTAGAAAGTCTATAGACACAAAAAAATTAGATACAAAAAATTTGACAAAACTTTTCATACATATTAACGTAGCAAATTGATAGTAGTAAGTAAAAAAGTAATGTTAGAGGCAGACTTAGATGAGAACTAATAAAAGTTTACCAACTCAGTTATTGTGAAAAATATTGTGAATTTTTTTGTATATTGCCCTTTTTTTTAGAAGCGCTATATTCACAACATTTTCACAATAAATCATAAGTGTTAAGTTGTAACTACTTCTAATTTAAATCCACCATTGATATTACTTTTTTACCCACCAATAATAGTCAGTAACAACATGCCACTTAAGATTTATTATGAAAATATCATGAAAAATATTGAGGACATAACATTTTTTTTTCTTGTTTTTCATTTGGTAAAAAAATATTTTTTTTATTTATTGACTAATATTTGTGCTTAATTAACTATTACAATGAAAGAAATAGTTAAAATTTGGTCTTTTTTATTTTGAAACCTTAGGCGATCGTCTTATTTGCTCATACTATAGAGCCGGCTGTGATATATCATCACTTCATTCCAATGCCAATTTTTTTTTTTTAATTAAGATTTAAAAAAAAAAAAACCTTAAAATTAATGTTTGTTGTTGCAAAATCAAACACCTACGTCATACCAAGTCATGACAATTGAGCTCCACTTAAAAGCCCGTCCCAAATCATATCTATGCCTACGCAATATCAAGTCATGCAAGCCCTAGCCAAGTTCATTCCATTGTTGAACCTTACCTATCGAAAATTCTACCTCAAACTCAAACTCCAATATGAAGCAAGATCAAATGGTCACTTTTCCCTATTTTAACATCTCATTCTAAAATCAACATTTTGAGTTTTCAAGAGTGATAGAAATAAAAAGGATTTAGGAAAAATGGGAGAGGGGGGGGGGGGGGGGAGATAAGGAAAAATAATAATAAGAAGAAAATGAATATTTTAAATATTTTTTAAGTAAATTTTATTTAAAAAATAATATTTTAGAAGATTAATTGACAAAAATATGATGTAGTGATCACCTCAAAGTTTAAAAATTTTAATTAATAATAGAAGGAAAGGGGGTTGTACTTGAGGGTTTTTTTTGCAATTTACTCTTGAAATTAGCCTCAATGTTAAGAAAAGAATTGTTATTTGTTTTAATGTAATCCTGTGGTGTTATTGTTTATCTTATCATCCATTAGACTTAAAAAGAATTGTAAATTTTTTAAATGGATTTTGTATCTATAATTTCTTAAATTTTTCAATATTTAGTCACTAAAATGGTTGTTTTAACTAAATTATTTTTTGCCTAGTGTGTATCATTAACGAATTTGTTCCATCTCATTAAAAAAAAAAAAAAAAAAAACTTGTTCCCGCTTCTCTACTGGTAATTTCATTAAAGAATTTCGGCTTTAAATTCTACCATAATAATATTGTAATCAAAACCTTCATTCAACAAGATATTGAGTGGTTGTCTTGATCGATTGTCTCATTGTTCACTTGTTTGATTGTTTTTTATTTTGTTTTTTTATTTTTTATTTTTTATTTTTTATGGGACCTTTTTGTTTTTTAGAGAGTTTTAACCTATGGCGTCTACTGCTGATGATAACTTTTTATTATCAAACCAAGACACTAATCAGTTTTTGCATAGAGACATAATAATATCTTAATCATAGTCTTCATCTTTTTTTCTCTCTCTCTTTTTTTTTTTTTTTTGGGTGTGTTTTTGGTCTTGAAAACCTTTATTTTTTTAATTTTTAGCTAACAATCCAAACAAATATTTTGCATTAAGTTATCGGAAAGCTGTTGTTTTCCCTAAGTTTACCAAATGGTCCAAATGTGTTGCTGACTTTGAAAACAAAATAAAACTATTTTTTTTACATTTGTTCTTGAAAACAAAAGTTTCTGTAAATACAAAATAAAGATAATTACCAAACATAACCTTACCCTTTACCAATTAATCTCTCTCCACAAAACAAACAGCTAAAAATTAGTATTTTAATAGAAAAATAAGAGGGCGATCAAAGTTTCAATAGTTTAGGCAGTAAAATTTAATCGAGTTAATAGTTAAAGGTAAAAAAACTATAATTACCCCTAAAATGATGACCAAAGTAGTATGAGATTGGAAACCAAGAGAACCACACTGTTAATAAAAGAGTTGTGTTTAAGGCAAAATGTGGTTTAAGGCTTTAACCTTAAACACCTAGACCACGTTGTCGCTTGTTGGTTGTTGCCTTCTTCAGTAACTACCGTACCCCATCAACAATACGATACGGACCTTCACAAGTCTTACACCCTAAGCAACTTTTTTTTCAACTTTCCATCCAATTGCTTCAGGTTCTTTCTTTCTCTCTCTTTCTCTGTTCCTAATTGTATTTCTCTCTCTCTCTCTCTGATCTTCGAATAAATTCATTCTTTTCTCAATATCCGTATTTTTTTTATTAGTTAGATTAACAGTTTAAAGCTTCTCCTTTCTGTTGATGGATTATTTTATTCTGGGCATGTTTAAAGAATTGATTTTTGGGTCTTGTTTCCAGTCTCTATTATAATATGTTTGGATGCTGAGAAAATTAAGGATAAACTGGTTCAAGAACATTAAAAACCCATCTCACCTAAGTCAAATGGTTGTATTTGGATTATTTTGCTGGACTTTTTTGGAGACAAAATTGTTACTTTTTTTTTTTGTTTGCCTTTATGACATTTCCTTTCCTAGGAACCCTTAGGTTTGGTAATGAATTGCTTTGTTTCCACTACTTGGGTGTGTGATCATTTTTGGCATGAATTATTTGGTAATTCATAATCAGAAGCTAAATTAAATACTGGGTTTTGATGGATCTTCATGTTGATTGTTTGGTTGAATTGGATTTGGATGGTTGTTTGGTTGGTTTAATTCATGGATTTATGATCTGGTTAGGTTATTGTGTCAATAAGGGACTAGTGAAATCTCTTTGTGGGTCTCGACAAGTTTGAAGCTATTATTCTGAAATGAGTCAGAGAGGCTTAATATATAGCTTTGTTGCAAAAGGAACCGTTGTGTTAGCGGAGTACACGCCATACTCGGGGAATTTTAGTACCATTGCTGTTCAGTGCTTACAGAAGCTGCCTTCAAATAGCAGCAAGTACACGTACTCTTGTGATGGGCATACGTTTAACTTCCTCCTTGAGAATGGATTCGGTATTGGTCTTTTGGTAGTTGTCAAATTATAGTTTTAGTTTCTGACTGCTATGTGTGTGGTTGAATGTGTTTCTTTTGGCGTGCAGTTTTCCTTGTTGTTGCGGATGAATCAGCTGGGAGAAGTGTGCCATTTGTGTTTCTGGATCGGGTGAAGGATGATTTCAAGCAGCGTTATGGTGCAAGTATAAAAAATGATGGTCCACACCCACTTGCGGATGACGATGATGAAGATGATCTGTTTGAAGACCGATTTGGCATTGCATACAATCTTGACAGAGAATTTGGGTGTGTATAAACTTGTTGAGGTTTGAATTTGAATTGCTCTTGATCACATTATTGTATTAGTCTCTAATGCTATGCTTTTGTTTACCAGGCCAAAGCTTAAGGAGCACATGGATTACTGTGTGAATCACCCTGAAGAAATGAGTAAGCTATCCAAATTGAAGGCTCAGATTTCTGAGGTCAAGGGGATTATGATGGACAATATCGAGAAGGTACGCATTTACTTGCATGTTGAGTGATACAAAAAATGAAAGCAATTAATGTGTAGTGTTAGAAGAGATATATAAGTTCCTTCTAGTCTACATGAGCAAAATGAAGATAACCTATACATCTTTGTCAATGCATTATGTTCATTGTTATAATAAACCTTTAACACTGATCCTGGTTCTTTGTTAAATGAACTGTTGTATTTGTTTGGAGTTATTTAGGGGAGTGGTTCTAGTAATAAGTAAATTTGTCATACTGTTAACTAAAATTTTAGTGAAAAAAATTGTGAAAGCTTGTTTGCTACTTTTTCCTCAAGAGAGTCCTTTAGATTTCGAAAATGGTCATCGTTGTCATGAAGCAACAACTATTTTCGGAGAGATACTTGAACATTCAATGTGCCTCTATGTATAACATTTTTTGAATTATTAAAACAATTATGCTAGTTAAGATAGAACACTTGGTGTTGGTTTGCAGAACTTAAATGCTCGTATTTATGAATTAGGTTTTGATGCTCCTACAGTGTATGTTGGCAGGTTTTAGTTTTGTGTGAGGTGATATAATTGGGTTGAAAAAATTCCATTAAAGAATTTTTTTTTTTTTTTTTTTTTTATGGGTAAGAAATAGTATATTAAAAAACTGCTAGATGCACAGGTTTTAGTTTTGTGTGAGGTGATATAATTGGGTTGAAAAAATTCCATTAAAGAATTTTTTTTTTTTTTTTTTTTTTATGGGTAAGAAATAGTATATTAAAAAACTGCTAGATGCAAATGGGATCCCCACAATCAACCTACCCTATTGCTATACCTAATTATATTGCTTTATCATATCCCCCATGCTTGTAGATATCAAGATATAGTATAACTATCTGATTTATAAATTTTTTTTAGATTTTATTTTAAATGAGTTTATGGATTGGATAGTGATTGACATTCAATTCATACAAAATTTGGTACGTAAGTTAAGAACACATTAAAACATGTAATCCAATTGTACTTATATAAAAAAAAAATAAATAAATAAATAAAAAAGTGTAATCCAACGGTGGAATTGTCAAAAATCTAATTTAATTGATACTTATCAACTGGTGTAATATTAACAAAGAGTTATCCTAGGTGTAATTAAAAATTAAGGTCCTAAGCAGCTAAGCCATATATATTTGTTTCTTTTGGAACTGTGTGATGAGCTATGATAAACTAAATACATAAGTATGACAAAAGGGAAATAAAGTTTTAACACCCAAGGCCTTGATTGGTCAGACTAAGATTCGAGACTTACAGCATTAGTAAAATCACTTATCTAGGTAAGGGCCTGCATATAGGTCACACCATGAATGTGTGTGTGTGTGTTAAGAGTGATATATGTGGTTATATTTCAATCATGTTTACATCACTCAGTAACTTATCATTGATGAATATTATTTTTTTTTGGATAAATAACGGAATCATTTGAAGAGTATTTTGAAGATCCATTTTAGATCATTGGATATGCGTGTGTAAGAATCAAGAGGTTAAATGACATGTGGCTGTGAGTTACGTTTACAATCTTAATATCTTTTCATGGGATGAGTATTCCACTATTTTGACAAATCCACTTTAGATTAAGTTGTGTGTGGGCGCTTGTGTGATGGTGTGATCTTAAGATTGATAAGAATAATATGATTTTTGAATGTGAATATGCAAGAATCATTAGATTGAGTGATATATGTTGTTAAATATTGGTTGTGTTACACCACTTATTAACTTTTCATTGGATGAGTACAAAGAAAAATCCATTTTAGATCATTGGGTGTGTGTGTGTGATATATATAATAAGATTTATAAGAATAATATGGTTTTCAAATGTAAATATGCAAGAATCAATATATTGAGTAATATATCTAGTGTAACCTTTTCAAATGTTATTGATGCAATCATGGAAGATTAATTTGTTACTACTTCACAAATTCATCTATTTAAAACTTATTTTATGAGGCCCACATGTGAAGTTCAATTGAAGTAAAAGTCGTGCAGTTTTAAAGGTCTAGTTATATTCATCCCAGGGTTAAAATAACTTATCAAAACAAATTATCCTAGGGTTAAAATAGTTTTCAATTTGGAGTTTTATTTAACAATTTTTAGTCAATTTTGTCTCAGGTGTAAAACTAGAATTATTGCAACTTCATCCTTTTGTAGTTTAGTTGAGTCTATATTGTGTGTTTTGAGTATTGAGACATGTTACCCCCCTCTCTCTCTTTGATATTCTATCACTGTTCATGGTACTTTATAGGTACTGTTCATGTGTGTTGTTCACACACACTGTTAACAGATTTTGCACAAACTGGATTTCTTCTTCTTACCTTTTTTTTCTCAAACATTGTGTTAGAATTATGTGGTTAAATGATTAAATTTACTATATTCTAATAGCTTAAGCTTTTGTGTCAATCGGTAATTTAATATGGTATCAAAGTAGGAAGTCTTGAGTTTGATCCATGTCTCCTCCACTTTACCTCCTATTTAAATTCTCACGTGTTGGGCTTTACCTATTAAAAAGGTAGTTGCAGCCCACATGTGAGGGGGAGTGTTAGAATTGTGTGGTTAAATGATTAAATTTACCATATCCCAATAGCTTAAGCTTTTGGGACAATTGGTAATTTAACACACTGAATCAAATATTTTCTCTTCACTACAAGACCCTACACCACCAAAAATCACATGTAGACAGATTCCCCAATTTGTCTTATCCTAGTTGCACTTATTAATAAATTTTCATTATTATAGTATTTTAACAATTTATTTTAGCTTATATCGTCTCCCTGTACTTTTCATACTTACAATATATCATGATGATAGAGATTAAGAACTATCTTGTGTATGCATTGTTCAAATTTAAGTATTCTTATTCTAAAAATTATATTTAAAAAAATGAGTTATATATTAGAGTACTTATATCTGACTGACAAAAAATTTAGCATGTATATTCAGCACAATGAGAATCATCAACTATTAAAAATGCAAAATGTGGGTGTACTTTCGTTTATTATGTGTCTGAAATATCAAATATCTTGTTGGTTAAACATGTAAAATTCTTTGATTTATAAGGGCAGTAGCTAAAAACCATAATGAAATCTTATTTGTAGGTTTACTTATCAAAAAAAAATCTTATTTGTAGGATCATGCTATTTTCATTGAGCGTCTAGATTCACCAACATCCAAAACCTCTCAGAGATACATAAATTAAAAAACCTAAAACAGACTTCACCAGTAAAAGAAAACTAAATCGAATGAAGGGGGAAAAAAGAAGAAATAGTGACTTTAAAAACTCAACTTCTTTCAAATTTCAAAATATTTGCATACAATTAAGCCTACCAATACTAAACCCAATCTCAATCTCCAGAGAATGTGTTGCATAAACCATAGATGATTAAAGTTGATACTAATTCATAACTAATTCCAAAAGAGACATGCAAAGGATCATTTATCAATGGTAAATATAGAACTAATTCCAATAATTCACAATAATTGATTAGAAAGTGAACGCAAGTTAGTGAATAATAGTGAGTTAAGGTAATTAAAAAACGATGACTTACATTTTGCCAATTTTGAAATGGTTGGTAGTTCAATGGCAAAAATACATTATTGGTCCCTCAAGTTTACATACTAAGTGCTATTAGTCCCTCAAGTTTGAATTGAGCACTATTAGTCCCTTAGGTTTAAAAAATGAGCTCAATTGGTCATTTTGTTAAAAACAGTTAGTTTTAGTGCCTACCTGGCTAACGGAGTTATGATGTGGCAAATTTTAAGTGACGTGGCATCTAATTTATTATTAAAAAATTAATATCCAATATCTGACTCATTAAAAAACCATTAATTTATTAGAACCAGCCTAATTCGGGTGACCCGTTTAGAAACGAATATTCCCAATTTCAAATAACATTACCCAGATGAGATATCCTTAACAACGCCGTCATCCACCACTCAACTGCCTCCTTCTTCCTCGAGACATATTTCTCTAACACGCAAAGCCATTGGTGTCACATATCTTTTCACGTTGAAAAACATATGTTATTTTCTTGAGCTTTATGAGTTAGCTACTAGCCTAGTAGACTACTAGTGCCAACTTCATTCACGGACTACATAAAACTCTTTGGTGTAATTACTTGCTTTTCTATACTGTTCTTTTTATTATTCTCTCATAACCACCACAAAAACATCAGATATTATAATCAATTAATCATGCTTAGTTTCGATTTTAAAAGTAAAAGTAATATGTGGCTGAGTTGTTCGTCACACTAGTGACTGTGTGTATCAGAGAGATGGGTCAAGATGGAGGAGGACGGCGGTGAGAGCGGTGGACAACGGTGTTGTTAGGGATCTCCTTCTCTAGTTTCAGATCTGGCAGTATCATTTGAAATTGGGAATACCCATTTCTAAACGGGTCACCCGATTAGATTGGGTTCTTCTACTGGGTTAATAGTTTTTGTATGTCATATTTGAATCTTGATTTTTTAATATTAAATTTGATGACACGTAACTTAAAATTTGACACGTCATAGCTCTGTTAGCCATGTAGGCAATAAGACTAACAGATAGACCAATTGTGCTTATTTCTTGAACTTGAGGGACCAATAAAGCTTAATTTAAACTTAAGGGACTAATTGTGCTTTGTAGGTAAACTTTAGGAACCAATAGTGTAGTTTTGCCAAAATTCAATATACTAATTTATGTACTATAGATATGTGAAAACTAATAATGAAAAACATAATGTAGTTGACCTCATCTCTAGGAGAACAAACTGTGAGCATGGCTTGAAGAATACTTTGCCTGCTCCATTGCTAACCAAAATCTCATGGGCTGTAAGAGGTTCATCTGCAACAAAATGAACCTATGCCAATTCTCAGATTCCAAATCTCAGGACTTTACCTATTAGTCAAAGGACCTTCCAAGAGCATATTTGTTTGTTTGAGGTTTCCATGTGGCAGGGTGTGGCATGGTTGGTTATGGCCAACATTTTGGAAAGCTTAATTTGTTTCACTGACATTGGGAGGGAGATTAATAGTCCAAAGTTTCCATATGAAAAACGTGTCATGAATTTAATGTTGGGAAGAAACAGAAGTGTTTTAGTTGTAGGAATATAGATTTATGCAATTCAAATAAGTATTATTATATTAGAATTATTTTAGTTATAGGACTATAAATCTGTGCAAGTGTTATTTTATTAGAATTGTTTTAGTTATAGGATTATATATTTGTGTAAAACGTGAAATATTCTAGGGTTTTGAAAATTGAACACTCTCAGCTTCACTTTATATATTATATGAGATTAGCTGTGTAATCCAACTATCAAATTAATAAACTTTTTGTTAAATTTAAAATATATTAATGGTGTAACATGAATAAAGAGTTATGCCAACAAGCTTTAGCTCTAATGACTCCTCCACTTCTTGTAATAGCAAAGTGGAGGATTTTAAGCCTTGGCCTCAAGACCCACAGGGACTGTGTGTAACTTACTAATAATAATAATAATAATGCCTAGTGTAATTGTTGTTAATGCTACATTGCTCAATAACTTTCATTGAATGTGTATTTTGACAAACCTGTTGTTGGATTGCATTGTCTTGCTATGCCTATGTTTCTACAATATGAAGATTAGTGGAGTCTAAAAATTATCTCATCTATAAAGCGTTTCAAATTTTAGAGGTTGGGCCTTGGTGTGATGGCAAGTGCCTTTCACCAAAAGCGACAGGTTGCAGGCTCAAGTTCGGGAATCAGCCTCTCCAAACAAAATTTGGGGTAAGGTTGCCTACCATGACTTTTCCTAGAACGCACAAAAGTGGAAGCTTTGTGCACTAGGTACGACCTTTTTTGTATCTTGAAAAAAAAAATATATATATAGATGGTGTATGACATTTGATTGACCAGAATTTGTACATATCACATGCATGCATATATATAATGCTTTGAAGGTGCTGAGGATATTGTTAAAGTGAATGTGTGTTCTCGATGTATTTTGCAGTTAACACATTCCAAATTAGGACACTTTCTAAGGAATTTGCTTTATAAGATGGCAATGTCTGTAAAATGAGAGTCTTGTAGCCTTCTGCCAGAATGCATGGGCTACAAACCTGACGAAAGCTTGCTAGTGTTTGCTAAATTCCCAATTTTTACGCACTACCAATCTGCAGTTGGATAGTACAACCTTGAAAAGGGCTAAATGATATTTAGACTTCCTTACTGTCATTTTTGTGATATGTGAAATTCTATAGTTCATTTCTTTTATGCATAAGTTTGGGAGTTATTGACAGAAATAGATAGTTAGACAGAGAGCCTGCCTGAAATAATGGTGGTCCAATGGTGATAGTAACCTACATTATATTGGTTTGGTTGATACTTGTATGATCTTGTGTAGCATCTTCTTTTGTTGGTAGCTTTTAGTTTTTGAGATTGGTTGGATGATTGGGTTTGTTTTTTATTTACCTTAATATTTTATGCACTGTTTGGTTGTGAAGAAGAGAATCATTTTTTTTTTCTCTTTTTTTCAGAAACGGAAATTTTTCCCCATTTGCAAAACAAATTTTGGGATGTTAGAACTGTTTCTTTTCCTTTAACAATATGGCCCATTATTTTTCTGGAGAACACATTTAAACTGTTGTAAGCAAATAAAGATAGTTGTTCAGGCATATTTTTCTGATTGTAACCACCCAACTGCAACTTCAACTCCAGAACCTTATGGTGGCAGTCAAGCTGACTTCATAGATTGATGTCTGGTTCTTTGCTATGTCTGAAATGATTACTCGCAAGACTTGACTAGAAGAGTAGCTACTGAACTTCTGGATTGGGTTAAACCTAAAATTTTTGCACATTTGATTCATGTGAGTTGGTGGAGATATGTGGTTTCCACACTTCTTCCAGTTTCGTAATGTAGGGAAAACAGACTAACCCAATAATAAGGGAAAACACACACATTTGAAGGAAACAAAGTGACGGGCCAACATCCATAAGATTAAACTCAAGATGCTAGTTCCTAAACAAATTGAACCTTAACAAGAAAATTTGGACCCAGAAACTTGTTTCTTTTTTTTTGTTAAACAGGAAACTGATCTAAGATATGACACGTTTCCTCTTGGTGTAATGCAGGTTCTGGATCGTGGGGAGAGGATTGAACTTTTAGTGGATAAAACGGAGAATTTACAGTTCCAGGTACAAGAAATCTGTCATTCAGTTTTTACACATCTAACAATGCTGTTGATGAATTTCTGACTAGTTTTCTGGGATTTGTTTCTGACCAGGCTGACAGCTTTCAGAGGCAAGGCAGGCAACTTCGACGAAAGATGTGGCTGCAGAATCTCCGATTGAAGTTGATGATTCTAGGAATAATCCTTGTGGTGGTTTTGTTAATAGTGCTTGTTATCTGTGGAGGCTTTAAATGTTGATGGGGAAAAGCAAAACGGAGTCCTTAGTAGCAACTTGTCTGTTTTTAATTGTTGTACAAATTGTTGTTTTCCTGTATATGGAGACTGTTGCCAAACCTTTACCTTAGTACTTGTTATATCCTGTAACTAGACCTCTCTAGTCTCTACTACATACCCGAAGGTTTTGTTAACCAGTTCATAATCCAGAGATACGGTTTATTGACCCCTTGTTATTTGTTGTGCACTTGTGCTTAAGATGTTATATAGTTTTTTTAACTTATATATTTTATGTGTGTTCTATATTTCTTTCATATCTTGCGTGTCAATGTGTTCTTTGTAATCAATGCCAAGAAACAGCTGAGCACATCTTCAATATCATTTGTTCTCTCTGAGACTGACACTTTTAACACTTTTCATCTTGGGTTCTAGACTCCCAAGTGACATTGTGAAATGTGTTATATTCCCTCCTCGGAAATTGCAGGTTGCCAAAGATGAGCTCACTTTGTTAGCCTCAATTTCCTTTGACATCATTTGGAGAATAAGGAACCAAACTATCCTAGCTGGTCACAAACCTGATCCTAGAAAAGATGCTGTGAAGTTGTAAACAGAGCCTATTCAGAACATCTCTCTGCTTGATCCTCCCACCTATTTGATCTGGCATTGAATTGGTCTCCTCCTCCAAATGATTGGATTAGAATCAATTTTGATGCCAGGCCACATTCCACTTTCACTGCTGCTAAGGGAAGAAATGTTACTGCTGAGATCCCATTTGCCCCTTCTAATTTTCTCCCACCATTTTATCTGACACTTGGAGAAGCACACAAGCTATCAAACTGGTTGTTTTTCACTAGCTACAATTTTTCACCGTAGCATTTCAAGATCTTCATTCTCCTCCCCTTGGTTCCTTGCCTCGTTCCTCTCTGAGTTTAAGTCTGCTCTAGGCTCTTTTTCTTGTTGGAACTTCTCTTTTCTTTTTTGTTTTTAAGGATAGGCTGAGACCATCCTTTGTTTCCTCCCATAATATATCATTACTATTCAGCAAAAAATTAAGGGGGGGAAAAAGTACGTCTTCCACAACATATGTGAGCACTAATCTTACCTGTCTCACATTTCTTAAGGTCTTTGACCACTTAGAATCCTAACATTTTCAATTTCCATATGCCCATTAAAGAACTATCTAAGGTGATCAATCATATTCCATTATTTAGTGCAACATAAAAAAGAAAGAGCAAAATGCAATTCCTTTAACACTCATTGAAGGACTAAAATTTTTTTTATTTGATTTTGGATTAGGATTTGTGTGATTATTTAAAACTTCTCTCTTTATTTTGGGGTCCTCAATGGAGTATCACTTTCTAAGGGAAGCTTAAAATTATTATACGTAAATTGCTCCCTTCATTTGAAAAGTGGAAATTGATATGTTTGGATGCCATATTTGTAGAATGCACTTTCTTCATCATTTTTATTGGTTGTGTTATTGATAATCTTATTAATTTTAAAAAAAATGATACAAGTTAATAAATTATGAAAGATATTAAAATTATGTCTATTGAGAGGGTATTTTGTATTTGTGGGGCTAAACACAAATAATGAATTCTACCCATGGATCTAAAGATTCTAAACCCCCCACAAAAGAGGAAGGATGTAATTGGCTTATGACTAATGACTATTGGCTTTGAGACATTTTAAAATAGATTAAAGAACCAATGAAATTGTATGTAGGAGTAAATAATTTCAGAGTTCAAACTTACCATTATTGTTTTGTGATAAGATGCACATTATATCCCATTTTCTCTTCCTTGACCCTGATAATTTATTTTTGCTCTTTTGGAACATTTGGTTAACTCACGATCGATATAAACTGATTTTCCAACTATTAAGGTGCCATTTATTTATAATCGTTCCCGATATTATCCATTCTACTCGTTACTTTTATTATTGTGCGTACATAACTTAACAAGAGTTCCACATGCCAAACAATCAAGCTAGATTTTATGGACTCCTCCTCTTCTTGAAGTGTTGAATTAAATACAAATGGCAATTCCAAAAGAATTCCTGGTACTTCAGGAATTGGTGGTATCCTTGGAGATCATTTAAGCCATTGGATTGTTGGTTTCTTGTTCAACATAGAGTATTCAACAAGCATTATTGTAGAATTAAGGGTGCATTTGTTTGGAGGTGAAATAAGGTGGATGGAAAACTTAGAAGAGAAAATGAGAAATAAAACTTTTTTGGAGTGTGTTTGATTAAGTAGGAAGAATGGAAAATAAATTGTGAGGTTCAGGTGTTTTCTCTCAAGGTCTACCAAAATAATTTCTCTCTAAAATGAAGAGAAAATTGAGTGAAGATAAATTTTTTCTTGATTGTCTTCAAGTTGCCTTTTTTTTTGTTCTCCCCTAGTCTGTAACACGTTGCCTTGTTGCCTTTTTTATTTGTTTTGTTTTTTCTTTTTCTAGGCAACGTAGCCTATTATCTTTTCTTCCTTTTTTTTTTCCTCCCAGTGGTGACTCCAGGAATTTTGTCCATGGTGTTCCTATTCTACTTTGAAAAAATTTTGGGTCATTTTAGTCTATTTCAGGTGTTTCGAAAAATACCGGCCGAAATTCAAGATTTGGCCGTCATGAAGTTTGTGCTTAAAAAAAAAAAATGTTTTTAAAACTAAAACAAATTTGCATTCTGTACACCGAAAAACCTCAAAAGGAAAAAAAAAATTGAAAAGAAATGAAATGAACAAAGTTACCTATGCAATAAACTATAAGTTTATTTGAAATATTAATAAAATTATTAATTATTGTTATTTAGTTGTTTCATTAATTTGTTTGTCTTTTATAAATTATAATTTGTTATATTGTTGTTTCATTAATTATAAAATTATTAATTATTGTTTAGTCTAACATAATTTAATTTGTTTATCTTTTATAATGTATTGGTTAATTAAATTATTAATTATTGTTTATTAGTTGCTTCATTATTTTTCTTTACTAACTATTAGCACATACCCCATGGGCCCATGTGCATTATCCATTGATTGCCTCTCATGCCTTTACTTCCCACCCGGTCCCATGCCCCATTCACCCCTCCCCCCACTCAACAGACAAGCCCCAATCACAAGAGCCAATCAGAAATTCACAACCACCAATAACAATAGACAATACACCAAAAGACTAAAAAGAGAATTACCCAATCACAAATATTAATAAAGTTACAATAAAGCTAAGCAATTACAGTTCAATAAAGCTAAGCAAGCCCGTATCAAAAAAATAAAATAAAATAAAGCTAAGCAATTTCACCAAAAAAAAAAAAAAAAGAGAATCAGCCAATCAGATTAAATGAAAAAGTTTGGATACAACTGAAAACTGAAAATTGAAAAATACTGTAGCAAAATAATTTTTAAATGCGTGAATAGTACTGTGAGACCCATTTTTAATGAAAAATTTGTTGAAAAGTAAAATTTGTGGGTCCCTAAACAGTAAAATTTGTGTTGAAAAGGTGAAAAAGTCAACATTTTCGGCTACTATTCATGCATAGTGCATGAATAATCGCCGTTTTGTCTCATTTTCACGTGCCCCAAAAAAAAAAAAAAAAACCAGACGCACGTCTGGCTTTTCAGCCAAATCCAAACATACACTAGTCTTTAGTCTTAAAGAGAGAAAGAGACTCTCATTTCACTTTCATACTTTCAGTCTTTAGATAAAAGAGTGAAAGAGATAGAGAGAAGTAAGAGAGTAGAGAGAAAACCCATTAGAGAAAAAGAGAGAGTCAGAGAGAAGAAAAGTGAAGTAAAGACGAAATACCTTAAGGTTGAGGGAGCAGGGAGGATGAGGCTAAGGGCAACACCGTCGGGATGGGCAGCACGTCGAGGCAACTAGGGAGGAAGGAATCTCGAATTTGATCTCCGATTCGACTGGCGAGGCCGAGGCGATGACCAATCTCCGATCCGATTGGTGATGACCAATGGCGATGAGCTCTTTTTCTCCATTTCTGAATTCAATTTTTGCTACCATCCGTGGGTTAGGTTTGCTACCATCTGTCTTTAGGTTGGGTTTTGTTTTGTTTTGTTTTGGTTTTTTTTTTTTTTTTTTTTTTTTTTTTTGAGAATCCATGCCCTGTGAGTATGCTACCATCTGTTGGGCTTGCCATATGTTGTTTTTTTTCTTTAGATTGGGTTTGCTGTCTCATCTATTGTTTAGGATTGATGTTGGGCTTTGGGCAATGGGCTTGCTCTATTAAACTTTTTTTTTTCTTTTTTTTCAGATTTTAGTTAAAAAAAAAATTTTTGGGCTTTTTTTTTTGCTTGAAAGTAGAATAGATAATTTTTTTTTACTTTTTTTTTATTTGAGGGTGTTCTTGATTTTACTTGAGGATGTTCCTTTTTTTTTTTTTTTTTTTTTTTAAGGGTAAACAAAGAAAAAAATTTAAATTATTATATATATAAAAAAATTTATTTTCGAGTAAGGGTGTTCTTGGGAACACCTTGCCCTCACGTGGCGTCACCACTGTTTCCCTCTCTTCTGGGCAATGACGTTGCCTTTCTTTTTCTTTCTTTTTTCCTATTCTTTTTTTTTCTTTTGATTTTTTAGAGTCTGTGCATGATAGTTGTTTTTTTTTTTTTAGACATGATTTTTATTTTTCTAATAAATTTGGGTGATTTCTCTTTTTTTGTGGTTATTTGTCATTTTTTTGTTTTAATTGGGCATCATTCTTTAAGAATGATATATGAGTAAATTTATTCAAACTCATTTTTTTTATTCCTCCACTTTTCCACTCCAAACTAAACAAAAATGAAAAAAATAAATTTTTTTTTATTTTCTCACTTTTCCACTCTTCCAACCAAACAGACCCTAAAGGTGGTAAGAGAGGGTTTAATTTTAGATTTGGAATTTCGAAGAACACTTTCCTATAAATTGATTCCCCACAAGTATACAACATTTTAACTTCTCTACTCTCTTTCCTTTATATATATATATATATATATGGGTTAGGTTCAAGTTACACCTGGTATAACTTTAAGTAATGTTAAATTATCCAATATTTTTTAATTAGATGTGAATTTTAATAAATTCACCGCTGAATTACATTATCTTTGTATATACTCTATACTTACAAAGTTTAAAGGTGATCAAAGATCAATAGCCATATCATCAATCAATAGTTTAAATTCAAGTTTTTTTATTTTAAAATAATGCATAAAAGATGAATTTATGGATCAAATTGTAAATTATATCCGATTAGCATGAAAATTTGTATACATGTTAAAAACATATATAACATATAATTCAACTGTTAGATTTTTAAAATATGAATTCAATATATATATACACACTATAAACGAGACTATTAATTCTATAAAAAATAAAATAAAAATATCAAGGGACGTTTAGCAATTGTCTACATGTAGATTAATCTAGCCAATTATATACTTGATTTCTTCTCTAAGGGCTTGTTTGGTTGGGTAAATTTTAAGAAGGATGAAAAAGAGGAAAAAAGAAGAAGGTAAAGAACATGTTTTTTAGGATGTTTAGTTGGGTGTATTTTAAGAAGGGAAAACTAATGGGCCTGCCAAAATGCTAACTCCTTCGTTTGAAGAAAAAATTGGAGTGATTTGGTGGGAATTGCTTCAGCTCATTAATAATTTTACGTCTTTACTCGTTAACAAAAGAAAGATTTTATGCCATCAAAAAAATAATAATAATAAAAACAAAAACAAAAAACAAAAAGATTTTAAGCTTCGTGATACAAGCCCCAAAAAAATGATTTTTTTACGCAATTATTTTTGTTTTCATTATAAATTATACATCAATTGAAAGGTGACTAGTCCAATAATTAGCTAATGTATATAACTCATGAGAGACCGAACAAGACTTGGAATTTATTAGGAACTCAAAAAGGTCAATCAGCTAATAATAATGATAATGATACGTCAATTGAAAGGTGACTAATCTAATAATTAGCTAATGTATATAACTCATGAGGGACCGAACAAGACTTGGAATTTACTAGGAACTCAAGAAGGTCAATCAGCTAATGATAATGATAATGATACGTGGTTTCGTGTGAAAGCATTATAATTTGGAGCGTGGCGATGATTATGATTTATGATTCATGATCAAAGAAACGAGGCTCCATTTTGTCCTAAAGTTACGTCAACCCAAATTTGCTCTCACAATCATACGGCTCAACGGCTAGTGAAGTTTCTTCGCCTCCTTAAAACGGCTAGTGAGCTTAAACTACATTGCATAGTTTAAGCTCTACATTGCGTAGTGAGCTTAAAACGGCTAGTGAGCTTAAAATTAATGTTTATAATTATATATAAACATAATAATAATAATAAAAACCTCTCCATAATTACTATAATAATAAGTGCAATTTGATTATTAATCCTATTATTGAATTAATAAAAGGAAATGTTAACGAATTCCCTTAAAGTATTGATTAATAATCTATTTAAAGAAAGTTTTCAAGGGAAAAGAAAAAAAAAACAATTAATATTTTGACAGTTTTTTTCATTTCTCATAAAATTGTATCAAAACTTTCATAAAATAAATTATTAACTAATACCCTGAGGGAACTCGTTAGCATGACCCTTATTAATATGAAGAATAATGCTAGAGATACAAACTATTTTACAAAAAAATTTACAAACTCGAGTGATTATTGCTAAATGAAAAAGTGATATTAATGATGAGCCTAAATAAAAACTAATAAGACCTAAATACAAATATTTTACAAAAAAATTTGCAAACTGCTGAGTGATTATTGGTAAATGAAAAAATGATATTAATGGTGGGTCTAAATGAAAACTAATAAGACCTAACTACATTAACATTTTATAAAAATATTATAAAATAGTTTATGTCAGTAACATTACTCTCAATATAAATGCATTTGGGTTTGTTTTGCAGCTGGTTTGTTTACTAAAAGTAAAATAAAAGAAGAGGGACTTCTTTTTCTTTTTCTTTTTCGAAACCATGAATGTGGTAGTTAGGTTTTAGGTGGGTTTTAATAGGCACTGGTTTTAGGTTAGTGAACTACCCACACATCTGGTGCCATTAAAATGAATCAATGGCGAATTGTACCATTGCTAATGTAGTGTTTAATGGAGAGAAGAACACAGAGAGCACATTAATTTTACAAAAAAAAAAAGAAAAAAGACTTAGATAGGTAAAAAACCATGGGTTGAAGTGGAGAAAGCTCTCTCTCAAGTCACTATATATTACTTTAGAAAAAAATGAATATTTTTCATAATTGTTTTCACAATTTATAAGATAGCAAGTTATTGTTAATTTTTACATTAATTCATCACTAACATCACTTTATTGTTTACAATAACTTCTGACAATATCCTAAAATCTCATACTATGACATTTTATCCCCAGAATCATAGATTTCCCATCCTAAAATAGATAGATATCACTCTTTTTTAATTTTTTAGAAGATAAATATCAGAGCATTAGTATCAGCCTCAATACGATTGTAGCTAAATTAATCTAAAAAAATCCACTTTTATTACTTTAGCTAATGTATTTATTACAACAACAACAACAACAACAACAACAACAAAAAAGAAAAAAAAAGCATCCACTTCAATCCTCTATCACTATTTTATTAATATATATATATATATATATACACACATATTTTCACTTCTTTATTTCCCATTCTGCAAGCAGTATCACCGAAAACCCATATCAAGTTATCAAACCCAGCAAATCTTTTTCTCAAGCCACTTCTTTGTTTCTTTTACTATTTCTCTTTCAATTGTTGTCTTGATTTAGGATCAGCCTCCCAATATATCTCAAGTTTCTTTTGGTAAAAACACCTATAAATAAATAAACTAACCAAACTGTTCTCAAAATAAAAATAAAAATAAAAAAACTAACCAAACTGACACTAATTACTTGATTGTCTTATAGTAATTATAGTCACTATTTCAAAATCTTCAATATATGCCTATTTTACTTTGAGTATTATTTATAAAAGTGACACATGTCTAAAGTAAACACATATCATCATCTCAACAGGTCTAATGTTACTGCACAATGGACTTAAGCCTGGCTCTTATAAAAGTATGATGAAATTTGATATGAAATTGTTTTTTTTTTTTTTTTTTTGTGTGTTGTTTGATCAGTTATTATTATAATATTATGAATTAATAAAAAGTACCGTAGATATTAGCAATAAAAGACTACAATTTAATAGTGCCGGCAGACTGAACATAAATTTTGTTTTTCCATGCCTGTAAAGAATGACAAAAATTTCAATGGCAAATGATTCTAGACTACACAACAAATCTTCACAAAATATTAGGTGTAACTTGTAAGTTATAAAGGATGACAAAGTGATGTGGTGGTAACCTTCAGGAAAATGAAAATCGCTAAAAGTGGGTCAATTAAGTTGTAATATATAAAAAAGAAAAATTTTGGTTATAATTTTCAACAACGAACTATTTTATAATATTTTTATAAATTATTGTTGTATCAATTCTTAGTAATTTTTATCTCAATTTATTACTAACATCACTTTTTCACTTTCAAATAATTACTCACCAATCGCATCAACTATTAGAGGCTTTCAGCCCCTAAATAATGGGTTAAAGTCCAAAGAGTTCCGCCCAATAAATTTGGGTTTGAAAGTTAGGCCTGAATGAATAAGAGACGAGACGCACAATGGGTGAGGGATATGGAGTAATATAAGTAATTTTTTTTTTCCCTGAATTGACGTGGGAATTCATAAAAATCCGAGTAGAAGTAGAAAAAGAAAGAGACAAAAAATGAGGGAGCCCCCCGGAGCGTTAGCGTTTACTAGTACATATTTGCTATCTACTACTCTCTGCACCACTGTCATCAATAAGAAACAAAGAAATAAATATAGTCAGAATAAGTCTCTCTTCTATTCTATATACCCTACATCCTTTGAATCAGTCCCTTCCATAACAAGCCTGCTCCAACCACTCTATTTATAGTCTCATCAAACCCCCTAATTTCAATTCCTTTCTCAACTACCCCACCCTCAACCCATCTCTTACCTCCATTAAACGCCTTCGTTTCGTAGCCACACTCACTCACTCTCTCTCTCTCTCTCTCGCGCGCGCATTAACGATGAAAAAGTGGAATTGCTTTCGTAAAAAGTCTAAGAAATCGACGGCCGAGATTGTCCCCCATGACGTCATCCTCAACAATGGCGGTACCACCACCATTACCACCGGTACT
The DNA here is from genome assembly GCF_002906115.3 of Quercus suber. Taxonomy (NCBI): domain Eukaryota; kingdom Viridiplantae; phylum Streptophyta; class Magnoliopsida; order Fagales; family Fagaceae; genus Quercus; species Quercus suber. The sequence continues at coordinate 466,391 of NW_027069801.1, forward strand.
ACCGCCTGTACCGCCGCCGCCGCCGCCGCTGTCGTCTCCACCCAATGTCCGACCGTCCGACTATACGGCTCACCGACCAGCGTCCTCGCCGCCTACATCCGATTCGCCCTCCTCCACAAGGGCGTCTCGGTCCGGTTCGTCCCCTCCGACACGCCGAATTTCGGGTCCGACGCGCCGGTTCTCCAAATCGGGCCCGAGACCGTGTCGGGCTCGCTCGAAACGGTTCTGCGTTACATCGACGCGCGGTTTCCGCACCCGCCGCTGGGGGTGAGGAGCTGCGACGACGAGGAGGAGGAAGACGAGGAGGATGAAACGACGCCGTCGGTGGTGAGGGCCATCGCGCTGCAGCACAAGAGCATGACGTGGCACGTGGAGAGGCTGGTGAGGTGGGTGGAGGATCTGGCGACGCGTGGAGGGAAGGGGAGTGTGGATCCGACGGTGGGGAGCCCGCGCATGGAGATGAAGAAGCTCGCGAGGAGCTACTCGGAGCTGCTGGAAGTGTTGCTGGAGCACGCTCAGATGGAGGAGAGAGTCGTGTTTCCGATCTTGGAGAGGGCCGATCGAGGTAAGGACCGTTAATTCATGTGAACACGTGTCGAGTTTTAATTGGTTACAGTTGTTACCCTCAAGAACTTCTTCTTTCTTGTTTCTTGTTATTGTATCCACTTATTATTAGTCACAGTCACCAATCATACCAGTGTGTTTCGTTTGTTATTTTATTCGAAAGTTAAGCTAATTGAAACTGACATTATACTAGTTTATTAGAAAGTGAAACTTTGACTTATCCATTATATGATTATATGCATGAAACTTTATGAAGGTAAGGGATTTATTTTTGGGAGGGGGTAAAACATAAACATAATTAATTGATATCATTGAGCTACTCATTAGACTCCATTATGGTCTTATTATTATTATTTTTTTTTTGAGAAAGAAAACTGTAATTATTATTAAGAAAGAATGGCTGACTCGGCCAAAATTACAGTAGAAAGGTGTGGAGGAAAGTAGAAAGGTGTGGAGGAAACTCCTTCATCCACACCGCAATCTCGCTGACATGTCTAGCAATATTATGGATGACGCATATAAATTCTATCTTTTGGAAAAGTTTAAACATAAATTGTAAGAATTATCTGTTTTTTAAGTAACTAAGAGAGTATTTGAAAACCTGTCTAGGTGGGTGCTTTTCCTCCTAATAAAGCCGAGTTTGGAAGCTTGAGCAGCACCCCTTTCTCTGACTTTTTCTTTTAGTAGAGGGTGGACCCTCCTATGTACTTGTTTTACCTGCTTTGGCATCTTCCCATTTGGAGTTATCCCACCAAATTAAAAATGAAAACAAAAGGCATATTATTTAGAGTAAAATGTTAAATATGTTGTGATAGCAATCAAAGACGTTACATTTCTCGTTCTCTGGTAATTATCAATTCATCTAAGTTCGTTGAGATCATGCTAGTGTTAATGCAGAGTTGGAATTTAATTTATGTAATGTTTCATTTGTCGGCAAAGAGGGAAAGAATTATTATACAAGAAATGTAATGTTGTCATGTAACCACACAAAAAAAAAAAAAAAAAAGGTTTTGGGTGGGTCAGGGGTGAAAGTAGCTTATTTTTTAAGGAAAGCACTTACTAAAGATACTTGTAAATAATCATGATAATGCAGGAATATGTAAAGTTGCAAACGAGGAACATGCAAGGGACCTACCCATCATGAATGGTATCAAAGAAGGCATTAAATCTATTGGAGTTATGGACTCAGGGAGCCCTGACTACCATGAGGCTCTCTCCAACCTTTCCACTCGGCTCAAATCATTGCAGGTGAGGACCGCTTTATACGTAGTGGCATTGAGATCCACTAGACAATGCTTGCCAATGAAAAGCTCGAATATTATAATGAGACATGATTTACACCGGTGAAGAATCCTATTTAATTTTTTTTTTTACTTGAAGTGCAAGAAAAGATTCACAACCACAAGCACTTTGGCTTTGGTGCTATGCTATGAGTGTGGTGCTAATTTGAATTCTTTGTATTTTGTACTGTGCCACAGGAGAATTCTAAACAGCACTTCATGGAGGAGGACAAAGATTTACTACCTTTCATGGAGGCAGTGGAGCTCAATAAGGAGCAGCAGAAGAGGGTATTGGAGCAGTGTTTGGATGTCATGCAAGGGACTCACTCACATTTGTTTAATTTTCTTCTTGAAGGTCTCCTTCCTCACGAAGCAATGCAATACTTGGACTTGTTCATTAGCTGCAATGACAGAGAACGAACAGCCTCCACGCTAAAATTGATAATTGATTAAGATCCAATTTTTGTCTCTGATAATATATATATATGCAGGAATAAGACACTGGATATATCATGTTCATAGAAAGTAGAAATAATGAGCGTTATCTTTTTTCATTTCTTATATAGTTGAAAGAAATGGTATAGTTTGTGATGCTGGCATGGCCTGTGGCCTGTGGGCATTCTATGTAGAGTCTGGTATTGTAGTTTAGAAGGATTTTGGATGGTTGGAATTGCTGTGTTGTTGACCGGGAGAGGGATGTGATGATGTTGAATTGATGTTACGTAACCTGGTCATTATGCTCTCAAAGAATAAGTATTGAAAATAAGCTTGTACAGAAGTTGAATTAAATTTAGATAGAATGGTACCTTTTGAAGTTGATGGGGGTAAATAAAAGGTGGAAGTGATTTCATGATCATGCATGTATTTGTAGGAAATTAGCTAATTTTATATGTCTAGAGTCTGGACTCTGTATCATGTTACTCCTTTTCAAAAATATAAATAAATAAATTGAATTGCTTCCCATAGTTCCCTAGTTCTCCATATGTATTTTCTCTTCCAACTCTGTTGTGTCCCAAAGAAAGCTTTTTTCTCCCAAAGTTCGGCTAACTGTATCATTACTCCTTTTCAAAATATAAATTGAATAGCTCCCCTTGTACCATGGGTATTTTCTCTACCAACTCTTTTGCGTCCCAGGCCAGCGTGAGTAGGGTGAGGTTTGGGCTTCAAATCGTATTTTTGCCAGAAAGTAAAGAAAGTTTTTTCTCCCACTCAAACTTGGGCTAAATACATGCAACCTCCTTGCTTAGGCCTTTAAAGGCCTGAAGGCCCGGGAAGACTGACTCATGTGATTTGTACGGCTGTAAATTAGCAGAGTCGTGTATCAAAAACTTAAAACTGACAATTCTATTTTATTTTGAAGGCCTTCTCAAAAAAAGAAAAAAATCAAATCAAATCAAAGGTCTTAGAAACACCACATCTGTGCTGAGTTGGAGTTTCAAAAAGACTATATACTCTCTTAAATGAACTAGATTATTTATAATAGTGATATGTGGTGGACATACGTCTTCATCACAATGGGTGTAATACTCTGGACTCAATTTTTATCCTATTTCAAATATGAGTTGAATTTGAGCTTATTAATAAAGTATATTATATATAGGGTTCCAGTTTAGAAAGGTGCCCTAACAATACATTTCTAGAGAGTGGGATAAAGGGTTAGGCCCTAACAAACTAGCAACAGGACATAAGCCACATTTTTCTATTGAAGGGGAGTGAACCCCATTTTACAACTAAGGGTAGCTCTTCGGCACTTATCCGAGGAGGTTCCTTTCCCTTTCCTCCTCCTTTAACTGCTTTGCTTGCCCTTCTTATATAGTTCTCCTCCTTCTCTCCCTTTCTTCCTTCTGTTGATCATCTATTTGCTTCCCCTCTGACTGTCCGTCCCATCAGAGACCTTATCAGTACTCGAGTGGTTCACCATCATCACTGTTACCCTGTTAAGGGATTACATCCCCATTAATGCGGTCAGAGGAGTTAGATGAGCGTATTTAGTGTGGAGGTGACAACCTGTTCTCGGCCTGTCCCCCTCCTGAAATTAGCCTCGATATGCCGAGGATAGGGATGTCCTCGGCGGGGTCCAAAAAAGCATAGGTCTTCACACACCGACGTCGGACGATCATCCCTCCTCGGCCTGGGCCTTGGGCCAAATGCAAGATAGGCCCAGGCTCCCAGGCTTACGGGCCCCACATTATATATTTAAATTTAATTTATTTTCTTGTTAAATAAGTCAAAGTTTGTTTAATGAGCTAATTTACTAACTTATTCTTCTCCAAATTCCAATTTATAGTAAACATAACAACTAAATTTTTACCCTTTCACAAATGTAAGTTAATTATCATTAATTAATTATCACAAATGTGTTAAAACTCCTTTCCCTCTCTCTTGTGTGTGTGTTTGTTTCTTTAAAAAAAAAAATTTATATTAGTTGAACTTATATTATTTGGGTTGAATAGAATGAATTTCATTTATGAACTTACAAAAATAGATTCATCAGTGTTACATTGTTTAAAATTATATAATTTTAATTATCAATAAATTACAAATAATAATTTGGTCCCTAATAAACTTATTTACAATCCAAAAGTAAATGCGATAAGTTTGGAATGAAACTAATAGAATTTAGTAGGCTTCGGAGAGACTTTGTTTAGAGCGTTTGGAGTTTGGAAAAACATTTGTCATCACAAATTTGACTTATTGTCAAAATTTTTATTTTTATTTTTATTTTATATATTTTAAATTCATTGCCTTTTTGGAACGAATATATATTGAAGTGAAGTAAACTCTTGATCATAAATTCCCAAAGAAAAATAAAGATTTAAATGATTAAAAAAATTTCAACTGTTTTTTATTTTTTATTTTTTATCTTAATCTGAGGATCGAAATCACTTTCTTCTGTGATTATTGAATTATCAAAAAATTAAAAAAAAAATTATTTGGGTTAATAGTTAATAAAATTAAGTTGACGACAAAAATACTAAAATACAGTGATATTATTTATTTAATTTAAAAATGAATTTCACACGAAAGTTCCTGCCAGTCCAAAGCCAAAACATTTTAGCTGCTTTGCTTTGGTGGCGGGAAATCGATAAGGCCCCCCTTTTTGTTTTATTTCTGAGAAGAAAGAGAGAGTGGCGACTGAGTCTGAGTCTGAGTCTGAGAGTGAGCAAGAATGGGATCGGAGGAGGCCAGTAGTGTGCCGAAATGGGCATCAAAGCCTTGCATTATGGGCATTGACGAAGCTGGACGAGGCCCTGTTTTAGGTTTCACCTTCTTTCTTCACAACCCACTTTTTCTTTCTCTCTTTTCTAAATTTGTGGTTTTTTGAAATTTTCTCAGGACCCATGGTGTACGGCTGCTTGTACTGTGCTTGCTCCTATCAGAAAACTCTTTCCTCCTTGAACTTTGCAGGTTTTTCTTCTACTCTTCTCATAGGGTTTTTTTTTTTTTTTAATAAATTTTAATTTATGGTAGAAAAGTAATGGTTATGCTTTCTTGGGTCTTTGATTTTCCTTTAGTACTGTGAAGTCGAAGAACGCACTCTATAAAACTGTTAATTAAAAAAAAAATATTTGACATTTATTTTAACTAGGATCAAAGTTACACATTAATATTTAATTCGACTGAAGTTGATACAAATAAGTTGTTGTGAGACTTTGAAAATATCAATCTTGTCTTCAAAGATGAAAGTTCATAGGGGTGTGGTGGGTGACCTCTTAAGTTCCTTTGTCTTGATAAGTCTTTTTTACAGGATTAAGAATGTCAATAGAGGAGTGACTACATAACCCAAAAAAATGTACTTTTTACGTGCCACAAATCCTTCTAATTGCGCATAAAGACACGATCTTTAATTATGCAATCCATGCTTTAACTTTTTTTAAGCTCTCTTTTCTTTGAATTTCTTCTAATGAGGTCTGTTTAGTTGTAGTCATAATCACAAATTAAGCATAGTCAATGACTTATAGAATAGCGGAAAAGAATACATATGACCAACCATGAATAGTCTTTTGAGGATGCATAACCGACCCCAAGATTTTGGAACTAAGATTTGGTTGTTGTTGTTGTAGAGAAAGCAAGTATTTTGATATAGAAAACACGTAATCTCACCGTGGAGATGAATGCTTGCAAACTTAATTTCTTTTATCTTCCATTTGACTTTGATATATAGCTTCAAGTTCATTGATTTTAAATTTTCTTTGGTTATCTTCCATTTATTTATGACTCTCTTTAACATTCTGGTTAAGGCATTAGTTTGTATTTCATGTGACTTTCCTTGACAACAAGAAACCTAGGGGTTTGCAAGACTAAGTAGGTGCTACATTTGCTTCATGTTCTGCCCATTTTAGGATCATTTATGCCATGATTACTGATTTTATGACAAGGGGCTGAATTAAACCAATGGGATATAGCTCAATTGACACCTCGTTCTTCCATAATCATTCGTTGGAGGGTGAGTTTGTGGGTTCAAGAACCACTAGGTTCATGCATAACTTACAAATAAAAATGGGGGGAAGGAAAAAATAACTCTGGATGCCTTCTTTAATATCAATTTAATTGTGAAAATTACTATTTCACTTGCAAGGGTCTAGTTAGCAGCTGTTCTGTAGCGCTATCATGTAAGGAGAAAAAGCAGCTCCCAAAGTTTTTGACTTCTACCTATGTATTTCAATTATGAATTTAGATAACAATGGTAATAATGAACTGCTTGTCCATTCAATATGGTTCAGAAATCACGTCCCACTCAATGATTAGATTTTCTGTTTTATTCTCTGCAGATTCAAAGACGCTAAAAGAAGAGAAGAGGGAGGAATTATTTGAAAATTTAAAGGCTGATGAATCAATTGGATGGGCTGTTGATGTGATAGATCCAAAGGAGCTCTCAGCTAAAATGCTAAAGAAGTTAGTAAAGAATATTTGAATCTCTAGTTTTCTGTTTCTAATAGTTTGTTGTTTCTACTGATTTATGTTTGTTTGTTTGTTTATCAACAGGAATAAGATAAATCTTAATGAAATATCACATGATTCTGCAATTGGCCTTGTTGTTAGGGTACTAAATTTGGGAGTTCTTCTAACTGAGGTAAAAGTCATTACAACTTTTGTGAATTCATTGTTGCTTAATACATGTTTGTTGATTTCAGTGGCTTTATCAAATATATTGAACCAAATATAGCAAGGACTAAGTGACTGGATGCTGTATGGATTTTGCAATGTGCCATTAGATTATCTGTCTAGTATTATGCTACTTTATGTATTATCAAAATTCAAATGAGTATATTCATTTGCAGACATTTGCAAGGGGGGTAAATGATAGAATATGATCAAAGCATTATGTCAAATGCGGGGGATGTATACCATTTTGTGGAATATTAGAAATCAAATAACTAGGGAGTGGTGTACTGCAAACAAAATGCTATTGGTAGTAAGCATTCTTCATTGTTGCCTCAATGCCTCATGAACAGAGAACCTTTGCTTTTCTCTTTTTATAATTTTAATCTACTAACCTGAGAAACAGATGTAGTAATGAATTACAAATTTCTTAACATATATATATATAGGCCAAGAAAAAAAACCAGGGTGCTCTGTTGACACTTATTCTTTGGATTTTGTGGGGCCAGCTCAATCCCTTTAAATGATGCCTTGATAAAAATGGAAAACATCTATGCATGCATATGTTTCAGGTTTATGTGGATACAGTGGGGGATCCTGAGAAGTACAGAACAAAACTGTCTGAAAGGTTTCCTTCTATCAAATTTGTGGTTGCAAAGAAGGCTGATAGTCTTTATCCAGTTGTGAGTGGAGCAAGCATAGTTGCAAAGGTTATTACCTCCTCCAAATTACCTCCCATTTAAAAATATACATTGACCACTTCTGATATTATCTTTCATTCAATCATGCAGGTCACAAGAGATAGAGCTGTGCGAGACTGGGTGCTTGATGAAACAGCAGATAACATCCAAAGAAACTTTGGTTCTGGATACCCTGGAGGTGAAAAATGCTCTAATTCTCTATTCTATATGTTGTTTGTTACTATTGGATGGTTATTGTAGTATGAGGAATCTGGTGTTGTTTTCATTTATAGATCCTGAAACCAAGGCCTGGTTAGAGAATCACAAACACCCTATTTTTGGATTCCCGTCATTGGTCCGTTTTAGTTGGGGTACCTGCACTCCCTACTTCAAGAACCTTGTTGAAGTCTTATGGTCAGTCCTCTTCTACCATTCTCTTGGCAATTTCTGTTTCTATCGTTTTAGCATTAATTCATCTTGTGCATGTACCTGCACATGTATATACCATTTGTCAATGGCCATATGTATTGTTACCTGTTCTTTAATCTAGATCACACATGATTCATACTATGAAGGCATGCCTAATTCTATTATAATTGTTATTGATTCTAGGGTGATGTGATATTAAAAGATCAAATACAGATTTTATTGACATACTTTGTAAGAAGCCATATACAGTTTCTTCAGAACCTATTTTTTCCAAAACCAATCCAAGGCCAGAGTAAAAATTTGGCTATACCAGTCTGGCTTCAAGCAGAATAGTCAGAAGTCAGCACAAGCAGTGAAAGAATACCATGCAACTTTAAAAAATAAAAATAAAACAGGACATCAAAGATAACAGCATGCAAGATATTTAAAGATGGTGGAGGATGTCCTACACTCAAGTAACTATAAATTGATGAAGGGCATTAGTGGACTCTTTAACTATCTTGATTAGGATCCAGTAGCCTGTGCAATGACTCTTAATCTCCTTAGCAATGTAGTGTCAGTTTCGTTATCCTTCCATACTGAATACTTACTTTTAGGTCTAAGCCTGTATATGGTTAACCAGGCTTGAGTTTGCTGAGTTCCTTTGCAACTAAAGTCATTAATTGTTAGTCTGGTTTCTTTTATGGTTCATATAGATATTTAGATTTCAGCCAAGTCTAGAAGTTATATAGTACACTATGGATTTCTACTCATATTGCTTTCTATCATATATTAAAGACTGATCAAGGATGGCATCAACTCAATCAACCCCTGCTCTTTTTCTTTCTTTCTCTCCTTATTGATTTGCAATAGAAGACTGACTTAACATTATTATATTTTCCATTTAAAAGGAAATTTCATTTTCTATAACTCTTAATATCTTACATTTGGAGTGAATGAGAAAATAATAGGAACTTTCTTGATGTGCCTTTATTGAGTTGAGCCAAGAACTTTATTTTATTTTCTTGAGGCTCTCTCTCTCTCTCTCTCTCTCTCTCTCTCTCTCTCTCTCTCTGTGGCCAAGCAAGGGAACTTCAGATATACCTTTATCGAGTTGAGCCAAAGCTGATGCATGTTCGAACTTTCTTGTGCAAACATATGATTACCTTAAGAGTTCTGGAGCATCCCATTTTTAATTAGCAACCTTGTCATCTGTTGGCAGCCAATTGCATAACCTGGGGAGTGTTAAATTATTTGATTTGATAATTCAATTGAACGATGAACTTTCTTAATGTATTTTATAGGTATCTTCTACTTCATTTCCCTTCTATTTGATTATCTTTGCTAAAAAGAGAAAAATTTTCACTTTGTGCTGTTTGAAGCATTGTTTTGAAGTTACCCTAATTTAGAAAAAAACAGTTATCAAAAACTGTCTTTCTGAAAAATAAAAAAGTAAGTCAGGTGGTTCATAACATTACTCTTTAAGGGAGCTTTGTTTGTCCTTTTTTTTTTTATTCTCTTTTGCTACTGGAGATTTTATTAGGGGCATAGCTATGACTAAAAGGTGTCAACTTCATGTTCAATCAGAAGATCTTCTTTGAGCAAGTATTTTTTAGTTGTGCCCAATTTCATGACAAATACCTTTGTGGATTATGTGAGACTTCAACAGGCTCTTTCTGAACTAGCAGTTTGATTTTGTCTTTTCTCACTTTTTCGTGAAAAAACCAAAATCAGTAGAAAATTAGAATCACTTTCCATTGAAGAGGGATGCACCTCTATGACTTACAACATTAATGTTGGAGTTTACTAATTCGAAATTTGTTTGATTGGTTTAATGTGTGGTCTTTCAAGTAGCATTTCCCTTTTAGATTATAGAATCACTTTACTCTTGTGCATAATTATTTTAGGTTATGTTGTGTTCATCATTGTGAACATGAAGTAATCTTGTGTTTTAATGAAATATTTACTTATAACCAAAAAAAAATGATATCAGTATGATACTGAGAATTTGATAACTATGCATTGGTGCAATATTTTTGCAGTTTATCAACAACCATTCCTACACCCCTTTTTTCCACCCTGAATCCTTTATGTCAATTTTCATTTGATTTTAGTTTTATGGTTGTTTCCACAGGGAATCTGATCAAATGGATGAAGATGGTTCTAGCAGTAGTAATGGCAAGAGGCAATTGAAATTAAGCAATGTTGGGATAACTTCATCCAAGAGGAAGAGTGAAGAAATTGAATCAAGTGGTAAAGGACGCTGCAAGTTTTTCCAAGCTCGCAAACTTGAGCAACTCACTCATTTCTAACTCGTCACATTTTTTACATTTTCTGGTAACTTATCTTCTTGGATTCAATTTGATGATTGTAAGATTATGCCTTCACATGCAATTTTACTGACATATATACAGAATAGATAGGGAATTCCAGGTGTGCTAGATGTACACTAATGAAGCGGGAATTGACTTTAGTAATATGATTGAACTATTATGGAATATTATTACAAAGGTTAGATTGTTGTATAAATTATACCTCTCTCACTTAGTGGTACTGAAGTGTACGTGGTAGTGGATTCAAGCTAATGGACTACCCATATATTTGGTTGCCCCTGATCTGTCAATGTTGATCAATTGTTGTTGGCGTGCTCAAATATTGGTGGAAAGTGATAGCACAAAGGTCATAAGATATTTACATGGAAAACCCCTTTGCCTGAGCACGAGGGGTGAAAAACCATGGTTTTGAAGTAGAGAGAACTCTACTTCCAGCCACCATATTAATTGAAGAAAAATGACAAGCAACAAGAACACTATAATGTGCACAATGAGCTATGGGTGTGAGTGTGTTGTGCTCTCTAGCTCTTAGTTAACTTGTGTCTGTGGGGATCAACCCTTACCCTTTTATAGGCTAAGGGGAGAGGTGATCCCTTTATAGGTGTAAGGCTCTCATTGGATGCAAATATAATATTATTACAAATTCCTTAGCATTCTGCCACGCTGTTTCTGCCGGGAGAAATTATTGGTTCCTCCGGGAGGACCATTGATGTGGTCCTCCTAGCTCCTGCCAGCCAATAAAAAAGTGCCATGTGGCCATTTTTTTTCTGATTCAGCTCCACATCAGCACTTACCCATTACCTTAACTCTTGTTAACAAAACCAAACCAAGGTTAAAACTTAGCTCCACTTACCCACAGCTAGAAACCCAAAATCGAAATTGAAATACAATCCTCCTCTGATATGCCGATGCTACTGCAAAAAATAAAAAAACCAAAGGCGACAACAAATCAGTAGAGATCCGTCTCTGTATTTAACGGCACATTTTTTTAGCACAAATAATTGAAATTCAAATCCATTCACAAATAAAGTTTTTTTTTTTTTAAATCCACCGCAACAGAGAGAGACGCTTCTCTGAATGAACTAAAAGTAAATTTCCTTATTCAGAATCCTCACCAAAACGAACTTGAAGATGCCAAATCCTTTAGGAAACAAGAAAAAAATGTAGAGAAAACAGAAGAAAGAAACTTTAATCAGTACGCATCAATCTCTACACATGCTTCAACTTCAATACGCATACACTACCAGTTACAATTATGCTATTTCCTCTGTTTGGCTACCGAGAAAGTGTAAGGAAAAAAAGTAAAGAAAATACAACTCTTAATCTCAGATTCTGCTTAACTCGGCTGAGGCGAGTTATTCCGATCCAAAACCACTTAAAATCTTTTTCAAAAAAAAAAAAAAAAAACCTTGGTTCTTCTTTTTCACTTGCTTTGCTATAATATTTTCTCGGTAACCAAATAGAGAACAAGAGTTAAAAAGACCTAGAGATTGGAAATGGGAAGTACGTTCCTAGAAAGCCATGGTAGAAGAGAGAAAACTGGAGGCAACGACGGTGACTCAGATCATGCATGGAGAGAGAAGTCACGAAGGACTCACCGGAGAACCCATGGTTTCCGGCAATGGTGGATCAGAATCCTAGAAATCACAATAAACAACAACAACAAAAAATTTCCACAGAGAAAAAATAAAAGAAAAGGAAAGAGTGAGTTGAGAACGAATATCAAAAGAAGAAGGAAGAAGTGAGAGCTTGAGGTAGAATAAGTCTTTGATTTTGGGTTTCCAGCTATGGGTAAGTGGAGTCGAGTTTTAACCTTGTTTGGTTTTGTTATCAAGAGTTAAGGTAATAAGTAAGTGTTGATGTGGAGCTGAATCAGAAAAAAATGGCCACATTGCACTTTCCTATTGGCTGGCAAGAGCTGGGAGGACCACATCAGTGGTCCTCCCAGAGGAACCAATAATTTCTCCTCTGCTGGGTAGTGGTGCACAATTCAGGCTGTTAGTGGGGCATCACATAGTGCTAAAGGCTTCCTGACTTCTTGTTTGTATTAGGATACATTCTTTATAACCTGCAGTAGCGATCCCTCACTCATCTCTTTGTTTGGAGAAGATATCTCATGAGACATCTCTTTCACAACATATGAGACCCACGCATACTGTGAGATATCTTATAAGACAATCTCATAAGATAATTTTTTCTTTGTTGTATCCAACCTCTCATCTTGCTAGTGTACACAACATTGGGTCCTTGCATGTGGACCTACTCTTCTTCTTGCCAACATAGTGCAACAAGTCCTTGAGCCTTGGTTTTGACCTTTGGTTTGCCTTCAGCCTCTGCCAATACCTTAAGGACATCGTATTATGTATTTCCCAAACTGTCCTTAAATACTCAGAATATTCTTCAAACAGATGCATGACTGATATTTAATGATCTTCACGGACACATGGATGGCTAAGATGAACTATAGTTGGACTTTTAGTAAAATAACCATAATGCTCATGCCATTGAGGTCTTAGGTCAGTTTTGGTCTGTACTCTGTACATGAAGAAATCCCTGTCTATGGCCCTTAGGATTCAATATTGCACCGTTCTTTTTGAGTCAGTCTTTTGCTAATGCATATGACTGATGCAGTTAGAAACAAATCGTCTAAAATGCATTTTGACCCATGTATTATATTACCTGAACAAATTGGTGCACAAACATGCACATTTACGCATATTAGTATCTTTTTTTATATAGATCCTCAACAAGGCTTGATTAGTTATTGATGAAGTCTGAAAAATCACGAATGAATTACACGTCGCTCACACACTCAGAAAGTCACCTGCGCAGCAAGAAAGAGAAAATCTACAGAGAGCACCGGTGTGGTGTCGGCCAAATACCCTCCGAAGGTCAAGTTAAAATCTTTTTTAGCTCCAAAGTACTAGAGAGGGTTTATTATGCGTACCTTAACTTGTGAGGGTATTGGGGTTTTTATAGTGGTTGAAAGTTGACCTCTTTTACTTGGAGTCGAAGTCCTTTTCTTGTAGAAATCCTTTTTAGGAGTCCAAAACGTGGTGGACAAGTCTTTTTCTTATAGAGAAGATCTTTATCAATATACATAATCTCTGGAATTCTCCTTGCATTAGGATTTTGTTTAGGCTTCTATGGTGTGTGCCGCAAGTATTCATATCAAGAGTGATTGACTGACCCATGGTCAATCAATCCGTCTATACTCCATCCGTTCATTACAGATCCGTCTTCAATGGGTCTTGCACACCAGAGGCTCTTCTGTTTTACAGCCCATAAAAAAATGAACAGCTCGATCCGTTACACTAGGTTTTATCGTCGTACATTTTTCCTCTTTCAATTGCCCCCTCACCTGATGGGTCTGTCATTCATAAGCAAATGGACCGATGGGGTGACGGTTCAAAGTCTCAGGTAAACGGCCATGATACATGACTCCGTGAGCTTATTCCTGTACCCTGACAGGTTTAGCAAGAATTTATTTATGACTTGCCGCGTGTCATTCTTTTAATAGCTGTTGTTTTAGAACAAGGTGTCGTTTCATCTTCCGTGCACCTTTTCTATAAATAACACCCCTTCCGCCTCTCATTTTTCTACTTTCTACTGAAAAATATTGCCAGAGCACGTCTGCCACACCTGTTAGAGACCACTCCGTTCAGCTCCTACACCTGTCGTCTACAATTTTGTTTGCTCATTCCGTAATCTTGGTAAGTAATCTTTTATCCGTCCTCTTTTTAATTCTCATTTACTTTTTGGTGTTATATATATTTTCTTAGACTTTATGCCCCCGTCACTCTTTCCAAACCTGTCAGAGTCTTAGGTTTTGTCATTACATGTAGGCCATGTCTAGTGCGTCAAGTAATCAGTCAATCGTCCGTAACGGGACGGACTACGAAGAGGTATATCCGTCAGGTCGCAAAGACCAAGACGATCTGAGCAAGGAGAGTAGTCCGTCTTCATCTTCCTGGTCCTCAACAAATAAGGATATGGAAATGATTGAGATAAAAGAGGGTTCCGCTGATGAAGAAGAGCAAATAGTTAGATCCGTCGTAGGAGCTGATGGACTTAGGGAGTTCATCATGCTTCCAGAATGGATGGTGAATGCCTTTATATCCACCATTAAAGAACTACATTTTAATACCCTTAGGGCCCTTTACCAAATTCTAGACTACATCCCTATCCGTCTGCCCTACAAGTCAGAAAAATGCTACTATGAAGGAGTGGATGGTGTTGGGGTGTATGAACAGATGCTCAAGGCAGACCTCAGGTTTCCTTTGAGTTCCCTACACCGTGAACTCCTCAAATACCTAGGTTTATCCGTCAGCCAAATATCCCCAAACACTTGAAAGGTCTTCATAGCAATAGAGGTCATGTACGGAGCAATGACGGACGGTAGAAGAAGGCTGACGGTACGGGAATTCCTCCACTGCTATCGTTCAAACGAGATAGATAAATCAAGGGGGATTTATAGTTTCGTTCCTAGGAGCCCCGTCCTGAAAGTGATCTACGAAACCGCAGATTCTAATAGAGATTGGAAGAGCCGTTATTTTTTCATTGAGGGAGACGGTTGGATGTGTTATCCAGGGGAAACGAATCACATGCCCGTCGACAAGATTTGGGGCGTATTAAACCCATCTGGTATGAACCCTTCATATAGCAATTATTCTAATTTTATTTAATATTTATTGTGCTCTGAACGTCTGTCTTCTTTTGCATAGTCCGACGGCATCCACAAGTCACTCTCGAGGAGTTCAGTTTTCTTGAGAAAATTTTTGCTAAGTCCAAACCAGAGGAGCAAACTTGGGCCAAACTCGTCAATCTCAATACCATCCACTGGTACTGTGATGGGCCCGAGCCAACTCCAGTGGCAATTAAGTACAAAGAGCGCACCCGTCAACGTAAGTCCGTCGTTCTTCCTTGTTCAAATTTTTTTTTTTATTTTTTTACCCGTCTACCTCTTCAAAAATGGACAATGCCAAAAGGAGAGCGGCTATCAAATTACAAGCTGCTAAAAACAAAGAAGCCGAAACGGATCTTATGGGGATGGGCTCCAGCAAGCCACTACTAAAAAGGAAGCAACTGTCAAAGATTGACCGTGCACCCAAACAGCCCAAGGTTTCTCTAGAGCCCGTCATTGGCTTGATGGCCGGGGGGGCTAAGACGGTCACCCCCGTGAAGCATGGGGCCGGTAAGGGCCTAATGACAGGTCCGTCCGCAAGTCAAAAGAAACCGCCCGTCTTACTCCGCGAGGACTCCAAGTACACCCTTGAGAGGCTCTTGTCCATCATAACCACTAAGGACTATGAAGACTTGGGTAACCACTCGACAGAGGCGATGAGAGAGACGACCCTTTTTCAGCATTGCACAGGTAACTCATCCGTCGTCATAGAGTTCGTCATTTCCCCCTTCTCCTTTTCCTTTCAAGTTTAACTTATGTTTTCTTCCAGGCCATGATTATGATGAAAGGGATGATAGGACGGTGTCTCAACCATGAAACGACCTTAGACCGTGTACGTGCGAAGGCCAAGGTGACGGAGGACGAGCTGCTCAAGTTGAAGACCTGGAAGGTCGTCCAAGAGCAGAAACTTAAAATGGCTGAAACGACTAGGGATGAATGTATCAAGCTGACGGAGCGTCTGAAGAAAGCTCTGGAGGAAAAGGACAAGGAGGTCCGTCAGGCTAAGGAGGTCGCGATATGTGAGTATCGTGACTCCAACGCCCTAATTACGGAGCTAAGCCTTTCATGTAACGACGGTTTTGACGATGCCATTCGTCAGGTGAAGACCTTGCATCCAGAGATGGACTTGTCAACCGTCACTATTACTGCCCCCGAGCAAACATTCGTCCAACCCATCCAATCAGATGATACGAACGATCTCTTTGGTGAGAACCCCCCCTATCCGTGAAGCTCCTGTTGACCAGACGGTTGTTGAAAACGGTCCTAAGGATGATCAGGCCCGTCATGACGATGAGAGAGATATGCCTGCTGACAATTTGTAATAACTTAGTTTTTTTTTTTTTTTTTTAAAATGCATGTAAGAATATTTGGAGGACAATGTTATTACTCCGTCATGTGTTTGTAGACATCTTCCCTTTGCGAGCTCTTTTTATTATTATTATTATTAATACTTGTCTTTGTTTCGATTAATCCGTTTACTCATTTGGTACTTTGTTCATAGAGCTCTGTCCACTTTTTGGATATATCTGTTTATTTTATGTGATGGACCGTCCACTTGGTAGATCTTTATTCATTTCCGTTTATTTTTGAACTTTGGGTTTTCATCCTCTTGGGATGGTCCGTCCGTCTTGCGGAATTATATTCGTCCATTTTTGGACTTTGTTATGGTCCGTCCATTTTGTGGACTTATTTATATCCGTCCTCCATAGGACTTAGAAACTTTCATCCTCTTGGGATGATCTATCCATTTTGTGGACTAAATTATATATGTCCTCCATTGGACTTAGAAATTTTCATCCTCTTGGGATGATCCATCCATCTTGGGGACTAAATTATATCCGTCCTCCATGGGACTTAGAAACTTTCATCCTCTTGGGATGAACCGTCCATTTTGGGGACTAAATTATATCCATCTTCCATTGGACTTTGAAATTTTCATCCTCTTGGGATGATCCGTCCATCTTGGGGACTAAATTATATCCGTCCTCCATTGCACTTAGGAATTTTCATCCTCTTGGGATGATCTGTCTATCTTGGGGACTAGATTATATCCGTCCTCCATTGGACTTTGAAATTTTCATCCTCTTGGGATGATCCATCCATCTTAGGGACTAATTTATATCCGTCCTCTATTGGACTTTGAAATTTTCATCCTCTTGGAATGATCCGTCCATCTTGGGGACTAGATTATATCTGTCCTCCATTGGACTTAGAAATTTTTAGTAGAAAAAACATAGTTGTGTCTGAATATTCCTCTTATAAATTAAAAAAGAAAACCATGCGTTTTTTCTAAAAAAGTACCTGCCCCCCTTGGGCTTAAATAGGCACTTGTAGAAAGAACTGTTCGCAGTAAAAACTAGCGATATCAAAACTAAATAACAGAAATAATTGTTTAAATTAAAAATTCAGCAATAAACTGGAGATTGGGGGAGCATCAATGCTCTTTGGGTTGCTTCTACTGGTAGTATTTCCGCAGGTGCTCCGCGTTCCATGGGTGTTGAAGTCTCTGTCCGTCTAAAGTTTCGAGGTGGTAGGTCCCTTTCCTTTGCCATGATGAGATCCTGTATGGTCCTTCCCAGTTTGGGCCGAGCTTTCCTTGCGAAGGATCTCTAGCAGCTCTCATTACCTTACGTAGCACAAGATCTCCGATTCGAAAGTCTCTATGTCTGACATTGGAGTTGTAGTACTTTTCCATGAGGTTCTAGTATCGCGCCAACCTCTGCTCTGCTGTAGCCTGAACCTCGTCCATTAAGTCTAGCTGAAGCCGCAAGGCCTCTTCGTTCTTATCCTCGTTGTAGTTCTCCACCCGATAGCTCGTAAGCCCTACCTCCGCTGGGATGACAACATCACTTCCATCTGTTAGCTAGAACGGCGTTTCTCCTGTAGGTGTTCTTACCGTAGTACGATATGCCCCCTTGAGCCGGGTCTTGATTATCTTGAACAGAGACCGGTTTGTGACCTCGACTTGTCCGTTGGCCTGTGGATGTGCGAACGAGGAGTAATGATTTTTAATACCCAGCTTCGAACAAAAGTCCCTAAATGCGCTGTTGTTGAACTGTTTTCCATTATCGGAGACAAGCACTCTTGGTATCCCGTACCTGCAGATAATATTCCTCCATACAAAGTTTCAAATGTTTTTCTCTGTGATAGTGGCTTGGGCTTCTGCTTCCACCCACTTAGTGAAGTAGTCGATGCCAACTACCAGAAATTTAAGCTGCCTTGCTACCGTCGGGAAGGGGCCCATGATGTTTAGCCCCCATTGGGCGAATGGCCAAGGGGCCGTCATGGGTGTCAGCTCCTCAGTTGGTTGCCTGATCAGATTACTGAACCTCTGACATTTGTCGCAAGTCTTGACGTAAGCTTGTGCGTCCTTTTGCATTGTGGGCCAATAATACCCTGCTCGGATCAATTTGTGTGCTAAGGACCGTGCCCCTAAATGGTTTCCACAAATACCCTTGTGGACTTCTCTCATTACGTAGTTTGCTTCCTCATGACCCAAACACTTCAGGTACGGTCGTGAGAATCTCCTTTTGTATAAGACATCATTGATTAATACAAATCGCGAGGCTTGGACTTTTAGTTTCCTGGCTACGTCTTTTCCGTTTGATAGTGTGCCCGTCTTTAGGTATGCTATTAATGGCGTAGTCCAATTGTTCTCAGACTTCACCTCCTGCACTTTTGTTCCGTCGTCAATAATTGAGGAAATTTGGACAAACGACAATACCTGATCGGGGACTATCATAAATTCTGCTGAGGCTGCTTTTGCCAGACGGTCGGCACATTCGTTCTCTTCCCTTGAGATTTGGACGAATCTGACTTTGAGGCTGCTGATCTGATTCTTGACTTCTTCCAAGTACTTCTTCATCCTTTCATTTCTGCACTCGTAGATGCCGCTAATCTAACTTGTTATTACCTGAGAATCACAATGTACGACCATGTTCTCGGCACCTGCTACCTTTGCAAGGTCTAATCCTGCCACCAATGCTTCATACTCGGCCTCATTGTTGGTCGTTGGGAAGTTCAGCTGAATCATGCATTCGATTTTATCTCCGTCAGGGGTTTGGATTACCACACCGGCACCTCCAGCTTGCCTGTTTGAAGATCCGTCTGTGTGGATGCTCCATTGTCTGAGGATGTCTGCCCCTTTACCTTCTAATTGAGTGTATTCGGCGATGAAGTCTGCCACTGCTTGCCCCTTTATTGCAGTTCGCGGGCGATACTGTATATCAAACTCGCTCAGCTCTATTGCCCACAGAGCCATTCGTCCGACAGCTTCAGGATTGCTCATTGCTCTTTTTAGGGGCTGATCCGTCAAGACTATGGTGGTATGGGCTTAGAAATATAGTTTGAGTTTTCGGGCTGCAGTTACCAGTGCGAAGGCCAACTTCTCCATCTGGGGGTACCTTTCTTCTGCCCCCTAGAAACCCCTACTTATGAAATAAATGAGTCGTTGAGATCCTTCCTCTTCTCTTACTAAGGCCGCGCTTACCGCTGCTTGCGAAACTGCTATGTACAGGTAGAGTTTTTCCCCTAGTTTAAACGGGCTGAGTAATGGTGGAGAGGCGAGTTATTTTTTTAGGTCTTCAAATGCCTTCTGACACTCGTCCGTCCACTCGAATGATTTCCTCAAGGTGCGGAAGAATGGTAGACATTTGTCCGTTGCTTTAGAGACGAACCTGTTTAAGGCTGCGATTTTGCCATTCAAGCTTTGCACCTCTTTCACCGTCCTTGGTGGTTTTAACTTCATAATAGCTTGTATCTTTTCTGAGTTGACCTCTATACCTCTTTGGGATACCATGAATCCCAAGAATTTCCCCACCGTTACTCCGAACACACACTTGCTTGGATTCAGCTTCATGTTGTATGACCGAAGGGTGTCAAACGTCTCTTGGAGGTCATTTAGGTGGTCATTTTCGCGCAGGCTCTTGACCAACATGTCATCAATGTAGACTTGTACGTTCCTCCCAATATGGTGCGTGAACATTTTGTTCATTAGTCTCTGGTACGTCGCTCCCGCGTTCTTGAGTCCGAATGACATCACCTTATAGCAAAAAAGTCCTTAGCTGGTGACAAAAGAAGTTTTCTCTTGATCAGCTTCCTTCATCTTGATTTGATTGTAGCCCGAAAAGGCGTCCATGAAGCTTAAGAGCCGGTGTCTGGCCGTTGAGTCGACCAAAGTATCTATCTGCGGGAGGGGGTAACTGTCCTTCGGGCACGCCTTGTTAAGGTCCGTGAAATCGACGCACATTCGCCACTTCCCATTAGCCTTCTTGACTATGACTACATTCGCCAACCAGTTTGGGTAATATATTTCCTGAATGAACTCTGCCTCTAGTAGTTTCCTGACCTCTTCCGCTATCGCTCTGTCTCATTCCTGAGTGAAAACTCGCTTTTTCTGCCGGCCGAGTGAGGATGCAGGATTCACGTTAAGCTTATGAACCATGACTGAGGGATCAATCCCGGGCATGTCCTCATGGCT
Source organism: Quercus suber (assembly GCF_002906115.3). Taxonomy (NCBI): domain Eukaryota; kingdom Viridiplantae; phylum Streptophyta; class Magnoliopsida; order Fagales; family Fagaceae; genus Quercus; species Quercus suber. The sequence continues at coordinate 486,922 of NW_027069801.1, forward strand.
CCACACGAATACGTCTTGGTTCCTCCTTAGGAATGCTGTGAGGGCTTGACGTATTGGTTGGCTAGCTAATGTCCCTAACCTAGTCGTCCGCTCAGGCTTTGATTCGTCAAGTGCTATCTCTTCCAATTCTTTAACCGGCTCTGCTACGATTCGTTGTTCTTCTATACACATGGTCTGTTGGTGATCTTCCATTTCTAGCATGGCAATGTAGCATTCTCGGGCGGCCACTTGGTCTCCTCGCAACTCCCCAATCGCATAGTCCGTAGGGAACTTGATCATTAGGTGGTATGTCGATGTTGCCGCTTTCCATGAGTTAAGTGTAGGTCGTCCGAGAATACCATTGTAAGCAGACGAGCAGTCCACCACAAGGAATGTTACGTCCTTTGTGATCTGTCGTGGATAATCGCCCACCGTTACCGAGAGTGTGATCGAGCCTAACAGGAATACCCTTATTCCTCCAAAACCGACCAGTGGAGCGTTTGTTGGTATCAATCGCGTTCTGTCAATCCCCATTTGCTGGAACGCTAGATAGTATAGGATATTAGCCGAGCTACCGTTATCGACCAACATTCGGTGAACATTATAGTCCCCCACACGTACGCTGACAACTAGCGCCGTCGTGTGGGTAGTGGAGCCTTCTCGCGTCTTTCTCGGAGAACCCAATGATGGGGCTTTCCCTCCGTGCTATCTTAGGTATAGAGCCTGTTAGCTGGATGTTCTGGACCATCTTAAGGTACGTCTTTCGAGCTTTTTTGAAGGAGTCAGTAGTCGCAGTTCCCCCTACAATCATCCTTATGTCTTCGATGGGGGGTCTAGGACGCTCGTTATCCCGTCAAGGGGCCTACTCTTGGTGATTGGGATCCACTCTTTCTTTGCTGACGAATTTCTGCAACTTTCTTTGTCTGATGAAGGCCTCAATCTGTTGCTTTAAGTCGTAGCAATCGGCCGTGTCATGACCGTGATCTCGGTGGAAGCGGCAGTACTTGTCTCTAGGTCACTTGTTTGGATCGCTCTTCAGTTTTCCTGGAAACGTCAGTGCCTCCTTGTCCTTGATCTGAATCAGGACCTGGTCTATTGGGGCATTTAGTGGTGTGAAGCTTGTGAACCTTCCTCCCTAGGGTTTAGGGCGCCTTTCATCCCTTCTGTCTCCTGTCCTTGGTCTCTTCTACCCTTGATCCTGTCGTGCATCTCCCTATCGCTCTCTCTTCCTAGGTTTTTCCTCCCGGGCCAGTAGAGCGTCTTCTGCGTTCATGTACTTAGTGGCCCTATAGAGTACCTCTGACATGGTCTTGGGGTCGTTTTTGTATAGTGAGAACAAAAACTTACCCTTTTGCAACCCGTTTGTGAAGGCTGTTACCAGTATCTTGTCGTCGGCTTCATCGATCGAAAGTGCTTCCTTATTGAAGCGAGCTATGTAGGATCTCAGCGTCTCGTCCTCTCTTTGCCTGATGCTCATCAAGCATGCTGTGGATTTCTTATACCTGTGCCCCCCTATGAAGTGTGAAGTGAGCTAAGCGCTTAACTCTTTGAAAGTGCTAATGGAGTTTGGTGTTAGCCTACTGAACCATATTCTTGCGGGACCCTTCAGCGTTGTAGGGAAGGCCCTGCACATGATTTCGTCTGGTACCCCTTAAAGATGCATCAAGGTCTTGAAGGTCTCCAGGTGATTTAGAGGATCCTTGACTCCATCATAACTCTCTATCTGTGGCATCTGGAACTTATGCAGTAGGGGAAAGGAATTGACGGGGGCGGTGAATGGAGAGTCGGTCCGGTTGACTAGGTCGTCAAGATCACTGGACACTCGTCCCTTGAGGGCGTTCATCATGACCTCCATTTGTTCTTTCATCGCCTGCATCTCTGCGAAAATAGGAGGTGGAGCTGCATCCATGAGGGATGGGAGGCTCATGTTTTGCTGTTCTGGCCTGCTTGGGGCATTGCTGCCTTCAAGCCCTTCTCGATCTCTTCGCATGTCACTGGTACCTTCCTGGTCCTCCCTTTGGTTGTTGGGTGCCGCGTTTTTCTAACGCAGCTGTTCTTCTAGGTCGTGGTTTTGTTTGGTGAGACGTTTCACGGTTGCGGTGAGAGTTCAAACCTGTCTCTCGAGGGCAGTTGTGGGTGGTTCCTCTCCTTAGATGTCATTGGTTGTTGCTATCGAGCGAGTGAGCACCATGCAACTCTTCTGTCTCAGGGATAAAGCAACGACCAATCGCTTACTTTGCCACAGACGGCGCCAACTGATGAAGTCTAAAAAATCACCAATGAATTACACGTCGCTCACATGCTCAGAAAGTCACCTGCATAGCAAGAAAGAGAAAACCTACAAAGAGCATCGGTGTGGTGCCAGCCAAATACCCTCCGAAGGTGAAGTTAAAATCTTTTTTAGCTCTAGAGTGCTAGAGAGGGTTTATTATGCGTACTTTAACTTGTGAGAATATTGAGGTTTTTATAGTGGTCGAAAGTTGACCTCTTTTACTTGGAGTCGAAGTCCTTTTCTTGTAGAAATCCTCTTTAGGAGTCCAAAACGTGGTGGACAAGTCTTTTCCTTATAGAGAAGATCTTCATCAATATGCGTAATCTCTGGAATCCTCCTTGCATTAGGATTCTGTTTAGGCTTCTATGGTGTGTGCCGCAAGTATTCATATCAAGAGTGATTGACTGACCCATGGTCAATCAATCCGTCTATACTCCATCCGTTCATTACGGATCCGTCTTCAACGGATCTTGCACACCGTTTTACAGCCCATAAACAAATGAACAGCTCGGTCCGTTACACTAGGTTCTGTCGTCGTACATTTTTCCTCTTTCAGTTATAATGATTAAACTGCTAGAGTGCTCAACACAGGTTCATATGACTAGATCTAAAATTTCTGAACAATATTAGAGCTGCAGAATTCTTGGTTGTACCTTACCCTTCACTCAATTTGGAGTGTCATTTGACTTAGAGCTCATTGGTGTTCTCATTTTCACTTTCTATTATCATCTCTCTGTAGAAAAATCTTCCTAGCGTCCAGTCCAAGATTCAATCTATGCTCATAATTGAAAGAAGCGAACAAATGAGCAAGGTCATTATACAATTATTCTATCTATTCTCTGGTCTCTAGCACCGCTTCCCCCCTTCTCTTTCACACACACAAACTCCTGTTGGTGCTTGTGAACTTGCGTGGACAAGTAAGAGTCCATGCTCACACGCGCATGCACACTCTCTTTCAAAAATCATCTGGTTTTTGTTTTTCCTTGTCTCTCAGGATTCATGTGTATAATTTATTTTGGAAACATCTTTACCTTGCACCCTTCAACACCAATTCAAGCATTGATCTAAAAAAGGCAAATGCAATTAATACATGCAAACAAGCTTGTATATGCATAATTTTAAGATAGCAAACGAAAAACATTTACCAAAGTCAACCCAATACAGGTTTGTTATTTACAGCAAAACATTAATCTAAAAAGCTTACAACAACCAACCCATACAAACAAAGTAGAAGCAACGTATATATCTTCTTCATTTTAGCAAATAAAAATGTGTAATGAGAGACCCCACGGTCACTGCAACTAAGGTTGAAATTCCTATGGAGTTTTGGTTGCAGTTTCCAGATCCACGGTGATGGTTCTGACGATTATTTGCGGCACCTGCTACATATACTGGGATGAAATTTCTACCTCCTTGTGCAGGTGAGCTTGACCCACCATTATGTCCACTCTCACCAGCGCCAGCGGATCCACCACCGGCGGCATGTTCAAACTTGCTGCTATGTTTTATAGCACTTCTTCCACTATTACCAATATAACTGCTGTCATGACTATGTGCAACTTTTGCTCCCAAGTGAGTTTCCTGCAAAGAATCTGCAAAAGTATTAGAAATTACCTAGCATAGACCAATACTTGGAAAAGGTGTCATGGAAGGACTTTGCCTCGAACGTGATTGGGAACAGATGGATGCCAAAATGTTCTTCATGGAGCTGGCTTTGCGTTTGACATAGGGAACAAATATGGGAGAAGAAAAATAAGATAAAACCTATGATGATAAATAGATCTTGAAATTTTTTATTACTGACACATGCTATCAATGGCATCACAGAGAGACAAGCCTTTGTGCTTCAAGCTTAAGCTAAAAAGGGATAGCAAATACATTGGATACAAAGTAGGATGTTAGATTGGTTGACTGGCTTCCAGTTTATAATGTAGAGCACGTAGTTCTAGCCACCAATTTTTTTGATGGAAGGGTTAGTTCTCTGTCAGCCTATGTTTCTCTTTGATCTTAAATGCTGATGTTGCTTTAATTAAGCAATCCAAGAGTTTTGGCTGGAATTGCAGAATTTTTCTAACCTGAATGAAATCAACCTGGTTTGCTCTCATATTATTTATCAAATGCTGAACTGAATTTCTTCTAGGGCTGTACTTTTATTATTTTCAGTTCTACTACCAGGTTATGAGTTTGCTCTCCTAAGATTTTCCCTTCGCGTCAAAGTACCACAGCACTCTGTTCTAGCCTCTAGGTTTGCACTCCTATTACTTTCAATCTTTTGCTACTAATTAAAGTATTTTTAACTGTGTCTTGTGTAGTCAAGATCTATTAGGTGGAAAGTGAAGTTGCAAGTTCAAAAACTATTGAGTGCATTTGTAAACGAAAGAAAAAAATGAAGAAGAAAAGAAAAGAAGCATCTCTATCTTGTGGAGTAGCAGTACTAGTGTATAGCTAAGTTTTGTTTTGCATAGCAGGATGGTGGAACAATACTTCCAAAACTTTTTTGATAGGTATAGAATGATAACAAATGCTTCCAAAACTAAGGTTGTATGGAGCTTAATTTTTATGAACTATGAGAAGGAAAAATGATTTCATCAAAAAATTTCTCTTATTACGTAGTCAAGAACAATATAAAATCATGCATTTACATAATGATGAATTTTTACTTATCCTAAAGAGAATAAAAGTGAGGACTAATGGCAGAGACAACTAATGGTGCACAAGAGATCTTTGGAAATTTTTGTGAGTGCACTGCACGCTGTTCAAGTAGCAGGCATAAGTTTCCTTATAAAAACTTACTAACTAGCCCTTTCTTTTCTTTTTTTTTTTTCTTTTTTTTTTCTAAAAGTATGTTAAAGTATACTTATATTTTTAAAAAAGGAAAAAGAGTAAGAAAAAATGAAGTTTTAAAAGTTGTACATAAAAAAAAAATGAAGTTTTAAAAGTTGTACATAAAAATTCAAAAGCAAAAAATTAGCTTATAGAACAACTCCCAATCTCCTTAATTGCTATTGACTAGCTCATATGAATATTGACGCAGCAGAAATATAAGAGCCTTTTTTCAATGTGGAGACAGGAATTTGTTGTCATCTGGGAGATTCAAAGTTTCAATTATGATCAAAAAATAATTTCACTTTTGATACCTTTTGAGTCTTTATGCCAAAACAGTGTAATATCTTAAAGTAGAAGGCGAATAACAGAATTTCCTTAGGTTCAGTGTTTAGTGTACCATTATGCTATAAAACAATCAAATTTTCTAGACATGGGATTCCTACTCTTTAATTTTGGTCCATGAAAGTCAACCTCTAATGTGGGTGTCATGGTGTTTCTGTCTTTTGAAGGGCGCTTGTATAAAGCGTATGTCTGTTCTGCCAAGGTATTGCCTTTTGAACTTTCCCATTATACGAAAGTTAGATGTATTTAGCACCACCATTAGAGAACAAATTTACCAGAATCCATTTTTAACAAAAAAGTGTGCACCCTGGAATTGGAATTCTTGAGAGAAGATAACAAAAGCATGACTGTGTACGTGTCAGTTTTTCATCTCATTTCTGTTAAACCAATCACATCTAATTTGGAAGCTTATACTTTATTTGTATTATTCCTTCCTCAATAAGTCTACAAGGACACATTTTTTCCACTAGGGGTTGAGGGGATAAGTTGTCAATGGCAGACAATAAAGTGGTATAAGTGATGGTCTGATATGAAATCAATAACAGTTTATCACCTCAGTAAAAATGTTGTTTGTAGCATTACTCATCCTTTCTTGACCGTACTTTGAATATGAATACGAGATTGTAGCAAAAGATTTATATTATATGTCTCAACTCGAAGTACAATCCGTGAAAAGGATGTGAGGAATTGCAGGTCGAATGACCATCATAATCAAAATAGAGTTTCTAATTCAAACCATAAACCATAGCTGAAAATAACTTGAAGAGGGAAAGTTCTTCTGAATATGCAAAAATATGAAGGTAAGAGAAGAATCTGAGAAACTTATGACAAAGATAGATATGAGTACCTGAAGAAGGCAAGGCCTTCTGAAGAGGACTAGAAGTTGCAAAAATATAAAGGTAGGAGAGTAATATGAAAAGCACTCCTATTTCTTTACTTCCCATTTGGCTAGCTTCACCCTAGTAACCATGCAAAGAGCTTCTGGACTGTTGTATCCAATCCTAGAATATTATTTTCAAGCTGCTTCTCTCTCTCTCTTTGCATATAGTTTGTAACTTGTTTGCTTCGTTTATACCATTGATAAAGTAGAGAACATGATCTGTGTCCTTATCTTATGTCTCTAAAGCGATCTTATCAGTTGAAAAATACATTAGTATATGATTATATGGGCCAACTTTCTGAAAAAGAAAATATTGGAATCTTAGGACCGCCACTCATTGTAGCTGAGAAGTTGAATCCACCTGTCCCTCCTTTCCAAAAAAAAAAAAAAAGCACTCTTAATTATGCTTAATTATAGAGCTAATAGCCCTTTGATTTAAAGATTTCCACTTAACTTTTGGTTTTGTGGAGGTTGGTCTGTATTATGGAACCTTTAATCTACCTGTTTTCAACTTTTGTAAATCTTGTTTTACCCCCAAAAAAATTAATTTTTAACTCGAGAATTGAGATTATTCGATAATATCTCAATTAAGAGATTTTCTTAAGCAATAAGAGAATAAAAAATACAATAACGATAGTAAAATCGATGCACGTAGAATCAACAACTAAAGAAATGTTAGAAATTACTTGTCTCAATTGAAGAATGTCATACAAGGATCAAAGAATTAAAGTATACTACTGCTTGCATTAAAGCAGATGACAATAAGAAATGTAAATGAACTATAAGAACTACACTATTTCTAGAAGAAAACATTTTGAAGTGTTGATATTAGATGATTGATTATTGATGTTTCTTCTCCATGGGAAGTCCTCTTTTTAGGCAAAAAAATTTAGTTATTTCTTAGCCAATGACTACTCCATAATATAAGGGAATATATATATATATATATATATATTTTAAATCACTTCTCTATATTTTTCAAGTGTTCAAGTAACATTTATTATCACATGTAATATAAGGAGGTAATTATTTCCTACCATGTAACATTTTTCTAAAAATAAGGAGTTTAGTTTAAAACTTCTTTGCTTATCAACAAAGTTTAAAATTTGTTATAATCAATGGTACCAATCCCCTAAGATTCACATAAAGTAATTGTCAGTTTAGATATGTCATTATTGCCAAGTCTATATGTGGCATAATTTTAAAGTACACACATGGTATGGTTATTGAACTTGCGTGGATTCTAGTTAACTTAACTGGTAAAATCTCTGATGATTGAATAAGAGATCTGAAGTTCAATCTCCGCCTATACCAAAAACCAATTGGTGTCTTGGTCTGATGATAAAGAGCATCATCAGAAACAGACTCCACAGGTTGAAACTCTCTTTAAAAAAAAAAAGAACTTGCAAGTGACATTACCAACAAATTATAATTACATGGGAATAACCCATTTGATTGCCATGGGTTGTAACTCGGGCCGGGTCTTTGGAGAGGCTCTCTTAATATTGTGGCCTATAAAACGAGAAGTGAAAGATAATAGTGGGTCATAATGAAAAAAACGTGGGCAATGGAAAACAAGTTTATTCACTGGAGTTAGCTCAAGAAATAAAAAGCAAGCTTTCTTCTTTTAACACGTTCATTAGCATTATTAATTAGTACCAAAAAAGAGGGTTCTCCAACTAACCTTACCAAAACACGTGAGCCATCAGCCATGGTCCCCTAATTAAATCACTTTTTTTTAGTCAATTTATGAACACTGACTGTCGTACATGACTTTTTGCAGTGGCTCAACTTTGTGAGATTGTACTCTTTTTTGTTTTCTTTTTCTTTTAAATGGGTAGATAAGATGATTTAAGTTGGTATTTTTCACTTAGCTGTAATCATAATAACATTTTATTTGCTGAGTTTGGTCCTGCAGAAGTATGGAATCCGATTAAGTCATAACATGTCTAGTGTTAGACTCACTAGACATGTTGGGTTCGGGTTTGCAGGACTCTTCCATTACACCCACTTGGAATTCAATCATTGCAAACTGTTTGAGGTGTGGCTATATATCAATACGGAAGGTGCTTAAGAGTTGCTGGGTGTAGTTATTCATGGAAGGCAATGATATGGGTACACTACTCGCAAAGTGGACAATATCCGAAGATGGAAGACCTTAACAACGTGAAACACATAATGTTAGTTAAAAAAAATGACAAATTTAGTTACAAAATTGGTTGTAATCTAAGACTATAACCTTAATACATTTTTATTAGAAATAAATTTTGATAAATCTACTATTGGATTACATCTTCTTTTTACATCTTCTATACTTGCAAAATTTCTAGAAAATTAAAAATCAAAAGCCAAGTAGTTAAGAAGAAAATAAATTAAAAGTGGATAAAATTAGTTAATTAAAAATAATTAGAGGAAAAAAACAAAAAAAATTATAGATCATGATTAGTTAATTAAAAGGAATAAGATAATTTTTCCCCTTTGGGTTCATTTGTAGTAAAAAAAAAAATCAGGTTTCTATTTAAACTTTTTATTCAATGAATTTTTATAACTTACACAAGTTAAGTTATAATTTAAACTCACTAGACATGTTGGATTGCTTGAGTTGCTTTTCTAAACCAGATCCAACCCAAGTTTCAAGATAAATTTAAAAGCAAATCTTTCAACTTACAAAAAACGAACCTAGTGTGTTAGGTCAAGTTCATTGGATTGGGGGAATTGCACACTACAAGTGAAATGTAATTTACAAATTTATGGTGTGTTTGACATTTTTTTAGAAGAATAATTTAGATAGATACGATAGGATTCAAAAACATTTTGTTGTTAGCTCCGTGGAGATTATTGTTTATATCAGATCAAGACATTAATTAGTGTCTTTTTTTTTATATTATGTAGGTGAAATTTGAATTTGTAGCCCAAGTCCCCTATTGGACTACTGAGACTTTCCTAGTTTCGTAACTTTCATTGACTTAAACCCACCAGAAAACGCATTATAAAGCCTAAATGAAAAATCTCAAAACTGATGATTGAATTCTCATTTGGATTTTTGACTCATGTAGGTGGGAGAGCCAACACTTTTGTTAATTTTCCTTATTTATTCATTTGACTAAATTATACTTTAGAGTCTAGACACTTAAGTTTAGGGTTTATTTTATCCCTAAAGTTTTATGGCTTTTTTTTTTTTTTTTTTGGTTCATGCTCCATAGAGTGTGATTTCTTTTTCAAAATGTTTGATGATTAACGCTTTATTAAAACGTGAAAGATTGATATTAATTATTTTACATATTCTATTGCAATGATAAATATGAAACGAATATATCATTACAATAACTTGATATCAATTATTTTACCATCTATTACAATGACAAATATGAAACAATTATTTATTACAATGAATAAATTGTTTATTGCAACAACCTATATATCATTGTATCAAAGTTGTCATTAAAATATTGTTGTGGGCCTTTTTTACAATATTGGGCTGAGCTGCTTCTTGCGATACTGGGCCCAATTATTCTGAGTAAGGGAGTTGAGACCGGTCTAACTGTGACTCATTTTGGTCCAACTTGTGCACAAACTATGCCCTTCTTGTCAGATCTTGATCACATACCATAGCAAGCAGAGCTACTACGGGGAAGTTATGGCAAGTAGATATAATAAAGATAATACAAGAAATACTAGACAAATAAACAAAAGGAAGCAGCAAGAAGTACTTCCGTACGCAAAAAGTAAAACAATATATAAATGGGTTTCTTGAATTAGGAAAATGGGAAAATCAATCTACCACACTGGTAACACTTCGGAGCTTGAAACCGAGAAGGGAAAACACTTCCTCAATGCAAATAATCTCTTCAGAGGAAGAAATTAACTGCTTTGAGGGAATGGGCCTAAATGTTTTATGTTCAGTGAAGATTCTTTTTCTTTGATAGAAAGCAAGGCCTTGAGAGGGAGAGAGGGAATCAACCTATTAGTGCATGCTTGCCGATCTAACTCTTATTTTTTCTTTCCTTCTGTTCTAATTTTCCTTTTATCTTTCTTTTTTCTTTCTTTTCTCAATACTTGCTTTCTATTTGTGTTTCCTTGGAGGTTCCTGTTACCATCCTCCCTTTTATTTGTGTGCATGGTAAGGCCCATTTTTATAGTGCTTGTCGTGACTGGTTTACTATTTTAGTCTTTAACCACCTTTACCTAGTCTGGGGTACTTGCTGACCACCACTAGTCCATTTGTGTTGGCTGTGCCACTACCCATCACCAGACAAAGAAGATTGTTTTGTTTGTTGTCTGTCGTGGCACCTTTACCTACTACGGTGTGGGTGCCCTCTCTCTTTCTATCCCTCATGGTATGCACTTAGTGGTTTCAACTCATTCTTACTTTTTTGGGTGGTATGTTATTCCAACAGATATTTTTCCCAAAAAAGCCTAAGCAGGAACCTTGGAATAGGTTTTCCCTTCTCCCCACCACCAGATCATATACTCTTATCTCTGACCCATGACCTCACTGTGTCCTGTATTGGCTGGGTACAAGTTAGTGATATCTGGGCCTTGCGCATGCCTCTCTTCTGTGTATGTCCAAAATCTGCCTGCTGCTCATGTGTTTCCCGTGGGTCTGGAGGCTTACCTAACAGTTGCCGCCCGTCTTGACTCTTATGCGAGCTTTTTTTTTTTTTTTTTTTTTTTTTATTTCCTACTCCCCTTAGGGGCTGGACTTTATTTGATGGTGGGCTTTGCCTATTTTCAGCCTACTTTTTTACTACTATCATTTCCTACCATACCACTCTGTCATTCCTGCTACGACGTTATTTGACCTAATCCTTCTGGGCCTTTTTGGGCCTGCTATTTATTCTTCTCCCAATGGCTTAGTATGACCATTGGTTCTTTTTATTACATTACTTGTGAGCTCCTGCGTCCCATTTGTTTTCTCTTAGGCATCCTTGGCCCATTTGTTTATTCCCATGAGTTTTTACTAACGTCTTTGGGCTTCCCCGGCCTAATTATCTTATCTTTTATCCTTGGGGCTCATGGGCTTGCCATCAACCCCCTACTTTCTTTTCTTGCATGACTTTGGCCCTACTATGGCTCATTCTCACTTTTTTACATCATATACTGCCGATGGGTTTGCTACTTTTCTCTTTTTGGGCTCCTTTAAGCCCGTTTGCTTCCTCAAGGCCCATTTGTTTATCTCGTGGACTTGTGATCCATTATTCCTGCCACTTGAGTTTATGGTTTTTCTATCCATTTACCAACTCTTTTCTACCCATGTTGCTGGGCTTCTTCTTTCTATTTGGATTCCCAAAATGATCATCAACAAATATCTAGTGATTATTGCACAAACTTATTACTTCAAAATTTATTGCAACAACTCACATCAACTATTGCAATGACTTTGATGTTATTGCAATGATTTTTTTTTTTTTTTTGTAATAAATATTTTTTCTTGTAGTAAACTCTGCTTCACTTCTCTCTACTTAATATCATGTTCTTAGCTTGCACTAGAAAAATGAAGGATTCCTAATTTTATCAAACCATTCTTTTATTTTTGCTTTGGATATGCTATCTTTTGGTTGGTATAATGTATATGAATTAAGCTTATAGACTCTAGTCTTATTACTGTACTAGTTTATTGCATATGATAGTTAGAGCATTCCCATCAAAGAATGCAAATATTTTAGCTTTTAACATCTCAAAACTCTACTTTATTTATTTTAACATATCACTTTACAATACACCCAACATCAATTTTCTTTTTTTTTAGCCCTCGTTTAAATATTCTTTATTTAATATTTATTTATCTCTTCCTACATGTATCTCTCTCTCTTCTTTAAAGCAGGAGTAGAGAAGCCATCAAACACCAAATGGTCAAAATCCAGCTACCTCTTCTCAACCCAACAACCCCGCACAGCCACCACCACCACGGCACCACCACCAGAAAATTAAAAAAAAAATCAGCCATCCCACCCAAAAACCTAAACTACCATTAGCCGCCACACCCAAAACACCAAACGCACCTATCTAATCCAAAAAACCCACAGCCACACAGCCACCATCGGAAAATTTTAAAAAAAAATTATATATATATATATATATTAGCCACTCCACCCAAAAAAACTAACCCAAACAACACCCAACCCAATCCCCATATCACCCATCACCAAAACTAACCAACATCCCATGCCCATTGATATATATATATATATATATATTAATTTTTTTTTTTTTTTTTGAGAGAGAGAGAGTTTGAGCTAGAGGAGAAGAAGAGTGAGCAAATAAAGAAAGAAGTGAGAAAGAAAGTGATAGATACAAAAATGGTGTAGGAGAAGAAGAGAACATGAGAAAAAAAAGAAAGAAAGATAAATAAATATTTTTTTTAAGAAAAGAAGAGAGCAAATGGAATAAAAAATTAATATTTTTTATAAGATTGCAGCTACAGTAAGCTGTTATCTTTGACAGCTTACTATAACTTAGAGCATCAACAATAGGAAGGCTAAATGCCAAAATGAAAGCTGCTTTTACCATTCAAGCCCAAAAACCCACTCCATCAGGCGTTGTAAAATGCAAGTATTGTAACAAAAAAATACAATTCTGCTACAGTGCGATTCTACATTTAGAATCGCACTGTAGCTGATGGTAAAAACAAAAAATATATTTTAATCAGTTTGGTCTTCTCTCCTCTCTCTGTAGATCATAATCTTTCTTTCTTTCTTTCTGCTTACTTCTTCTTCTGCTCTTTTCTTCAACGACGTGGAGGCAACGGTGTGGAGGTCCGTTGGTTGTGATTTTTTCGATGGGTTGAGGGATTTGTTCCGATGGGTTTGACGATGGGTTTCAGTGTTTGCCGAGTTTGTTTGGTAGTACGTTTCGATGAAGATGATGATGATGATGATGACAGGTTTGGGATGAATAGAGACGGCGACGGCGACAGCGATGGGTTTGGGATGAACAGATGGGTTTGGGTTTGGGTTTGGTGAGAACATATGGGTTTGATTTTGGATTTTGATTTTGATTTTGATTTTGCTATGGATTTTTCTCAGTAGAGGTGGGTGGTCTAATTGAGAAGCTGGACTGGTGGTGGTGGATGGTGGTTGTGGGTTTGTTGGTGGTGGCTGTGCTGTGTTGGTGGTGCTGTGTTGGCGTTGAATTGTGTTTTTTTTTTTTTTTTTTTGGTTTCGCTACTAAGGTTTGTGGTTGTGGTTGGTGGGGTCTGTGGCTCCGTCGGAGTGGGTTTTGGGTTTGCAGCATAAGTTTGCTGCCTAGGTTTTTTTTTTTTTTTTTTTTTTTGGTGTTGACAGTAAATTATGGGTTGCTGGTGGTGCTGGTGTCAAGTGTGAATAGTGTGGCGGTGGGGGTGACTGTGGTTGTTGAACAGAAATAAAGAAAGAGAAAGAATAAATAATGTGTTGTAGTGTAAATGACATTAATTGTGGGATATAGTATTTTATTGTGTAGAAATGTTATTTTAATGAGTAGAATAGGAAAATAGAAGTTGGGATGCTGGGTGTATTGTAAAATGGTATGGTATAATTGATAAAGTAGTTTTTTGAGATGGTAAAATAAGATGAGATATAAAATTCGGATGTCGATGCTCTTAGATGCTAAAATTTTTAAGTTTAGCATCTTTGATGTATCATGCTTTTGTTGTTTGTGTTGCTAAAATATGACTTTTTAGCATTTTAACAGCTTTGTTGGGAATTCTCTTACAACTTAATAAATAAATAAATAAATAAATAAATAAAAACCCTGTATTTGGCATGTTGTAGGGCCATTGGAGTTTCCATTACCAGTAATGGTTTCTCAATAACAATACTGTAACCCACATTTTGTATTCGTCAACATTGATAGAATGTATTCTAGAATGTGATGGTCAGGAGATTTTATACGATACTACAGGGAGTATGATATTGGATGTTATAGGTGGAGAAAAATATACGTGACTGACCTTTTAGGACTAAGGCTTTGCTGTTATTGTTGTGGTCATCTCGGTTAAAAAAATATATATTTTGTATTTCTTATACAAAAATGAGCATAAACGGTTAGCCCCTGAGTTATCCTGTAACTGGTTTTGGATAGCGAAGCAAATTGCTCGTAGGCTTTACTGGCTACAAATGAGTCCAAAGGACTCTTCTTTAGAAAGGTTCTCTACGTTATTATTATTATTATTTTTTAAAGTATATTTATTTGTCACTTAACGTGGAAGTTGCATTTTATTTATTTTTCTATTTGATGAATATAGCTCCACAAGGAGAGCAAATATTAGTTTTGCATGCATTAACAAATTGGTCGTTAAATATTTTAGCTCTCCAAAACTTTATTGGTGAGGTAGAGTGAAGTAACTAAGTATAAAGAAAAGATGATTTCCTTATATTGTTCTCTTCTTGGATTAAACGAGATCAACTCATGCTATTCACATCTTTTATGGTGCCAGATCAAATTTGTGGAGGGGAAATAACAATTTAGTAAATGGGTAGGCGGTAGGCCTGTTTAGGTTACCAGAAAAACAGTGGCCATTCCACAATTTTGTTTCCTCCTGCCTACACTAGATGACTTATAAGCCATTTGCCCGTAGGCTTTACTTATAACGAAATTGTAGAAATTGGGTGAATATTTTAAATGGATATTTTGCTTTTAATTAGTGTGTATCTTAGAATGCCTCTTTTATTATGTATTTGGAATGGAGTTATATGCATGTAAAATTAAATATTTATATATTAAAAAAAATGAAATTTGCAAACAATCACTTAGTTATTGGCCAAAAAATGCATTTTTGCAAGAATTCATCCAAACATAATTACTTTTCAATAAGATTTTTACCATAATACCAAATGAATTTTCTTAATAAAATAAATAAATAAATAAATAAAGCATTTTTTTTTTTGATAAGAAACAACTGCCAATAACCAACACAGCAAACAGAAAAACAACAGAGCTGACACTTCAATACCGATCCTGAAGGATCAAGTGACTCACAATGGGTGGGGAACACCCCTCCCAAACTTGATTCACTTCTTTACACCTTGCATGGTGGGCAAGTTCATGCGCCACCCTATTGAACTCCCTCTTTACATGCTGAACTTTCCAGCTGCCAAAATAGTCCAGGTAACACAAAATTCCTTGAACAATATGCCCTATTTCACCACTAATTTTCCTTTCTGTTATGTAGAGAGTCAGATTCAATAATAATTTGTTGGAAGCCTAAATCCTTTGCTAACAATATACCAGTTTCCATCACCAGCAGTTCAGTCTCCAACACAGAAAAATTTCCATTTAGCAACCTACACATACCAGTTGTCGCCTCTCCCTTGTAATCTCTTATGATTACTCCAATACTTGAATACCGACCGCTCTCAGCTGTCGCTCCATCCACATTTATCTTATAGACCCCCTTTGGAGGCTTCATCTAGCTACACTCACAATAGGCCGAACCAGATATGAAAAATTTTGAGGCTTCATTATAATTCAAAAAAAGGTTTAAGGCAAAGTCCCACACCTGATCAGCATTAAGTTTTTCACCCTCATGTATACATTGGTTTCTGTTATACCATATAGCCCATGCAGTCACAGCCATTATCTCCATGTCTCTATTTGTTCCAGCATAAAGCAACCCCAAAGCAACATCAACAAAATCTTGGTTCACTGCACATATTTTAATAGGGCACTCTTTCCATCTACTCCAAACATCCTTTGCAAAATCACAATGGAACAAAGCATGACAAATAGACTCAGCTTCATTCCCACAAAAGGGACATAATCCATCAGTGGCCACTCCCCTCTTCCTTAGATTTTGCATAGTGGGAAGAGCATTTTCATATGCTTTCCACATGAAGATTCTAATCTTTGGTGGGATTTTGAGATGCCACATCTTCTTCCACAAGGGGGTTCTAGGATCAACATGGGAGCATTCCCCCCCCCCCCCCCCTGAAGAACTAAGCAAATTAAGGGCAATATAGTAAGCGCTCTTAACAGTGAATTCCCCTTTCTTATTTCCCACCCAAATAATTTTATCCTCTGGTAACTATAGCTAAGTGGAATATTTAAAATCGTTTCCGCTTCAAATGGAAGGAACAACGACTTTACCAAATCCACTTTCCATCTCTTTGTTTCCTCATCAACAAGGGCAGAAACCATAGGAAAATCATCCAAGGGTTGAGGTGGGGAAATAACCTTATAAGTTGTTGGGGTGGGAAGCCACTTATCCTCCATATATGAATCAACTTTCCATTGCCTACCCTCCACCTAGTTCCTCTTCTTATCACATCCAAAGCTTTAAAAATACTCCTCCAAGCATATGATGGATTTGAGCCCAGTTTTGCATTCAGCACATTCCCATTTGGGTAGTACTTTGCTTTGAACACTCTTGCACACAAGGAATTTTGGTTTGACAGAAGTCTCCAACTTTGTTTTACTAGCATAGCCAAATTAAAGGCTTGGAAATTACGGAAACCCATGCCCCTCGGAGTTTTGATCGACATAACTTTTCCCAACTCGCCCAAGCTATCTTGGATCCTTGCTGCCTCTACCCCACCAAAATTTCCTTATCATTCCTTCAATTTCCTCACAAAGCCCTTTTGGAAGGAGGAAACAACTCATAGTATACGTGGGAACAGCCTGTGCCATAGCCTTTATCAGAACCTCCCTTCCTCCCATAGAGAGCATTTTCTCTTTCCACCCCGCTAGCTTCTTCCCAACCCTTTCTTTTACTTCTGCAAATACTTCAGTCTTAGATCTTCCAATGATAGAGGAAGCCCCAATATTTGTTATGTCTAGTGTCCTGCAAAGGCCCAAGAATGTCAATCACGTCTCTTCTCCTTTCTTAAGGAGTATTATGGCTGAAGAATATAGAAGATTTTTCCGTATTAACTTTTTGCCCCGACGCAGCTTCATATAGCTCAAGGATCTCTACTAATTTTTCAACATTCATGGTCAATAGCTTTGCAGAACAATAAGCTGTCATCAGCAAAAAAATAAATGCGAAACCATGGGGCATCCTCTGCAAATGGAAAATCCTCTCAACACCTGATTCCTTGACGCTTCCTTTATTAGGGAGGAGAAACCATCTGCACATAAAATAAAGAGGGTAGGAGACAAGGGGTCTCCTTGACGGAGGNTACTAAGCAAATTAAGGGCAATATAGTAAGCGCTCTTAACAGTGAATTCCCCTTTCTTATATTCCCACCCAAATAATTTTATCCTCTGGTAACTATAGCTAAGTGGAATATTTAAAATCGTTTCCGCTTCAAATGGAAGGAACAACGACTTTACCAAATCCACTTTCCATCTCTTTGTTTCCTCATCAACAAGGGCAGAAACCATAGGAAAATCATCCAAGGGTTGAGGTGGGGAAATAACCTTATAAGTTGTTGGGGTGGGAAGCCACTTATCCTCCATATATGAATCAACTTTCCATTGCCTACCCTCCACCTAGTTCCTCTTCTTATCACATCCAAAGCTTTAAAAATACTCCTCCAAGCATATGATGGATTTGAGCCCAGTTTTGCATTCAGCACATTCCCATTTGGGTAGTACTTTGCTTTGAACACTCTTGCACACAAGGAATTTTGGTTTGACAGAAGTCTCCAACTTTGTTTTACTAGCATAGCCAAATTAAAGGCTTGGAAATTACGGAAACCCATGCCCCTCGGAGTTTTGATCGACATAACTTTTCCCAACTCGCCCAAGCTATCTTGGATCCTTGCTGCCTCTACCCCACCAAAATTTCCTTATCATTCCTTCAATTTCCTCACAAAGCCCTTTTGGAAGGAGGAAACAACTCATAGTATACGTGGGAACAGCCTGTGCCATAGCCTTTATCAGAACCTCCCTTCCTCCCATAGAGAGCATTTTCTCTTTCCACCCCGCTAGCTTCTTCCCAACCCTTTCTTTTACTTCTGCAAATACTTCAGTCTTAGATCTTCCAATGATAGAGGAAGCCCAAATATTTGTTATGTCTAGTGTCCTGCAAAGGCCAAGAATGTCAATCACGTCTCTTCTCCTTTCTTAAGGAGTATTATGGCTGAAGAATATAGAAGATTTTTCCGTATTAACTTTTTGCCCCGACGCAGCTTCATATAGCTCAAGGATCTCTACTAATTTTCAACATTCATGGTCAATAGCTTTGCAGAACAATAAGCTGTCATCAGCAAAAAAATAAATGCGAAACCATGGGGCATCCTCTGCAAATGGAAAATCCTCTCAACACCTGATTCCTTGACGCTTCCTTTATTAGGGAGGAGAAACCATCTGCACATAAAATAAAGAGGTAAGGAGACAAGGGGTCTCCTTGACGGAGGCCTCTTATGGGATGGATACAACCATTAACTGTACCATTAATGATCACTGAATAGGAAACCGTAGATATGCACTGCATAATTAGGCTAATCCATTTTTCATGAAATCCCATTTTTCTCATCACCCTTTCAATAAAACCCCATTCTATACGATCATAGGCCTTACTTATATCCAGCTTCACCGCCATAAAGTTTTCCTTACCCTCCTTTTTATGTTCTAAATAGTGCATTAGTTCAAATGCTACTAGCACATTATCAGTAATGAGTCTCTCTGAAAGAAAAGCACTTTGATTTTCAGAGATTATATGAGGAAGTACCACTTTAAGGCGGTTTGCTAGTACTTTAGCAACAAGCTTGTAAACTACATTGCATAAGCTTATAGGCCTAAAATCAGTCATCTTTGAGGGGTTGTTAATTTTTGGCACAAGGGTAATATTGGTTCTGTTTATGCTGGACATAAACATGTTCATATTTAAAACATTTAAGACCATACATGTTATATCACTTCCAACAACATCCCAGTAATTCTGGAAAAAAATAGCAGACATACCATCGAGCTCGTGAGCCTTTGTGGGATGCATCTGCTTCAGCGCAGCTTCCACTTCGCTTCTAGTGAAAGTTTGAATTAAGCGTTGGTTCATCTCATCAGTGACCCGAGCTGAAATGGTATTAGTAACCTCTGAGATTCGACTAGGCTGGGAAGTAGTGTACAACTTCTCGAAATAGTTGATGGCTGCAGCTGCAATACCCTCACTTGTCTCACACCAATTCCCATTCTCATCCCATAATCCTGTAATCGTGTTCTTCTTTCTCCTCTGAGTGGCTTTTGAATGAAAAAACTTTGTATTGCGATCCCCTTGCCCATACCATTGAACCCTTGACCTTTGGTGCCACAATATCTCTTCGCTATCCAGGAGATCATTGATCTCACTCCTCAATCTATTTATCTCCTTCCCCATTACTCCATTTCTATCTTGCAACACTAAGGCGTTAAGCTCTTTCCGCTTATTCTGAATCTGCTTTGGGATGTAGCCAAAAACTGACGCATTCCATCTCACTAAATCAGCTGCAACATTCTGTAGAGTAGCCACAACTCCTTCAGGAGTATTTTGATTTAGGCAGCCCCCCCAAGCCGCTTTTATGATCTCCTTTCATTCCTCCTTTTTTGTCCACATGGCTTCAAATTGAAATCTTCTCTTCCGTGGTTAACTGGGGTTAATTTTATCAGTAATTAACAAAGCGCAATGATCAGACGTCGAGTCAACCAAATGAAGAACTCTTACCACCTTAAATTGGCTTATCCAATCATTCGTAGCAAAAGCACGGTCTATCCTTAAATAGACCCGACTATCCCCTTCTTGCATGTTACACCATGTGAAGTCAGGGCCACTATACCCCAAATCCTTAAAGCCACAATAGTTAACTACCTCCCTAAAACCCTCCATTTGTTTCTGAGACCTCATAGCTCCCCCTAGCTTTTCACTCATCGATAGAATCTCGTTAAAATCTCCAAAACACAGCCAAGGAAGTCTGAATTTTCTGTTCAAAGCTGCCAACTCATCCCACGATTCCTTCCTTTTATGTGTTTCTGGGTGCCCATAAAACCCAGTGATTCTTCACCTATTGCCGGAAACTTGCTCTGTAACAATTGCATCTATATGGTTCCTTGAATATGCCATAATTTCCAATTTGACCTCTCTTTTCCATAGCATTGCTAAACCTCCACTCTTACCTTCACTAGGCACAACGAGCCCATTCACAAACTTAATTCTTTCCATCATCTTTTCCATTGTCTTCTTCTTTATTTTTGTTTCCATAAAAAAACACAACATTAGGGTCCCACCGTTGGATTAACTCGCCCAATACATGACCTGAACGGAGGTTACCCAGTCCCCGACAATTCCACCCTAAGACAATCATTGTTCCCAAGCCCAACACTTCTATGACATTAATCCACAGCACAGCCAATCTATTTGAAAACCAAACACCCACAAAGCCCAGAGCAGAAAACCCAAAGGCCAGGAAACAGAGTAATACCTTTCTAATGTCTATGGCCGTCCAGCTGAACAGGCATCCAAAGACTGAGATTTTGCAGATGACAACAAAACCATCACTCCAAATCATCTACTAAACCCACTAAAGGGTAGAGAGATACTCACGCCGGCCAAGAAATACCCACCAGCACAGCAGAGAAAGCCCACCAAGGAAAGGGAAAAACCACACTGGGAGGAACACCCAGCCTACGCGTGACCCAATACGGAGTAGAGCACTCGCAAACGCAGCAGGAGAGGATCCCACCAGCGGCAAGACTGAGCAAACCCTTGGTGAAGAGAGAAGACCCACACCGATGAGCTCGTGCGTACACAATCGGAGAACAGATCGTGCGCCGAGAGAGAGCTGGAAACGTCACTGACCAGAGAAAGAGAGAGATAGGAATCTCTAGAAAGACCTGGATACCTTTCGGTCCAGAGAGAACAGGCTCCTACTAGGGAGAGAAATCATAAATAAAGCATTTTGTCCTAATACAAGCTTTAGAATACATTCCCAACTTAGAGTTACAAAACACAACCTTAGTGCGGCTCTTTGTTATTTCTAGTTTCGCCACCGGGCGGCACTGCTAAATTTGTTCAAGTTTTATCGTAAGTTTCAATCCTTTTTATTGGGTTTAAGATGGGTTTTAATATCCCATTCCTACTCTTCTAGGTTACAGTCTTCTCTTGAATCAAAATATTCTAACCCCACCCTTCTCTCTCTCTCTATGTTAGATTATTTCTTGCTGATATGCTCCTTGCCAGCATTCTTTAAAAAGTGACAATTGTTTTGTTTTGGGCTTTTCCCGAATTCACAGCCATGTGGAGATCATCTACTATGTCTTCTCTGGTGAGTTCCTGCATCTCTCCTTCTCTTCCTTTCTCTGCTTTTTTTTTTTTTTTTGGCTTATTTTGCTATTGCATACAGCTTCACCGATTAGCTCAGCGTGGAGCAGTCAGGGCTCAATTTTTAAACTCCAGTTACAGTACAATGTTGTTACATCAATCTCAGATATCTAACCGAAGCACTACAAAAGCTATGGCATCATTCCAGGTATATATATATATATATATATGTTTCTCTTTTTTCTGAATTACTTACTGCATCTTTGTTTTTTAATCAAGGTAGTGTTTGGCAATCAGTACAAAAATGTGTTGTGTTTTGGAGGGAAAAAAATGCATTTGCAGTGTTTGTTGGATGTTTGGTATCTCTATTGTACGGTAGATTGTCAACATTAGTTTTCTCTAGCGGCCTCTACAAATGAGTAAGAATGAGAATTTTATGAAATACTTCATTTCTCATTCTCTTTTCTTCTTTTGCTTCTTGATTTTCATGCACCATGCACATAAAAACTATAAAAGCACTTTTAAATGTCCAAATCAGACACAGCCAATCAACAGAGTTAATTTCCAGTTTTAATGTATTTTATTAGGCATAATACCAAATGATACTTTCCTACATAATACAATTAAAGATATTATAAATAAAAAAATAAAAGGTTACTCATTCAGGAAATAAAAAAGATTGTTTTGGCCAAATCCATTCAAATATAAATTTAATATAAAACAGCTTTGCTTTGGCACAAAAAATTTGAGTAATTTGATAGGATATTTGTAATTTTGCTTTTATGAGAATCTAAGGGATTTGATTAATGGTTTGTTTCAATAACTTGTGATGTTCTAGGATGAATGTGACAGCCCAGCAAAGAGTCAGTTTCCAGATCAGAATGCTGGAGGTGTACAAGGGCGTCAAATTGGGGAGAACGTTTCAAGAAAGGACAAGATCAATTTTCTTGTGAATACAGTAAGTATAACCATATGAATTTTTATTTATTTTTTAAATAAACTCAACAGCCAAGTGTCTATGGTCTTTTATTAATAGGATGGAAATTTTGTGAATGTTAACATTTGATAGTGATGGTGATTATTGATTCAGACCTTTGAAACTGAAATGTAGCAAGCATCTTTCAAATGTGTTGTATGCAATGAGCTCTATGAATATGATGTTATCAGCCATTTCTTGATCAGTATATACCACAACCTAGCTGCTTATTCCAAATGGAAAGTAAATTATTTGTCACTATTTCTCTTTTTTGTTTTTGACTACTTCTTCTTTGGAATAATATCATTTCATAAAACCCTCAAATTAATCCCATGGTATGGTCATACTTTAATTTTCTTGGATTGTTCCATTCAGGATGATGCATTTTAGCTGTTGGAACCCTTGTAAATCACAGCAGAGCCTGTCACTTTCTATAACATGTCCGAAATTCAATCCGTTCACACTATGTACCATGATCATTAGAAGGGATGATTATAAGGCTTTGCTACGATTTCATCTAGAACTTTTTTTATCCTTACGCTTAGATGGTTTACCTGGACTTTCTATGTTGTTTAGGAAGTGGTATAAGTCACTAAAATTATACTTAGGCTCTTAGTTAGTAGCTTTTCAGTCCTTAATCATGGATTTGACAATTAAAAAAGTAGGCTTAAATATACTATTGGTCCCTAAAACTTAGCCCATGAGCAATTTTAGTCCATGAAGTGCAAATTGATAATATTTAGTCCCTAACAAACTTAAAGAGGTCGATTTTAGTACCTAAAAAACTTAAAGTGGTCAATTTTAGTCTCTAACGAACTTCAAGTGATCACTTATAGTCTTTATAAAGTGATGATGTGTTAGATTTAAGTTTGGCTAAGTCATCTAAGGGACTCAAAGCAATCACTTTAAACTTCAAGGATAAAATCACTCCTGAGCTAAAATTTAGAGACCAATAGTGTATTTTGGCTAAGATATTAGACAACTTATGTTTTGGTGATTGAGGCCTTCATATGTCAACTATATATTTATATTACTATTATTTGTTCTTGATATATAGTAAATATTACAAATATGTTTTGTTTTTCCATGTACATGCAATTTATTTTCTTGAGAAATGCTGAAATGTATTAGCAAATTGTTGCACTTAAGTTCTGCTCAAATATATTTTCATGTTGTTGTTATAAGTTTTTTCTTGCTTGTTCATAAGATGACGTTTAGTTGATTTTGTCAATGAGTTTTTTACTGTTTCCCAAACATTTTCTTCTTGTTGTCATAATGGTATGTTAGTTTTATTTTTCTCTTTGTTGTCCAAAAGATTGAGCTTGGTTTTATTTTTCTTTTATTTTTTCTACCTCTTACAAGGCCTATCTAGACAAGTTGTTAAAATAACCCCAATTCTGCAGCTTCTTGATATTAAGGATAGTAAGGAGGCTGTTTATGGCGCTTTAGATGCCTGGGTTGCATGGGAACAAAACTTTCCTATTGCATCTCTTAAGAGGGCATTGCTTGTTCTTGAGAAGGAACAGCAATGGCATAGAATTATTCAGGTATGAGCCATTCTCTCTCTCTCTCTCTCTCTCTCTCTCTCCGTATTTATGTGCATGCATGTGAAAATGAAGCATATGCAATTATGCCTTTTTTTAACTTAAAAAATGAGGAAGAGAAGAAGATCTCTTCCAGAATAAAATGAAGAAACGTGAAGGAGAGGAGTATTAAAAAAAATCTCAAGACAACTGCAAGACTGAGGTGAAGAAGAAGTCTTTGTGTAATTAAGAGTGCTAGCTCCCTTTTCTTGCTTTTATATCTTAATCTAGTCTTATTAGCAATTTTTTTTTTTTGTTTATAGATCTCAGTTTAAAAACCTCTATGGGAAATACAATTAATCTTTATGGAGAAACATGTGTATCACTGGGTCACTGCAAGTTTTCATGTTCATTTTCTCTAGCTAAAGAGGTTTTGCTAGATAAACACATTGAACTGGTCAATTGATATGGGGGATTAAATTTAAGAGATGCATAAATTGAAGTACCTGGGCAAGGATTTTGAGCATAGTTGGTGATACATTCATCTGACCTGTCCACTTGGCTGTCCAAGGATATACATACATAGGCACACACTGCTGCCTGCATGGATGAATTCCAGTTTCTAAAAAATTCCTAGTTGGTTCTGCAGTAATTGATACAGATTTGAAACATTATATCCTGAAGTTATTCCAAGTTGGTGCTGATATAATTTAAAGGTTCTAGTGGGGCCAATCTTTATATTAAAAAATTTTTCTTTCTCCAAAAGAAGAATAATCCTAGTTGGCTTGCTTACTTCTCACTGATGAGAGTTAACACATTGAAACGTCTCAGCTTCTCTGTTTCCCCTTTGCTTACTCAGGAAAAAAGGAAGAAAAGAATTAGACATCTAATATCTAACTGAAATGCAGTCATTGTTGCTGCAGCTGTCCAACCTGAGATTTATATTCTCAACTTTTGCAAAAGACCTTGGTCCACTGAGATATTCAATTTGAAGTAGGTTGTCAGGTCAGGTAGAGGAGTTTTATTCTTTTTCTTTTTCAAAAAAGAATTAGGTGGAGGAGTTTTGTATGCCAAAGAAAAAAAAATGTGTCCTGTGGTTTTCATGACAGAGAAAACGAGTTGGACTGCTCGACCAGGATATACATACTAATAAAAATTGTGGGTTGTTTTGGGGCAGATAACTTGTTGATGCTGGTCAATACAGGTGTAGTTTTATAGGTCTTCAGGATAATAAATAATAGAAATATCATTGAGAGAGCAAGGATTTTTATTTTATGTTTAATCACTCACTTATTTAAAATGTTGATATAAATTTTTAGCCACTGAAAACTTGTTTCATACAGTAACAAGATGAGAGAAACTGTACTTTGGTAAATGCTATCAACCAGCTCTTACCAGATTCAGAAATAAAAAAGGAAACTAATAAAGGAGTCTGAAGTATAAAAATACAACAAATGTCACTATGAACACACTATTACCTGAAGTGAATTAGTGAATTAGGGCAAGGCTGGCAGACATTGGTTGTGAGTAGATATACTAGATGGAAGAATTTATATAGAATGCATAGACCTAGAAGCATTTCTTCTAATAAAAATCGGGGGTCACATTTTTAACAAGCAGAAGAGTATGTCTGTCTTGGGTTTCTCTCTCTCTCCTGTTTTGTTTCTTAATTCTTTCCCTCTCTGCCATATGTCAGACTTTATAATTTCTGCAGCAGATATTGGTCAAGAACCAATTGTTAGGATGGTTAGGGCATTTACAAGCAGCTAATTATTAGAAACTGATTTATGCTTTAAGGACAGTGAGAATAGCTATCTGAGACTTAAAAACACATACATACATACATGCATATTAATGCTTTAAGGACAGTTGAGACTAGCTATCTGAGACTTGTATTACACAAAGTCGGATTTAAGTAAGTAATAAAATGAGTCACATTAAGGAATCCTTATAACCACCTTTGTATTTCAAAGGCTCTTGTGGCCCTCTCTCTCTTCTCCTCCCCCCCCCCCCCACCCCCCCTTCTTTGGCATTTAACTTGCAGAAAGAAGTTCAGTTCATGTTTGTGCAACCTTTTTCTAAAATTTTCATAATTCTGCAGCATGCAAATATTGGGTTGTGTTCTAATCTCTTTTTGAGAACTGGAAAAATAGTATTTAATTATTTTCAACTTCTGTTTCAATGATAAGAATGTATATATATTAAGACTGATTCATTATGATTTATATGTTATAGTCCTTTGTTAATCTCTCCTAGGTGATTAAATGGATGCTAAGCAAGGGACAGGGAACCACAATGGGAACATATGGGCAACTAATACGAGCTTTAGATATGGACCATAGAGCAGAAGAAGCACACAAGGTTTGGGTACAGAAACTTGGCATGGATCTACATTCAGTTCCTTGGCAGCTGTGCAGACTCATGATATCTGTATATCATCGAAACAACATGCTGGAGGATCTTGTAAAGGTTTGCTTCTCCCTTTTTGCTACCAGTTATATGTTTTATGTGAAGTGTGAAAAGATAATAACTTACTGTTTTACTTGCATATAATTATTCAATAATTTAGTGCACATGTGCATTCCATATTCCTGATCTGGGATTAATTTGTTCGTGTTCCTAATCATATTAAATCATGAGTTTGGAGTACTTATTCCATATATTTAAATGGAAAATGGAGGAGAAAGCGTGTTTGTTTCTTCCAGTTGTACCGTGCTTTAGAGAGAGATCAGAGGATAGTATATGCATTAATGTGAATTTGGCAGCCATTTTATGGCTGAACTGAAATATTCCCTCTTAAGAAGCTAAAGCTTAAAATGTGAAGGCACTTCCATTCTAGCTGCTCATTCAGTCAAACTTAATGTTGCTGCACCCCACAAGTGGCTTGATTGTTTCTAACAGCCATTCTTTGTAGCTTCCCTTCTATATGTGCTGCAAAGTTGGAGCCTACAAGGCTACAAGTGGTTTGATTGTTTCTAGCAGCCCTTCCAAGGGGTTCATCTATAAAATATCTAGTTTATTAAGTAATATCCTCTCTAACACCCACAATCCCAACCACCCCCCCCCCCCCCCCCCCTGGCCCCAAAAATCTTTGTTATCTGTGAAAGGATGGAAAGAGGGATATGATGAGCAGGGGAAGTAGAGAGGATATTGCTTTGCCATTGGTGTGCTTGTTGGGAGAGGATATAAAAGTAAAAGGAAAGGAGTGGTTTTTTAATTTTACCACCTTAAATATTGAGGGATCAAACACGTAAAAACTCTCTCCCCTTTTCAACTTTTTACCTTCCTCTCTTTGCCATCCTCCCCATTTTCTTTTCCATCAAGTAAACCCTAAATGAGCTTTCATACTCGCAAAAAATAATTAAAACAACAAACCTTAGTCCCAAAATTTTGGGGTCGTTTATGAATACTTGAACTCAACATATTAGTTAGGGTCTGCCACATATATATATTTTTTCCTTCGTTCTATTCTATGTAAAGTTATACATTCTATTACTTCCTTAATTGACATGTCTTTTTTTATTAATTCTACTTATGTGATTTTCAGTCTTCCTCTACCTTCTCTTTCTTACCAGTGCATTAGGCGTTCTCTTTTGAATATGACCAAATCATCTCAAGTGACTCTCCCTCATCTTTTAATTGATAGGGGTTACTCCCATCTTTAAACGAATTTCCTCATTTCAAATCCCATCTTGCCGTATATTTTCACTTATCCATCTTAACATTTTCATTTAAGCAAAAAGTAATTAAAAGAAGACATCAATTACATAATCACCATTAATAATTTAATTTGTTTAGAAAAATGAACATTGAAATTCAATTCACATGAAGATTATTTATCAGTAATCTCACCTCTGGCTGAAGTTAAGGAAGTAGTTGAATTTTTGTCATTATCAGTTTACATGGTTATATATGCATTTTTAAGATGTTGTATGCTTGGCAGACTTATTAAGTTGATATTTGAGTAGATTTAATAAACTACTTTTCAGATTATATTAGACTAATATATTGTTTTTATAATTGCTTATGAAAGCTCTTCAAAAACCTTGAAGCTTTTGATCGAAAACCTCCTGAGAAATCAATAGTGCAGAGAGTGGCCGATGCATATGAGATGTTGGGCTTACTAGAGGAAAAGCAAAGGGTGCTGGAGAAGTACAATGATCTTTTCACAGAAAATAAATCCCCCAAGAAAGGCAGGATAAGCCCATATAAGAAAAAGAATAAATAAGGTAAGGCCTTGTAGGCCGTGATGACATGTTTAATCCACATTTGTCAGTTGATTTCTGATGAAAATGAAAACCTACTGTATAAAGATTTTGAAGACTGACAAAGAAGGGGAAAAAAAAATTGTACAAGCTGTTAAAGGTAAACTTCTTTTTTATTTAGAAGTTGGCTCTTTGGCATTTGTTGATTTATATAGTTTCACAAAATATTTTTCATTTCAAGGCTACAAAATGTTATTACTGCAAGGTACTGAATTTTGCTAGGTAGAGCAATTCACTGACTGCATACATCTGGAATGCAGCTGATGAGAGCTCCAATAGTATCAAGAATTCAGTCTTTTAACCAAAGCATAAATTAGGGGAAAACTAAGAACACAAGTTTCAACTTTTATGGCTTGTTTGGAAGTTTAGAGAGGGAGGAGAGTAGAGAGGAGTAGAGGGAAGGGGAGTAGTGGGGAGGAGAGTAGAGGAAAATGATTCACCTCCACCTTATTTGGTTGTTTTTAAAATTAATAAGGGGGAAGGGAGTAATTAGCCCTTCCCCTTGTGTAATTTAGAGTAAATTATGTAATTTACTTGGTCAATAGTTTATGTACTCTACTCCCCCTCCAAATCTCTCCAATTAGGGAGAATTAAAATTGGGGGGCTAGAGGGAGTCCAAACCCCTCCCCCTCATTCTTTAAAAAACTTCCAAACAAGGTAATTGCATTACTCTCCCTCCCTCTACTCTACTCCCCTTCCTTTTTTAAACATCCAAACATGACATAAGTTTAACCAAGCAACTATGTGGATTTATGCTGCTTACACTCATTCAGTATTTATTGCCCGTATAAAAATGCCAAAATAGTTATGGACATCATTAAATATTTGTGGTAAAAATATTATTCCTTCTTTACAAAAATTGGAGACATATTTTCTTTTTTAAATTTTCCTAAAATATGTATGAGTTTTGAGCATGAAAGCAATATTTATCTATTTAAATTCCTACATATTACCCTTAAATTGAATCCTCTTTTATTCTAGTTTAAACCCACTTTTCTTAAAATAGCATTTTAGAAATGTTTCGTGTTCATATAATTTTATTAAAATGCATAATATTTGTAGAAAGTATTATTTATTTTAGAACCGGTGCAACATATCTATTATATACTTACAATAACCGCAAAATTAGCATATTAAAACAATTTGATCTCGGGCCTTTCCTTTTTTTTTTCTTTTTTTTTTAAATCGATTAATTAATAGCTGATTTTTTATTTGTGATGAGGAAAATACATCTGTAGTTGAGTAATGTGGCGAGCAATGCAAATGGAGATTCCTCCAGCCATGTCCCTGCATCCCCAATATTTTTGCCTCAGCGGCTGAGGCTGAAGCAGCACTATTATATATCCTTGAAACATGCTCAAACAAACTCAGACATGAAATGTCCAAAGCTTGAATGAGATGACTCTTTCTCTTGCAATCCTGCAATAATAGAAGTGGACTCGCTCTCCGCTTCTAATGTCCACTGCAAACCCCAAAGCTCTCCTCATCGTTATATCTTATTCCACATTTTATGTGGTTCCCTTCTCCATCCTCCTCCCATTTTCTCTTCCATCAAGTAAACCCCAAATGAAAGCTATCGTACTTGCAAAATGTAATTAAAACAACAACAACTACTACAACAAGCCTTAGCCCCAAAATTTTTGGGTCGTTTACAAATACTCAACAGATTAGTTAGGGTCAGCCACATGTATTCTTTTCCTCTATTTTATTCTATGTAAAGTCATACATTTTGTTACATCCTTAATTGACATCTCTCTTTTTTTTTTTTCTTTTTTTTTTATTATCAATTCTACTAATGTGATTTTTGGTTTTGTTTCTTATACTTAGATCAACTCACTCTTTCTTACCAGTGCATTAGGCACTCTCATCTGAACATGGCCAAACCATCTCAAGTGTCTTTCCCTCATCTTCTAAACAATAGGGGCTACTCCCATCTTTAACCAAATTTCCTCATTTCGGATCCTATCTTTTCATATATTTCCACTTATCCATTTTAACATTCTCATTTCAGCAAAAAGTAATTAAAAAATACATCAATTACTTAATCACTATTAATATTTTGTTTAGCAAAGTGAACACTGAAATTCAATTCACATGAAGATGTGCTATTTATCAGTAATTTCCCCTCTGGCTGAAGTTAAGGAAGTAGTTGAATTTTTGCTATTATCAGTTTACATGGTTATATATGCACTTTGGAGATGTGGTATGCTTGGCAGACTTATTAAGTTGATATTTGAGTGGATTTAATCAACCACTTTTCAGATTATATTAGACTAATATATTGTTTTTATAATTGCATATGAAAGCTCTTCAAAAACCTTGAAGCTTTTGATCGAAAACCTCCCGAAAAATCAATAGTGCAGAGAGTGGCCGATGCATATGAGATGTTGGGCTTGCTAGAGGAAAAGCAAAGGGTGCTAGAGAAGTACAATGATCTTTTCACAGAAAATAAATCCCCCAAGAAAGGCAGGATAAGCCCATATAAGAAAAAGAAGAAATAAGGTAAGGCCTTGTAGGCCACGACGACGTGTTTAATCCATATTTGTCGGTCAATTTCTGATGAAAATGAAAACCTAATGTATAAAGATTTTGATGATTGAAAAAAAAAATGCTACTTAAAGGTGAATTCCTTTTTTATTTAGAAGTTGGTTCTTTGGCATTTGTTGATTTATATAGTTTCACAGAATATTTTACATTTCAAGGCTACAAAATGTTATTACTTGCAAGCTACTGAATTTTGCAAGGTAGAGCAATTCACTGAATGCTGCTGATGAGAGCTGCAAGAGTATCAAGAATTCAGTCTTTTAACCAAAGCATAAATTAGGGGAAAACGAAGAACACAAGTTTTAACTTTTAAGTTTAACAAAGCACATATGTGGATTTATGCTGCTTACACTCATCCGGTACNGACATCTCTCTTTTTTTTTTTTCTTTTTTTTTTATTATCAATTCTACTAATGTGATTTTTGGTTTTGTTTCTTATACTTAGATCAACTCACTCTTTCTTACCAGTGCATTAGGCACTCTCATCTGAACATGGCCAAACCATCTCAAGTGTCTTTCCCTCATCTTCTAAACAATAGGGGCTACTCCCATCTTTAACCAAATTTCCTCATTTCGGATCCTATCTTTTCATATATTTCCACTTATCCATTTTAACATTTTCATTTCAGCAAAAAGTAATTAAAAAATACATCAATTACTTAATCACCCTTAATATTTTGTTTAGCAAAGTGAACACTGAAATTCAATTCACATGAAGATGTGCTATTTATCAGTAATTTCACCTCTGGCTGAAGTTAAGGAAGTAGTTGAATTTTTGCTATTATAAGTTTACATGGTTATATATGCACTTTGGAGATGTGGTATGCTTGGCAGACTTATTAAGTTGATATTTGAGTGGATTTAATCAACCACTTTTCAGATTATATTAGACTAATATATTTTTTTTATAATTGCATATGAAAGCTCTTCAAAAACCTTGAAGCTTTTGATCGAAAACCTCCTGAAAAATCAATAGTGCAGAGAGTGGCCGATGCATATGAGATGTTGGGCTTGCTAGAGGAAAAGCAAAGGGTGCTAGAGAAGTACAATGATCTTTTCACAGAAAATAAATCCCCCAAGAAAGGCAGGATAAGCCCATATAAGAAAAAGAAGAAATAAGGTAAGGCCTTGTAGGCCACGACGACGTGTTTAATCCATATTTGTCGGTCAATTTCTGATGAAAATGAAAACCTAATGTATAAAGATTTTGATGATTGAAAAAAAAAATGCTACTTAAAGGTGAATTCCTTTTTTATTTAGAAGTTGGTTCTTTGGCATTTGTTGATTTATATAGTTTCACAGAATATTTTACATTTCAAGGCTACAAAATGTTATTACTTGCAAGCTACTGAATTTTGCAAGGTAGAGCAATTCACTGAATGCTGCTGATGAGAGCTGCAAGAGTATCAAGAATTCAGTCTTTTAACCAAAGCATAAATTAGGGGAAAACGAAGAACACAAGTTTTAACTTTTAAGTTTAACAAAGCACATATGTGGATTTATGCTGCTTACACTCATCCGGTACTCATTGCCCGTATAAAAATGCCAAAATAGTTATGGACATCATTAAATATTTGTGGTAAAAAGATTATTCCTTCTTTACAAAAATTGGAGACATTTTCTTTTTTAAATTTTCCTAAAATATGTAAGAGTTTCTGAGCATGAAAGCAATATTTATCTATTTAAATTCCTATACATTACCCTTAAATTTGAATCCTCTTTTATTCTAGTTTAAACCCATCTTTCTTAAAATAGCATCTTTTAGAAATGTTTCGTGTTCATATAATTTTATTAAAATACATAATATTTGTAGAAAGTATTATTGATTTTAGAACTGGTGCAACATATATATTATATACTTCTTTCTCAAAAAAAAAATATATATATATTATATACTTACAATCACCTCAAAATAGTATATTCAAACAATTTGATCTCGGGCCTTTCCTTTTTCTTTTTTCCTTTTTATAAATCGATTAATTGATAGCTGATTTTTTATTTGTGATGAGGAAAATACATCTGTAGTTGAGTAATGTGGCGAGCAATGCAAATGGAGATTCCTCCAGCCATGTCCCTGCATCCCCAATATTTTTGCCTCAGCGGCTGAGGCTGAAGCAGCACTATTATATATCCTTGAAACATGCTCAAACAAACTCAGACATGAAATGTCCAAAGCTTGAATGAGATGACTCTTTCTCTTGCAATCCTGCAATAATAGAAGTGGACTCGCTCTCCGCTTCTAATGTCCACTGCAAACTCCAAAGCTCTCCTCATCGCTATATCTTATTCCACATTTTGTGTTGTCTCTCCATACAATACAAGAGCTCTCCCCTTGACAGTTTTTCTAGTGTTCTTCTATTTGCATCGCATAGCACTCTTCACCATAATGCACCCTTCTTGCGTTACCTGTCTAAAAGAGCGTCATTTACTAAGTGGCAAACATTTGATGAGTGCAGCTTTGTGAAAAAGGAAAATCACATCCACTAAATTAGACTTCCGCACAAAGGCATGATCTAACAATTCCGAAACACAAGCGTCTTCCTTAAGAAATTTGCACGGAAAAGTTACTTTGAAACTGGTTGGAGTTGGAAGCCAGTTATCCTTCAATTTCCTCACTTTTTCCCTGATTCCAACCCACCGCCACATTCCTCTTCAAGAACCTTTATAGCTTTATAACTCAACTAGCACTTTTTGGTGTTTCCAACATAGACATCTGGAGTTCAAATCCCTCCTCCCCTAACCCCCTCCTCCAACTATTGCATTATCAAAAAGAACCTTTCAACCCCCTACAATGCTTTGTCATGCATACATAAGATGTACTTGGGATGGCATCATATGTCACAACACGACACGTCATGTGATTGGCCTCTTCTTCTGCATTCCCAGTATACAAACTCTTAATTTAGGAGAATGACAATCTTGAAAGTTCTCTTCCAAAGTCTAATTGGAACAGTAGTT
Organism: Quercus suber; assembly: GCF_002906115.3. Taxonomy (NCBI): domain Eukaryota; kingdom Viridiplantae; phylum Streptophyta; class Magnoliopsida; order Fagales; family Fagaceae; genus Quercus; species Quercus suber. The sequence continues at coordinate 520,638 of NW_027069801.1, forward strand.
CCCTGAAGTTCTTAGATTTCTCTGAGATAAGCTCTCAGGAGAATTACCTGATTCTATTGGCAATTTGAAGTCCTTGAAAATTTTGGCTCTCAATAATTGTAATTTTACAAGGTAAATTCCAATATCACTTGATAACCTCATACAAATTACTTCTTTATATCTATCAAGAAACAAGTTTACTAGGTCAACTCCAACATCACTTGGAAACTTTGCAAAACTTACTTATTTGGATCTGTCATCTAATAGTTTCAGCGGTGAGTTTTAGTTATCACTTTTAAATTTTAGTTGTTTTAGGCATACACATAGACTAACAATTTCAATTAAAAACAAGTGTGTAATAAGCATTTCTCAAATAATTTTTAGATGTCTAAATCCCATACCTCCTCCTATCCTCATGGGCATGCATAACTGGTCCTACTTGATCTAATGAATCTTACATTCTTGCTGCCTTTGCCCCACCAAAAAGGCCCTCGTCATGGCTATCAAGTGGTTAGTTTATTTGGGAGTTTGAAATATGTCATTACATAAGTCGATGCTGATTGAACTACTACCTTAATTAGGAACTCTCTACCCACCTATAAAAGAAGCTTTTTCTTCCAAGTTCCAACATTGGAGTTTGGCTTTTGATTCTCCCTATCAGTGAACGTTTGAAATGTGTTGTTTTCTCTAGGTTTAGCTTCTCATAGCATAGCTGCATAGGAGGACCTACATCATACTTTATGATCCTCCTATAGAAGCCTTACATAAGAGTGGTTATCATTTACAGAAAGTACGTTAGTTTTAGTCCGCCTTTATTAATTGATATTCATAAAGTGCAAGGTTTCAAATTTAATGGAGACAAAAAGTACATTAATTCGTGATCAACATAATTGGGACAAAAAACTCTTAGATTTTCTAATATGGTTCGAGGAATAATAATTTTTAGCCTATTTGCCAACATCTTAAATATCATCTCAAGTTCTTTCTCCAAAAAAAAATATATATATCATCTCAAGTCATCTTGTACTAATTACTAAAACAATATTGATCCTATAGTTTTATTGCAATTGGTCATCAAAGAGGCACACCATTTTTTTCCATGCTAGAATATTTCAAATTTTTTCATATAACTTTTACAAATTGATATGTCATTAATCACAAATAATAATAATAATAATAATAATATTCCAAACTTTCATTTGTTAAATTTTAAAATTCACCAATCACATATATTTATTTATTTTTGATAGGACTAGTCACATTTATTGTTATATCAATTTGTAAAGATTATTTAGTAAAATTTGTACTATTTTTAACATTTTCCTATATAAAATATGATGATTGGAGTGAATGTCCAAAGGCATTGTTGCATGACATGTAGCCTCTATCCAAATTTTTTAACGTATGTACATTTAATATGAAGTCATAAGTTATATCTTTTGTAAATTTTATTACATAAAACCATTAAAAAGTACACCTTTTAAACATAACAGAACTAATTTAAAATTTTACTTATATTATTAATATGACACTAATCACATTGATTACCCATCAACTTGTAAACTCGTTATAGTAATTTGAAAATTTTTTGGTATTCATTTCATCTTCCAGTAGGGTGAGATCCCTTCCTTTTGAAACAGAAAGGAGTCCTTTTAATGGAAATAGGGCCATAATGTAACTTAAATACATTTCATCCTAACATTTAGACAATTTCCATTGGAATTAAGAGATATTATCTAATTATAGTAAATTAAAGAACAAAAAAAGTACTACCGTTCAACTAAACTAAGAGGACACAAGACCTGAAAACTTCATTAATAAGATACAGGAGCTTAATCAAAGTTTTGGATAGTATTCGCACCCATAAACATGTAATAATTTGTCCATCTTAAACACCAACTTTGCGCAATTGTAACTAGACTACCTTTCCTTACACTCCCACAATCCCACCTGTCTTAGTTCAAGGATCAGCTCCCTAAAGAAACAAACCTTTAAACTCCCCATTTGCAAGTTGGCAGACCTGATTGTACGATTGTGTGTCTGAAAAAAAAGAGGTTCCAGAAATCAGATACCTGGTAGCAGAAGTCAGAAATGTAACACCATGTTGATGTTTGAATCTATATCAAGTATAACACAACACAAGGAGAGGGAGCAAGAGAGAGATAATAACAGGATAATCATGAATCTGTTATTCAATTGTATGAAAATCCATAATTAAGTTTATACTTTGTTTGGAATTCAAGTCCGCTGAAAACCAAGGAATCAATATAAGAACCTAAAGAAATTTGGCTACTCCAAATGAGATTTCAATGGAACATTTACAAGTATGAATGCAATGAATATACGGGCAATAGCAAGAACACCAAAGATTTTATTGTAAGTAATTCGTACCAAAGGTGTTACCAAAGTTGGTCCATGTTTCAGCACGAATGGACTGATCACTCTCAGTAATACCAATCACCTCAACATAACTCATAAAAGATACATGAAGCAGTAGTTCCCTGAAGTTCTTAAATCTCTCTAAGATAAGTTTTTCAAGAGAATTACCTGATTCTATTAGCAATCTGAAGTCCTTGAAAGTTTTGGCTCTTAGTGATTGCAATTTCACGGGATCAATTCCAACATCACTTGATAACCTCACACAAATTATTTCTTTATATCTATCAGGAAACAAGTTTATTGGGCTAATTCCAACATCACATAGAAATCTTACAAAATTTACTTATTTGGATCTGTCATCTAATAGTTTCGACAGTGAGTTGAGTTTTAGTTGACACTTTCAAATTTTAGTTATTTTTGGCATATGCATGAACTAACAATTTCAGTTAAAAACATGTGTATATGTGTAATAAGCATTGCTCAAATAATTTTTAGATGTCTGAATCCCTTGCCTCCTCCTGTCCTCCTGGGCTAGGCATGCATGACTGGTCCCACTTGATCCAATGAATCTTACATTCACTGATTGAACTACTACCTTAATTAGGATCTCTCTACCCAACTATAAAAGAAGCTTTTCCTTCCAACATTGGAGTTTCTTCCATACCCTTATTGAACGTTTGAAATGTGTTGTTTTCTCCAGGTTTAGCTTTTGTCTAGAGGCCTCCTCGTAGCATTGGAGGATCAACATCATAATTTGTGATCCTCCTATAAAATCCTTACATAAGGGTAGGTTGTCATTTACAGAAAATACGTTAGTTTTAGTCCTACTTTATTAATTGATATTCATGAAGTGCAAGGTTTCAAATTTAATGGAGACAAAAAGTACTTATTCATGATCAAAATAATTGGAATAAAAAACTCTTAGGATGTTTTTGTTTAAAGGTGAAATAAGGTGGATGGAAAACTTTGGAGAGAAAATGAGAATAAACAACTTTTTAAATGATGTTTGGTTGGAAGGAGAAAGGAAAAAAATGTGATGAGGCCCGAGTGTTTTTTCCCTAGGCCACCAAAATATTTTCTCCCAAAATTGGAAAGAAAATTGGAAAGGACAAAAATTGACAAAAGCACCCTTGTGCAGCTGCGTTGTTGCTCAACGTTACCCCTTTTCTTTTCTTTTCTTTTTTTGTGTGATAAGCAAAATGGGTTTTGTCTTTAGTGTTTTTTTGGTCATTTTCTGTTCAAATGTTACTTTTTTTTTATATATATATTTCATTTCCTACTTCGGNCCCACTTGATCCAATGAATCTTACATTCTTGCTGCCTTCGTCCCCACCAAAAGGCCCTCGTCATGGCTATCAAATGGTTAGTTTATTTGGGTTTTGAAATAGTTCATTAAATAAGTCGATACTGATTGAACTACTACCTTAATTAGGATCTCTCTACCCAACTATAAAAGAAGCTTTTCCTTCCAACATTGGAGTTTCTTCCATACCCTTATTGAACGTTTGAAATGTGTTGTTTTCTCCAGGTTTAGCTTTTGTCTAGAGGCCTCCTCGTAGCATTGGAGGATCAACATCATAATTTGTGATCCTCCTATAAAATCCTTACATAAGGGTAGGTTGTCATTTACAGAAAATACGTTAGTTTTAGTCCTACTTTATTAATTGATATTCATGAAGTGCAAGGTTTCAAATTTAATGGAGACAAAAAGTACATTATTCATGATCAAAATAATTGGAATAAAAAACTCTTAGGATGTTTTTGTTTAAAGGTGAAATAAGGTGGATGGAAAACTTTGGAGAGAAAATGAGAATAAACAACTTTTTAAATGATGTTTGGTTGGGAAGGAGAAAGGAAAAAAATGTGATGAGGCCCGAGTGTTTTTTCCCTAGGCCACCAAAATATTTTCTCCCAAAATTGGAAAGAAAATTGGAAAGGACAAAAATTGACAAAAGCACCCTTGTGCAGCTGCGTTGTTGCTCAACGTTACCCCTTTTCTTTTCTTTTCTTTTTTTGTGTGATAAGCAAAATGGGTTTTGTCTTTAGTGTTTTTTTGGTCATTTTCTGTTCAAATGTTACTTTTTTTTATATAATATATTTCATTTCCTACTTCGGTTTTTTTTTTTTTTTTTTATCGTGTACTTTCATTCTTTTCTTTTTTTCTTTTTTTCTAATTTGCTACTTTTTTTTAATTTAGTAGGGACATAAAAGTAAATTATACAAACTACATTTTCTATCATTTACTTTTCCACCCTAAACCAAACACTAAGAGAAAAAACTAAAATATTTTCTATCTCCCACTTTTTATCCTCTTTTTATTTTCTATTCTCCCACTTTGCCACTCCAACCAAACGGACCCCTTAGATTTTCCAGTATGGTTTAAGGATTAATAATTTTTAGCCTATTTGCCAACATCTTAAATATCGTCTCAAGTCATCTTGTACCAATTACTAAAACAATATTGATCATATAGTTTTATTGCAATTGATCATCAAAGAGGCATACAATTTTTCCCCCTCATTTATAAGAATGATGTAGAATATTTCAAATTTCAATATAACTTTTATAGATCAATATGTCATTAATCACGAATAATAATAAAAATAATCCAAACTTTCATTTGCTATATTTTAAAATTCACCAATCATATTTATTTATTTAAATCTGATAAGACCAATTATATTTATTGTCACATCAATTTGTAAAGATTATTCAGTAAAATTTGAAATATTTTTAACACTTTCCTATAAAAGATATGACGATTGGGGGAAATGTGTGAAGGCATTGTTGCATGACATGTAGCCTCTTTCCAAATTTGTAACGTATGTGATTTTAATTTGAAGTCATAAGGTATATCTTTGGAAAATTTTATTACATAAAACCTTTAAAAAGTACACATTTTAAACATAACAGAACTAATTTGAAATTTTACTTATATTATTAATATGACACTAATCACATTGATTACCACGTCAACTTGTAAACTTGTTATAGTACCAGTAGGGTGAGATCCCTGCCTTTTGAAACAGGAGGGGGTCCTTTTAATGGAATTAAGAGATGTTATCTAATTATAGTAAATTAAAGAACAAAAAATAGTACTACCGTTCAACTATACTAAGAGGATACAAGACCTGAAAACTTCATTAATAAGATACAGAAGCTTAATCAAAGTTTTGGATAGTATTCGCACCCATAAACATGTAATAATTTGTCCATCTTAAACACCAACTTTGCACAATTATAACTAGACTACCTTTCCTTACACTCCCACCTGTCTTAGTTCAAGGATCAGCTCCCTAAAGAAACAAACCTTTAAACTCCCCATTTGCAAGTTGGCAGACCTGATTGTACGATTGTGTGTCTGAAAAAAAAAAGAGGTTCCAGAAATCAGATGCCTGGTAGCAGAAGTCAGAAATGTAGCACCGTGTTGATGTTTGAATCTATATCAAGTATAACACAACACAAGCAGAGGGGGCAAGAGAGAGATAATAACAGGATAATCATGAATTTGTTACTCAATTGTATGAAAATCCTTAATTAAGTTTATACTTTGTTTGGAATTCAAGTAAGCTGAAAACCAAGGAATCAATATAAGAACCTAAAGAAATTTGGCTACTCCAAATGAGATTTCAATATGAATGCAATGAATGTATGAGCAATAGCAAGAACACCAAAGATTTTATTGTAAGTAATTCGTACCAAATGTGTTACCAAAGTTGGTCCATGTTTCAGTGCGAATGGACTGGTCACTCTCAGCAATACCAATCACCTCAACATAACTCATAAGAGATACATGTGGCAGTCCTTTCACAATCAATTGGTGCTCATCTGTTGATTTCCCAGTAGTGATTTCACCATCAGATTGAATAACGTGAACCACTGCACGCACCTTCTTTCCTACATGCATGCGCAACAACTCTGCATTGACAAAAACAGAAGGGCTTGATGTATCCATATCCTGAAAAAGTGACAAGCATTGTAAACCGGCATCAGATCTGTAGGTTTGAATTTGCAGTAAAATTATACTTCACATTTCCCAAATTGGCCAAATTAAAAGGCATGAATACATGCCTTCAATCAATTAAGAAACCAAATTCCTTAAAGATCATCAAATCACTGCAACATCTCTACTTGAGTTTTCAAAATAGCATTAATATTTTCTTAATGTGGTAAATTAGCCTTTGTATTATGAAATGGGCTAATTGGCTACTATAAGTAGCTATTAACAAGAATGCAATCGCAATATTAGCTTTTGCTTTGAGAATAGTAGGAACTTAACACAGAGTGACACTATACTTAATCGGTTTTGTATTTTAAGGATATTTCTATCGTATTTTAGAGCCCCATATGAAACAATTCTCTTCTTATTGTATATACAAAGAGCGCCTTAAAAGGAGAGTGCCAAAATTGAAAGAAAGAACTCTATCTATGTGACTAATCACATAAACCAAACGGGGGTACACTTCATACAACAATGATAACAACTTTTATATCTTCAGCTTTTCTACGATCACAACTTTTCCATTAACTTGCTAAAGTGAGCAACTATGAGTGGAACTTACCCTTTTTTCAACCACTCATAGTTGACAACATCAGAGTTATAGTTTATACGAGAATCACAACCAAGCAAACAATAAAAAAGATATATATATATATATATATATAACTTTAATGTCTAAAAATATTTGTTCAGCATCTTAAAGATTAAGAAGGGTAACAAAATAAAAAACCCAGATGTCAAAAATACAAAATTGGTTAGTGAATCATGCTTAACATCAAACAGTTGGAAGGCAAGGAAAAGGACAAGAGAAAGGTTGAGATTCAGAATTCAGATCTGATCCAACTTCCAAGTAAAGTACAGAATGAAAAATTAACAACCATTACACATACATACATATTATCTGCTTCTAGAATCTAGACCCTTGATTGAGAACCAAGCAAACAATAAAAAAGATATATATATATATATATATAACTTTAATGTCTAAAATATTTGTTCAGCATCTTAAAGATTAAGAAGGGTAACAAAATAAAAAACCAGATGTCAAAAATACAAAATTGGTTAGTGAATCATGCTTAACATCAAACAGTTGGAAGGCAAGGAAAAGGACAAGAGAAAGGTTGAGATTCAGAATTCAGATCTGATCCAACTTCCAAGTAAAGTACAGAATGAAAAATTAACAACCATTACACATACATACATATTATCTGCTTCTAGAATCTAGACCCTTGATTGAGAAAATTGAAAGATTCTAACTTTACCTATAATAGCTTGCTCCAATGGTAGAGAATCTGATGGGTACAGCGAATTCGTATCGGTACTAAAAGTAAAGAGATTTTGGGGTTTCAGACTTTCAGGTTTCTATAGAGAGGGAGAGAGAGATAAAAGGCGGGGATTTTAAAGGCACTCCAAAATAGTAGTGGATATTTAGGCGGGAACATGTGAATTCATCATTAATTTAGTCCTTGGACTTTGGCTGCTTGGCTTGGCTGGCCTGTGAATATTGGATTTGCTTTTTAGTTTTTAGCGTATAAGTTTTGGAAGTAAATAAATCAATAAGAAGTTAAGAACAAGTTTATCTAAAACACACTGCTAGAGCATTCTCATCAGGTGTGTCAAATGTATCAAATGCCAAATATTTAACACATTTGGCACACCAAAAACAGAGTATCATTAGGTGTGTTATTTGTGCTAAAAATTTGAAACATGCTACAGTACGCTCTCAAGTATAAGAGCGTACGGATGAGAATGCCATTTTTTTATGCTTATTTTATTCAGTTTTTCTCTCTCCACCCAACACATCTTCCTCGGACAACAACTTCAGAATCTCCCAAGGTGCGCTCCAAGCTCTGGACTGCGCCGCCGTCCTCTCTGACGACCATTTCAAGCTCCACTTCAACACCACCCTCATCCCCTCCATCGTTGAGCGCCTCGACGATGCTAAACAGCCCGTCCGTGACGCCGCCTAGCGATTCCTCCTCACGCTCATACAGGTCTCTTCTCCATCTGCGACTCGTCACTTATGCTTGGAGTCACAAGAGCTGGGTTTGACGCTTTTGTTTTTTTTTTAATGATATTTTAATGTGATGTATATATTATTTTAATGTATGAGATTGAAAAATAGAACATCTGGTAAATGGGATATTGTAAAATAATGTGCTAAAATGATAAAGTAGGTTTTTCGTGTATCAAAATGGCATTTTTTATGAGAGAGCTGACAAGAATGCTCTAATATCATTACTCATAATGATAAAAAATTTAAATAAGGGGCTTAGTTAGGGGAGGTGGTATGCAACGACCCACAACATGTACAAGGGCCAACTGATTACAAGAGACCAATTGTATGCAATGGAAACAGGTTATCATTTTTTGAGTTTGGAGGATTAAATCCCAACCAATGATTGCAAATTCCCAATCCTTATCATTTAGCATAGTAAAAAAAAAAAAATTAAGAGAGTTTCAACCTATACTGTCTGTAAGGACATAGTTTAAATCCTAAACCCAAAAGTTAAGAGGATCTAGGCTCAAAGAACCCAATACAAAGAATTTGTAGACAGTGAGTTAGAAAACTAAGCTCCAATGAGTTGTGTGATGATTATAGTGGATCCAAATGACAATAAAATAAAAATGAACTGGTTGTATCTAATGAAAATCGTCATCAACACAGTCCGATGAGATTAGTTTTTCTATATAATTCTTAAAGTTGATTACAAGTACAGTTTTTATTGCTATAGTATTTCTCTCTTAATTATTCGATCCCTTTTTCTCAGGGTCTTCTTTTTATTTTATACTATATTCCTTCTTTTATCTCCATCCTCCACGTGTAGATTATATTGCTGGTGTTAATCCTTATCCCATCAGCACCTTCTTGAAGTCTTTGGGAGTATTCTAGTATCACTTCCTTATTAATGCAGCTAGAGAGTTAGCTACAGAACTTTTAATGCGATGATAGCAGTTTTCTCTTAGATATTTCATAGCCTCCCTCTGTCATGTTCCTTCTTGATACTTATCCTAATCAGTAAAATTGTCCGAAATGTTGTTCTTGATGTCAGACTGCAAATCCTGACCTCAGCTTTGCTCAGCCAAGGAAGCATTCCTCCTTGGATCACCTCCCTGGAACATCATGCCTAGATCCTTTCCTTTATTTATTAGTGCTGACCTCTATAACACGTTTATTCATCCTCGGACTATTAGGTGTCCTTGGACTGGGCTCTCAGCCCAATATATTCTACTGGGCATAATACTCCTACAACGTCCACTTTTGATGATAAATTTTTTTTTTTTTTTTTTTTATCGTGTACTTTCATTCTTTTATCGTGTACTTTCATTCTTTTCTTTTTTTCTAATTTGCTACTTTTTTTTTAATTTAGTAGGGACATAAAAGTAAATCTATACAAACTACATTTTCTATCATTCTACTTTTCCACCCTAAACCAAACACCAAGAGAAAAAACTAAAATATTTTCTATCCTCCCACTTTTCTATCCTCTTTTTATTTTCTATTCTCCCACTTTGCCACTCCAACCAAACGGACCCCTTAGATTTTCCAATATGGTTTAAGGATTAATAATTTTTAGCCTATTTGCCAACATCTTAAATATCGTCTCAAGTCATCTTGTACCAATTACTAAAACAATATTGATCATATAGTTTTATTGCAATTGATCATCAAAGAGGCATACAATTTTTCCCCCTCATTTATAAGAATGATGTAGAATATTTCAAATTTTCAATATAACTTTTATAAATCAATATGTCATTAATCACGAATAATAATAAAAATAATCCAAACTTTCATTTGCTATATTTTAAAATTCACCAATCATATTTATTTATTTAAATCTGATAAGACCAATTATATTTATTGTCACATCAATTTGTAAAAATTATTCAGTAAAATTTGAAATATTTTTAACACTTTCCTATAAAAGATATGACGATTGGGGGAAATGTGCAAAGGCATTGTTGCATGACATGTAGCCTCTTTCCAAATTTGTAACGTATGTGATTTTAATTTGAAGTCATAAGGTATATCTTTGGAAAATTTTATTACATAAAACCTTTAAAAAGTACACATTTTAAACATAACAGAACTAATTTGAAATTTTACTTATATTATTAATATGACACTAATCACATTGATTACCACGTCAACTTGTAAACTTGTTATAGTACCAGTAGGGTGAGATCCCTGCCTTTTGAAACAGGAAGGGGTCCTTTTAATGGAATTAAGAGATGTTATCTAATTATAGTAAATTAAAGAACAAAAAATAGTACTACCGTTCAACTATACTAAGAGGATACAAGACCTGAAAACTTCATTAATAAGATACAGAAGCTTAATCAAAGTTTTGGATAGTATTCGCACCCATAAACATGTAATAATTTGTCCATCTTAAACACCAACTTTGCACAATTATAACTAGACTACCTTTCCTTACACTCCCACCTGTCTTAGTTCAAGGATCAGCTCCCTAAAGAAACAAACCTTTAAACTCCCCATTTGCAAGTTGGCAGACCTGATTGTACGATTGTGTGTCTGAAAAAAAAAAGAGGTTCCAGAAATCAGATGCCTGGTAGCAGAAGTCAGAAATGTAGCACCGTGTTGATGTTTGAATCTATATCAAGTATAACACAACACAAGCAGAGGGAGCAAGAGAGAGATAATAACAGGATAATCATGAATTTGTTACTCAATTGTATGAAAATCCTTAATTAAGTTTATACTTTGTTTGGAATTCAAGTAAGCTGAAAACCAAGGAATCAATACAAGAACCTAAAGAAATTTGGCTACTCCAAATGAGATTTCAATATGAATGCAATGAATGTATGAGCAATAGCAAGAACACCAAAGATTTTATTGTAAGTAATTCGTACCAAATGTGTTACCAAAGTTGGTCCATGTTTCAGCGCGAATGGACTGGTCACTCTCAGCAATACCAATCACCTCAACATAACTCATAAGAGATACATGTGGCAGTCCTTTCACAATCAATTGCTGCTCATCTGTTGATTTCCCAGTAGTGATTTCACCGTCAGATTGAATAACGTGAACCACTGCACGCACCTTCTTTCCTACATGCATGCGCAACAACTCTGCATTGACAAAAACAGAAGGGCTTGATGTATCCATATCCTGAAAAAGTGACAAGCATTGTAAACCGGCATCAGATCTGTAGGTTTGAATTTGCAGTAAAATTATACTTCACATTTCCCAAATTGGCCAAATTAAAAGGCACGAATACATGCCTTCAATCAATTAAGAAACCAAATTCCTTAAAGATCATCAAATCAGTGCAACATCTCTACTTGAGTTTTCAAAATAGCATTAATATTTCTTAATGTGGTAAATTAGCCTTTGTATTATGAAATGGGCTAATTGGCTACTATAAGTAGCTATTAACAAGAATGCAATCGCAATATTAGCTTTTGCTTTGAGAATAGTAGGAACTTAACACAGAGTGACACTATACTTAATCGGTTTTGTATTTTAAGGATATTTCTATCGTATTTTAGAGCCCCATATGAAACAATTCTCTTCTTATTGTATATACAAAGAGCGCCTTAAAAGGAGAGTGCCAAAATTGAAAGAAAGAACTCTATCTATGTGACTAATCACATAAACCAAACGGGGGTACACTTCATACAACAATGATAACAACTTTTATATCTTCAGCTTTTCTACGATCACAACTTTTCCATTAACTTGCTAAAGTGAGCAACTATGAGTGGAACTTACCCTTTTTTTTCAACCACTCATAGTTGACAACATCAGAGTTATAGTTTATACGAGAATCACAACCAAGCAAACAATAAAAAAGATACACACACACACACACACATATATATATATATATATATATAACTTTAATGTCTAAAAATATTTGTTCAGCATCTTAAAGATTAAGAAGGGTAACAAAATAAAAAACCCAGATGTCAAAAATACAAAATTGGTTAGTGAATCATGCTTAACATCAAACAGTTGGAAGGCAAGGAAAAGGACAAGAGAAAGGTTGAGATTCAGAATTCAGATCTGATCCAACTTCCAAGTAAAGTACAGAATGAAAAATTAACAACCATTACACATACATACATATTATCTGCTTCTAGAATCTAGACCCTTGATTGAGAAACTAATTGGCTACTATAAGTAGCTATTAACAAGAATGCAATCGCAATATTAGCTTTTGCTTTGAGAATAGTAGGAACTTAACACAGAGTGACACTATACTTAATCGGTTTTGTATTTTAAGGATATTTCTATCGTATTTTAGAGCCCCATATGAAACAATTCTCTTCTTATTGTATATACAAAGAGCGCCTTAAAAGGAGAGTGCCAAAATTGAAAGAAAGAACTCTATCTATGTGACTAATCACATAAACCAAACGGGGGTACACTTCATACAACAATGATAACAACTTTTATATCTTCAGCTTTTCTACGATCACAACTTTTCCATTAACTTGCTAAAGTGAGCAACTATGAGTGGAACTTACCCTTTTTTTTCAACCACTCATAGTTGACAACATCAGAGTTATAGTTTATACGAGAATCACAACCAAGCAAACAATAAAAAAGATACAGCAAACAATAAAAAACACATATATATATATATATATATATAACTTTAATGTCTAAAAATATTTGTTCAGCATCTTAAAGATTAAGAAGGGTAACAAAATAAAAAACCCAGATGTCAAAAATACAAAATTGGTTAGTGAATCATGCTTAACATCAAACAGTTGGAAGGCAAGGAAAAGGACAAGAGAAAGGTTGAGATTCAGAATTCAGATCTGATCCAACTTCCAAGTAAAGTACAGAATGAAAAATTAACAACCATTACACATACATACATATTATCTGCTTCTAAAATCTAGACCCTTGATTGAGAAAATTGAAAGATTCTAACTTTACCTATAATAGCTTGCTCCAATGGTAGAGAATCTGATGGGTACAGCGAATTCGTATCGGTACTAAAAGTAAAAGAGATTTTGGGGTTTCAGACTTTCAGGTTTCTATAGAGAGGGAGAGAGAGATAAAAAGGCGGGGATTTTAAAGGCACTCCAAAATAGTAGTGGATATTTAGGCGGGAACATGTGAATTCATCATTAATTTAGTCCTTGGACTTTGGCTGCTTGGCTTGGCTGGCCTGTGAATATTGGATTTGCTTTTTAGTTTTTAGCGTATAAGTTTTGGAAGTAAATAAATCAATAAGAAGTTAAGAAGAAGTTTATCTAAAACACACGGCTAGAGCATTCTCATCAGGTGTGTCAAATGTATCAAGTGCCAAATATTTAGCACATTTGGCACACCAAAAACAAAGTATCATTAGGTGTGTTATTTGTGCTAAAAATTTGAAACATGCTACAGTACGCTCTCAAATATGAGAGCGTACGGATGAGAATGCCATTTTTTTATGCTTATTTTATTCAGTTTTTCTCTCGCCACCCAACACATCTCTCCTCGGACAACAACTTCAAAATCTCCCAAGGTGCGCTCCAAGCTCTGGACTGCGCCGCCGTCCTCTCCGACGACCATTTCAAGCTCCACTTCAACACCACCCTCATCCCCTCCATCGTTGAGCGCCTCGACGATGCCAAATAGCCCGTCCGCGACGCCGCCCAGCGATTCCTCCTCACGCTCATATAGGTCTCTTCTCCATCTGCGACTCGTCACTTATGCTTGGAGTCACAAGAGCTCGGTTTGACGCTTTTGGTTTTTTTTTTTTAATGATATTTTAATGTGATGTATATATTATTTTAATGTATGAGATTGAAAAATAGAACATCTGATAAATGGGATATTGTAAAATAATGTGCTAAAATGATAAAGTAGGTTTTTCGTGTATCAAAATGGCATTTTTTATGAGAGAGCTGACGAGAATGCTCTAATGTCATTACTCATAATGATAAAAAAATTTGAATAAGGGGCTTAGTTAGGGGAGGTGGTATGCAACGACCCACTACATGTACAAGGGCCAACTGATTACAAGAGACCAATTGTATGCAATGGAAACAGGTTATCATTTTTTGAGTTTGGAGGATTAAATCCCAACCAATGATTGCAAATTCCCCAATCCTTATCATTTAGCATAGTAATAAAAAAAAATTAAGAGAGTTTCAACCTTTACCGTCTGTAAGGACATAGTTTAAATCCTAAACCCAAAAGTTAAGAGGATCTAGGCCCAAATAACCCAATACAAAGAATTTGTAGACAGTGAGTTGGAAAACTAAGCTCCAATGAGTTGGGTAATGATTATAGTGGATCCAAATGACAATAAAATAAAAATGAACTGGTTGTATCTAATGAAAATCGTCATCAACACAGTCCGATGAGATTAGTTTTTCTATATAATTCTTAAAGTTGATTACAAGTACAGTTCTTATTGCTATAGTATTTCTCTCTTAATTATTCGATCCCTTTTTCTCAGGGTCTTCTTTTTATTTTATACTATATTCCTTCTTTTATCTCCATCCTCCACGTGTAGATTATATTGCTGGTATTAATCATTGTCCCATCAGCACCTTCTTGAAGTCTTTGGGAGTATTCTAGTATCACTTCCTCATTAATGCAGCCAGAGAGTTAGATACAGAACTTTTAATACGGTGGTAGCAGTTTTCTCTTAGATATTTCATAGCCTCCCTCTGTCATGTTCCTTCTTGATACTTATCCTAATCAGTAAAATTGTCCGAAATGTTGTTCTTGATGTCAGACTGCAAATCCTGACCTCAGCTTTGCTCAGCCAAGGAAGCATTCCTCCTTGGATCACCTCCCTGGAACATCATGCCTAGATCCTTTCCTTTATTTATTAGTGCTGACCTCTATAACACGTTTACTCATCCTCGGACTATTAGGCGTCCTTGGACTGGGCTCTCAGCCCAATATATTCTACTGGGCATAATACTCTTACAGCGTCCACTTTTGATGATAACTTTTTATTATCAGATCCAGATATCAATCGATATTTTATGTAGGCAGAGATTGAATCTCAGATCTCTTATTCAACTATCAGAAATTTTACCAGTTAAACTAACTGAAATTCACGTAATAGTTGTCTCTCAAAAAAAAAAAAAACATTATTAATAGTTTAATATAGTTTTCTTTTTCCTGCTGTGTGTGTGTTTTTTTTAATATATATATATATATATGTATGTATGTATGTATATGTATTAGTAAACTGTTTCTGTTTCTTAAAAAAATTATTTTATAAAAAATCACTTCTCAGAAAAAGCCCTCCCAAATGGATACTGAGTTTCGCCTAAACATTTCCCAACTTTTAAAGTCTTTGAGTCAAGTCATATTTTGATTGGTTGAAAGATTTTCCAAACTTTGACATTGTTTTGACTATTTTGACTTATTTAATTAGCTTATTAAAAATTATTATATATTTAATAAATAAATTAGTCATTAATGGAATATATTTAAAATTTATAGTAAATATATCCTTTATATATATATATATTTATATTTTTTTATTTTATTAAGTATTTGTGCATTTTACCATAAGATTGATTCACAATATTCATGTTTTAACAAATATACTACTTAAAAAAAAAAATTTGATTCAAGACACAATTTTGACAAATATAATATCATGTTTTGACAAATATACCATTTACTTAAAAGGCCAAAAGCTAATGTGTACGCAAAGTCTGTGTACAGTTTAATTTATTTATTTTTTTAATTTTATGAAACTATGTATAGTGTACTGAGATAAAATGTACAATAAACACATATTTAAAACCTACTTAAAATTAAAAACTACTAGCAAAAAGTTGAGTCAGTTCTCGATTGTCCATGGCTTATCAATTTCAAAATAATAATAAAAGGATTGTCGGTAAAAAGGCTGGATTATTTTCCATTTGCAAATTATATGCAGTATTTATGTAAAATAATCTCTCTTTTTCCTAAAATACTTTCTTTTTTTTGACAACCTTTTTCCTAAAATACTATTGATTACTTGAACATCACTTATGAATAAACCGAACTTGACATATTCAGCCTATCATAGAATAAAGTAGCCCGCCCAGTCAATTTGGTCACCAGTATTAAGAGCTACAAATTGACCATGATTTTAGATCTGATGAATAAACAAATGGCACAAAAACCTCTAATGAGTTTCTTGGCCCAGAGATTAAATCAACAATTTACGTCTTCATTAGCTACAAATCCGCGGGCTAGTCCCTTACAATCAACATTCTTCATCAAGAATTGAACATTAAAGATCAAAACTTAACATTCCATGCACTTTTGGACCGTGCACAGCTTGCATATGGCAGAATTCAACATTGAAAGTCTCATAACTAAAATAGAAACTGGGAAACTGAATAGAAAATTACGTCCATAGAAAATTAAACTGAGTATGAAGTACAAAAGAAATTAAACATTCAAACTGCAAATGACGATAATAGCTCTCCAACAAAAATTTAAAAAGCAAAGTTAAATGGAACAACTAGCTTTCCATATTCAACCGGAGAACAAAATTCTATCATTTAGGTATTGGTGGCCCTAGTATAGATTTGCTGACTGGAATGAGAAGAGATCATCCTGATCGCACCCCTTGCCATCAAATCCTTAATTGCCCTGCGTGCTAGAGATCCACTAATCTGAAAATTGCAAGGCAGTATTAAAAAACAATCAATAATCATCATTTATTATGTACATTTAGCCCTAAACTAATGGCAAGCAAAGCAACTTGTCTTGAATACAAAATTCAAGGTAATGATCACAACGCAGCAGTTAAAACCAACACTAAAGATCTTTTTATAAGTTTTGTGCCTAGGAGTGGGGGGTAAAGAGGGATTTGAACTAGAAACCTCCATTTCATTAGGTGCAGTCCCTAACCAACCTGCTACCTCTTAGGGTAAAAAATGGGGCAAAGGATTCAGTCCGTGTATAGGAAAAGATACATTATAAGTGACATATCACTGCAATATGTTTTTAAAACTTATTATCTAAATTAGCTTTTAAAATATGCTCCATTTCCTTTACCCATTCTTTTCCAAGAATCAAAAAGAGGAAATGACATGGTTTTATAACTTCCTTACTCTCTTCTCATCCTTTACACCATCTTACACAACCTTTCTGGAACGATGTCAATACAAGTACTAAAACTAGTAATATTTTTTATGGGTAAGTTATACACACAGTGGGTCTTGAAGCATGGCATTAACCTCCACTTTGGTTTTACAAGGGAAGGAGGTAACAATAAAGAGGGAAAAAAAAAAGATAAAAATGATCAGATCCAAAGGCACAGTACAAAAATATGTGTTTTTTTATTGGTAGGTTACACATACACCTAATGATTTGATCACACCACCTCACCCTCCCCTCATTCTTGTGGAAGGATAGAGTGCCTGTTTGAGCCATAGCTCATTGGCTACTTATTAAAACTCGAATAGCAGTGACATCATTAACATAGGAAAGAAGGGAAAGCCCCAGTTTTTAGTCTTGAAAATCTCATTGTAATTGAAAAAGGAAAATCAAAAACTTACTCACATTTCCTTCATGGTAAAAAGGGACAGCCCACAAAAAGATGAAACAACATTTTAAGAAAATGCTTTGGAGAGCGAAGAGTACCCAGATATTGCTTGGAATCTATTACAGAGGCCTAAAAAGTCCTCAAATTCAGTATTTGACCATTAAAGTAGGTTCCCTTTGTTTCACTACTTGGGTTCGGAGAGTGTATATTAGAATTAGTGTACAGTTTGGGTTGTATTACTCAAGCATGCTTGCTTTGTGGGAGTTTCTGTAGTTACCACACTTTATATGCAGAGAATTCACATTAACAAGTACGAACAAATAAACATAAATACCAGCCAACAAAACATATACATGGCAACGAAAAAAGCAAATCTCAAACATACCCTCATGCGATCAGACAAGATTGAAGGAGTGACAAGCTTGTACTTGGGAGCTTCAACAAGAAGCTTGTCATAGGTTGCCTGATCAAACAGAACCATGTTGTTCACCTTCTCCTTTTGCTTTCCCTTGCTCCATTTCTACATATAATAGCCAAAAAAAGAAACCAAACAACCTATGAGAGTCTACACAGAAATCTAAAACCAAATTAAACCTAAAATCAGTACCACATAAAATATTCCAAATCTCAACACAAAACCCCAATTACCAAAATCATTAAAATTCCCAACACCCTTTGTCCCAATAATCCTTAAAATCTACAAATCCAACAAAAACCTAAACCCACAACTGGAAAACAAAAACAACGTCCTATTATAACCATCATATAGAATATAGATCGATAATAAGCCTTGAAAATACTGAAATTCAAACCTAACCCTAAATTTACCTTCTTCTTCTGCTTGCCACCGCCGGACTTAGCGGGCTTGGAGGACGGGGGAGGAGCCTTCTCCTTCTTCGGTGCCTACATCATCAAAAACAAACAAACAATGGAAAATGAAAAACCAAATTCCAGAAAACGATTTTCCCAGGAAAATAGATAGCTAGAATGGGCAATAAGGTGTTAGGGTTTGTACCATTGGATGATCTCTCGGAGTTGATTTCTAGGTCTTCTAGGGTGTGTGAGTTGGGAGAAGACGCTGCGGAGCAAAATGGAAGAGCAAAATGTGAGAGTAAGTGGGAAAATATTAGGTTTATATAGGTACTTTGTGCGGCTGAGAGATAGCTAGGGTTTTTGAGATGGAATGGAAGCGGGGTCGGGTGTTTGGATGCATGGACTTGGAAATGTATTTTCTAGAATAGGTGTATTCCGGTTTTTGACTATTAAATTTTTTTTTTTTAGGGAACTCGACAGAATTAATTATTTAATTCATTGAAATTTGATTAATCAGACGTAGAGTCCAAAGAAAATCAATATTTCAAGAGTTTAAAAATAAAAAAAGGTGGGTGGCTCGTGGGTAATAAGTGTAATGTAAATTTGGAATTTGGATGTCTTAAATTGAATATCTACCGCACTATTGTTGACACTCATTCTTGTAACATATTTTCTACAAGCCTGATTTAAGTAAGTTCAACTTCTTTGTAGGCCCAATTTATATATTAAAATTTACTTTATTATTTTAAACATGGCTCAAGTTTATTTAACATAAAAGGAGTTTGAGAGTGTAGTTTAGAAGGTATGAGTAGATTTTTTTTTAGCCTTTTGTACAGGGACGGAACCAGGATTTGAACCTAAGGGAGCGAAAGCATGAACCAAAAAAATTTCAAGTGACATGGTTTATTAAAAAAAAAAAAAATCATGGTAGACAAAACAATTGCACATTATTACCATAAATATTTAAGTCAAGAAGGAAATAATATGAACAAAAAAAGTTCAAAATTACAATATGATATTCAAACCTTTTTGGAGAAGAATAAAAAAAGAAGAGGATTTCGAATCTCCAAATTTTTGATAATTAGAATTTATATGTTGATTTTATCATATTGACCAACTCACCAATATGATAAACTCATACTTTTAGATGTAACTAAAAATCACACTAATGAAATTTTCAAAATTTTGTTCGAAGATTTTAAAAAATTGGGATATTAATAGTAAGAGTTGGTAATGCTACATCATCAATATTGACTTCTAAAAGAATTTTGCATTTTATTTTTTGAAAAAAATTTAAATATTGTAATTGACTTTCCCATAATTTATAAATCAATTAAAAAGTTATATAAATTATTGTCACCCCCACAAGGGAATTTTTTTTCCTATGAGATTTTTTTGGTTAAGAGTTATTGGATTATAATATTAATGATTTATGGATTTTTTGTTGTGTTGTATTTGGATTATGGAGGGGTCATGAGTTCAAAGAAAGGGTTAAGTGATTAGTTTCTTTTGGGCTATTTGGACCAATCCAAAAATTTGAGGGGAGCCAATTATAAACTTTAAAATAAAATAGCTAAAAAGGTTTCTAAAAAAAAAGCTAATCATTGCCCCCCCCACCCCCCCCCCGGCCGCCCGCCCCTTAATGGGTCTGTCCCTGCTTTTGTATGAGCCCAAAACATGAGTGTTGCAAAGTGGTCTAAGGACATTTGTAGCACCTAAGGTTCGTGAAAAGGATTTGGTAGCCAAAATTTTAGGCTTCTAGCTTGTATGTCGCTAAACATTATAACCAATCTATTTTAGCCCCTTTAGCTTAGCTAGCACCCTTTCCTAACCTTGGCTGTTAGACACCATTAAAACCAGCTTCCCAAGAACTAGCTAGGGAAAAGCAGCTATTGGCCTTAGTACAAAATTTTTCATAAATTATTCTAAAAGGTAAATCATTTTTTCATCCAAACAAAAGCCAATTAAAATAACCATTTGCCTGACATATATGGGGTCCAAAGCCTCATTTAAGAACACTCAAAACTTAGTATAAGAACTTGTCTTTCATATCAAACAAGGCAAGCCATGATTTGCCTCTTAAACCCTAACTTCAGAACAAAATCCCATTCAACCATGAGAGAGTTACAAAATATTGAGGTATAGGGGTGAAAATAGTAGTACCAACGACTCTTCTTTATCTCTTTCACAACCTCTTCCAAATTATTCTTTCTTCTATATGTGCAAACAGTTCCAGATTTAATGTATTGTGCATATTTTTCATTTCATTATTATTTTGCACTATGATTTCATTCTTGTGATGCACCACTTGTCGGTGTGGATATGGGTTTCAAACATTATTATTATTATTATTATTATTATTATTGATAGCCATTGGGCAATAAATGATAAAATAGTCATTGGGAAATAATGGATAAACTAGCCATTGGGCTTTTATGGGTTATTACTAACTAATAATTATAAACCATTATTATCATGAATAGCCTATATAATATTTATCATCACACCCTTTCCAATAAGTCTTTTTTACTACTCTATATTTTCAAATACACTATTTTATTCTCGTTGAGGTACAATTTTTTTCCACATGCCACATGTCCTAATTTCATTTGCCCACTTACATACAAGCCTCATAAATTATTTTGGGCCCCACAAATATTTCCTGTATTGAGCCCAAATAAATATTTTCATATTATTATCAAAATTGGGCTCACACAAATATTTCTCATATCATTACCAAAATTGGGCCATAAAGTTATACCATCTCTATAAAAAGCTCAAACTCATTTATCTACACGACACTCTTTACAAAGTTTGTTGCTACACAACACCTATTACAAAGTCTGTTGCTACACAACATCCTTTATAAAGCTCATTGCTACACAAAACTCATTACAAAATCCGTTGCTACAAGACACCCATTACAAAGCGCGTAACTACATGATGCACTTTACAAAGTCCATTGCTACACGGCACCTATTACAAAGCCCAAGAGAAACACCTGGTAGTATTTATCAAAGCCCAAGCCTACACCTAGCAATATTTTACAAAATATTGAAAATATTATTAAAAGCCCAAATACTACTTTTGGCAATATCTTATTAGAAACCCAAATATTATTTTGGCAACATTCTACGAAAAGTCCAATACTAGTTTGGCAACATTTTATCAAAAACCCAAAACTGTTAATTTATGGGCAAACAATTATTCTAATAAAGCCTAAATATTATTTGGAAAAAATATTATAGGCGTAAATGCTCTTTTCGTCCTTATATTTTGGGGTCATTTCTATTTTGGTCCATACATTTTTATTTTACCACTTTTAGTCCCTAATCCAATTAACGCTTGTTATTTAGTCCTTTCCGTCACTCAACTAACAGAAAAAGTTGATGTGGCAAACGGAGTGCACTGTTGACACAGTAAATGCTGACGTAGCGAATAAAATAATAATAATAAATTATTTATTATTTAATAAATGCCAAGTCAGCATAAAATAATAATAAAATAATAATAAATGCCACCTCAAATCCATGTCAGTTTAGAATTTTAAATTTTAATTGATCAATTAAAAAAAAAAACAGAATTAAAAAAAAAAAACACATGAATTTAGATCTAACATCCTCTTCATCAAGAACACAGAAGAGCACAACCCAGAAAAAATCATACAAGCACAGAAAATCAAACACAAGAACACAAGAAAATCAAACTTAGAAAAATCATAAATGCTCTTTAGATCTGGTATTTCGTTGGTTTCTCCATCTTCATCTCTCTCTTTCTCAAACACAAAAAAGAAACAAAACAAATCTAAAGTTGGGCCTTGAATCTAACAGCAACCCATGAATACAACAATTACAACCAAATTTGAACAAGGTGGAAACCCAGATCAACAAAATCATAACCCACAATTAAATAGAAAAAATTTCAGAACCCAAACCCAAAACTCAACCCAGTTTTTTTTCACCAATAACGTAGAGACAAAACTCAAAGACATTCAACAATTACACAAAGACAAAACTCAAACCCTGATTTTTTGGCCCCAAACACAAAACTCAACATAGATTTTCCTATGCTTTCTAAGAAACCAAACTCAAAACTCAAATCCCAAATCAATGAACAAAACCCAAGATCCGAAACTACAAATAGACACGGATTTAGAGAGAGAGAGAGAGAGAGAGAGAGAGAGAGAGAGAGAGTTGGGTTTTTGGCCATGGGTTTAGAGAGAGATAATTGGGTTTTTGGCCATGGGTTTAGAGAGAGAGAGTAATTGGGTTTTTGGCCATGGGTTTAGAGAGAGATAATTGGGTTTTTGGCCATGGGTTTAGAGAGAGAGAGTTGGGTTTTCAGCCAAGGTTGAGAGAGAGAGGGTCGAGTTTTCGGTCTAAGAGAGTTGGGTTTTGGCTAAGGTTTAGAGAGAGAGAGAGAAAGCTGGGTTTTCGGCCATGAATTTAGAGAGAGAGAGAGAGTTGGGATTTTGGCCATGGATTTAGAGAGAGAGAGAGAGAGAGAGCTCACCTTCAACAGAAACCACCTTCAATCACCTCCGATCCAACTTAACCCGAAACCACCATCAACCACCTCCACCTTCACCTTGAGAGAGCGCTTGAGATTTTCACCGAGAGAAAGAGAGCTTGGAGATTAGAAATTGATAAATTAGAGATCCTAATTTCTATATTATTCATGGAGAGAGAGCTTGGAGCATGCAGAAGACTTTTTTATTTATTTTTATTTTTATTTAATTTCTATATTCATTTATGATTTTTTTAAGTTTGATTTTCTTGTGTTCTTGTGTTTGATTTTCTAGGTTTGTTTGATTTTTTCTAGGTTATGCTCTTTCGTGTTCTTGATGAAGAGGATGTTAGATCTAAATTCATGTGTTTTTTATTTTTAATTATGTTTTTTATTTTTTTTTAAATTTATCAATTAAAATTTAAAATTCTAAACTGACATGGATCTGAGGTGGCATTTATTATTATTTTATGCTGACTTGGCATTTATTAAATAATAAATAATTTTTTTATTATTATTTTATTCGCCACGTTAGCATTTACTGTGTTAACAGTGCACTCCATTTGCCACGTCAGCTTTTTCTGTTAGTTGAGTGACAGAAAGGACTAAAATAACAAGCATTAATTGGATTAGGGACTAAAAATCGTAAAATAGAAATGTAGGGACCAAAATAGAAATGACCCCAAAATATAAGGACGAAAAGAGCATTTACGCCAATATTATATAATGCTCAAAGCCCAAAGTTAATAATCTTTGGCAACAACATATTTTAGCATGCTAAATGTCCTAGCAAATATCCTAACCCATGGAAAACATAAATTATTTATAACATATTATCCATCTCATAAAAATATTTTTCTACAAATTTATGGGAATTATACTTACTTTTCCCACACAAAAATTTCAATTACAAAAGTCCATGTATATTACAAACCCATGGCAAAACTTTTATTTTGTAGTGACATGTAAGCCCAAAAGCTCAATGACAAGGCCCAACCGAAATAATCCAGTCCATGTGCCAAACCTTAACAACTAAAGTTCGTGCGGATGACTAAAATGGTTTGGCCAATTACAATTCAGTTTTGGCACAACTAGACTAACAATTGGAACCCACTACAATCACCTTCAGCTTGTGAAATCAGGTCAGAGGGGGCCACATGTCAAGCTGAGCTTAAACCCTTCCTTGGCAAGCTGATTTCTAATGATGTTGACAAAATATAAAGGTTGTGTTGATGTATGAAGGTTGAAGTCGGTCATCTCCTCTCTCTTTCCAACAAATTCGATTAAGAAGCTAAAGGAAGCCATAACTAGACCTAAACTTCTGGAATTACTACTAAACAACTCATTATCTTACTAAAAATATGTATTATTTGATTCATGACCAAGCATATGAAGCCTAATGGTGAAACTTAGGGAAATATGGTTTGGAAGGCACCGAGGAGATCTCTAGTCGAGTTTCTAGCAAGAGTCTCCAAGATTGACACTTGGCTTGGGATGACACAATCTACCCTAGGAACTCTAATACTAGTAGTAAATAAACAAGATCACTAGCCTTAATGCATGCTCTAATTTCATTGGCTGAGGACAATCTAGCATTTAATGCTAAGTCAAAACCTCCAGTTAATATTACCTGAAATAACAAATACTTCTTAAAGCTAGACATAGGAATTCTTGGCCAAATCCTAGGATGGATCTTTAGAAGATTTATTGCTAATTGAGACAAATTTTAGTTGCGATTCTTTGCTAAATACCCCTTGAATCAGCTATAAATAGAGCCTCACATCAAGACACACCAAACCACAAGAGAAAGGCTAATTTCTCATAACTTCTCTACTTACTCTCTTGCTCTAATTATTTTCTTAGCTCTTTAATGAGGTTTTAAGCTTCTGAGTTCTTAGTTCTCAAGTTAGTAAAACTAAGCTCTTCAGTCCTTAGCTCATAAATACCCCTCACACTACTACTCATAAATACTTATCCATTATCAATAGAAAATCCCAACAATATAGCTAAATACTCTCTCACTACTCATTTATACTACCAAAATGACCCCTACTACTTACTACATATACAAATATTATGAGTATATCCTAGCATAAAAGTAATTTTGATGCACTAGCAGGAATCTCTCTCTCCCTTCATCTCACACTAAGCTTTCTTCATCATTTGTTACAATGGATCCCATAATATTTGTCTATTTCTTTACAATTGAAGGCTGTAATGTATTTATGACTATAGAAACTTTTTGTTGTGTTATTATAATGGAGGATTCTCTCTCAATGGGATCCTCAAATAATGAATTTGGAGATGTATACTTTACTCAATTTATGAAATCACAAACACTTGGAGGTTTATTCAGTTTTGTCTTATTTTGCTGTTGGAATATTTTATTACTGGGATGTTTCTTTTTGCTCTGGGATTTTCCATTTGTGTTGACTTGTTTGCTGTTGGAAATGTTTTGGGTCTTTGCCGGGCCTAACCTAAGCAAAGAGCATTAAAAAGGGAATTTCTCAAAAGTTTCCCCGATAGCCTTTAGGTCATGCTTCAAGCCCATTATCGAGTCTCGGTTTGACCCTTCCCCAATTACCACACATTTGTCGAAGGGAAAAATTTTCATGCCCGACAATTCTCATTCTCTCCCACATATTTTTTCTACAATTTATACTTATCTTAAGGAAAAGCATTAGATTGTTCTTGAACCTCCGTAAGTGGAAGTGTGCTCATCACGAAGGTTGATGTTATAGTCTAATCTTAGGGGGTTGTTTAGCCAAGAGAACAAATCACACAAAGTTTTACTTCCGGTAGCACAAATCAACCTTGAAGGACAATGCTCTTTGTGCGATTCTATAGCATCGTGAGATTGTTCCTCAATTTACATATATTTATTTTGTTATTTCTATTTTACACTCTTATTAATTATTTACGATAGTATTTGTTGTATCAAACTTGTTTATTTACTAAATTATTTCCAACACCACTAACCTTTATTCACTAAATATTTGAATTTTGAGCTTGAATCCCTTTATTTAACCACATTTTGTGGGCTCGTTTTAGCATTTCAGCTTGTCTCAAAAATGTCCCAGACAATTATTAGTGTTAGAAACTGAAAAGAATATGGAAGGACACCCAAAGCGAGCATGTTCCTCTGTATACCTCAGGATAATTGTAATATTCAAGAGTTATAGAGTAATGGTTTGAACTGTTACTCTACCCCACTAAGCCCATTATCCCACTCAATATTAATGGAGTGGTGTGTACATAAACACTAAGAGTGGTACCCATTGCACAGAAAACAAAATCACTATTTCTCATAGTATTTGCAGTGTTGTGAGGTTTTTTGGTTGTGGGTTATGTTTGCATCACTTTAGTAGTGTTTTAGTAGTGTGCAACACCGTTAGAGAAACATTTTTGGTTTTTGGTTTATACAAACTAGAATTTAGAATGAGTTTGAATTGCTGGTCTGTGTGGAGGCTAGCTTTGGATAGCGTAGAACAATCTTGAAACTCCTGTGTGATTATCAATTTAGGCCAAGAGAGGTATGCTAAAAAACTGATTGTTTATATTTTGTTGCAAAGTCTCTGTTTCTTACATTGGTATCAGAGTGTTCATAAGTTGTTCTCAATGTTATATGCATATATAATTAGTTGAAAATGTGTTTTATGCTTAATATGCTATGAAATTTTATGCACCTCACATGGCCTTTAATGGCAAATTTTGATTTTGAGCATTTGGTGCCTTGAAATTAATATATGTTGTTTATATTACATGTATTAATATCTACCTTAAGTTTCATAGCAAATATTTGAGTGTGCCATAAGATATAGTTTTAAAAAACTTACACCGAAACTTTAAGGACAAAACTACTCTTATATGATTTCTATTTGCAAAATATGATTTCATATTATGAATCTATATGTTATAAGCTTTAAATTGGTATATAGTATGTTAAAAATGGATTTGAAATGAAAAAGATATAAGTACTTAAAGTTTCTGTTTTAAACCGAATTTTAAAGGCTGGAGGTTGAAGACAACCAATTCCAACAAAACCAACTCTCTCTAGCACAGTGTACAGAGCTTGTTAGCTTTACAGAGGTTTGTCCTCTACATAAAGCACTACATAGAGTCCCACTTGCCTAGTACAGTTTACATGGACTATTAGTATTACAATTAAACACACAAAAATGCAGAGTGAAATACATGCGTCTAACGTAACAAATATATAAATAAATAAAATTTTGAGGACAGTAAACACAAAGCCAGAAACGGTTATCTTGTTTGGTTGTCATTCAACCTACATGAATATGAAATAAGATGGTGGTGCCATAAATTTTCTTGTGGCTTGAAAGTTTTTTTGTTTGTTTTGGAATTGCTCTTAAGGTGTGTAGCATGACATGTGAATAATGTTTCTAGTTTAAATACCATAAAGATAAAATTCTTGGATTTAAAGGGTGGTTGCAAATTCCAATTTACTAATGATGATACAGCCTTGTATTGGTGGTGTATATATTTTTAAGAAATGTTGAATGATGTGGAATTGAATCAACTGATTGATTTAATTTTTTAAATTATTTAATTCCGTTATTATTTCTTAGAGAAATATGGTATTAAAAATATTTACACAATGTTAAATATTATATTTAACTTGACAAAGCAATAATTATTTCTTAGTGAAATAATGAGATGCCTATATGAACTACTCTCATGAGTTTAAATTGTAATAGCATATTTGGCTTAATAGTTAATTGATAAAATCGGTGAATTATTTTCAATAAATATTTTTTTGTAAATATTAGAATTGAAATATGGAATAATGGGAATATGATTGAGTTGCGTTATCTCCCATACATAATTTTGCACGAATAGATTAAAATAAAGCTTAGTAACAAACACTAGTGGCACAAGAGATGATTAAGAAGCTTAGCGAATTTTTCGATCTTGTGACTTGTGTTGATTATCTAAGTGTATTTTAGATCTAACGTCAAAATTTTTGGAATGCATGTGTAAAATCTCATTTGGGAAATTTTGTAGTGAAATGGCTTCCAAAGCTACAATTGTTGACTTTAACAAAAAAGAGAAACTAGATGGTAAAAATTACAATATTTAGCGCTACAAAATCCAGTATATGCTAAATGAGCAAGAAGTCTTGGAGACTTTGACTCATTCGTTGAGTAAACCTAATGAGGGAAACACTGAGCTATTGGAAAAACATGGTTTGTATCACATACAAAACATACGCAGCGAAAAATTAACGGATCTACTTCATTCACAATTGATAACATGTACTATATAAATTTTAGAATTTAAGAAAAAGAGAGCGTACCTTAGTGCGGTGAAGTTCAAAACCAAATATTAGAAGTACTTGGAAACACTTTTAATTTTCGCTCTAATTTCACTTATGCCCAAGAAGTGGGGTCTCTCAATCAGTTTATATGTATGTGTTTAAGGGAGAATAAGAGAGTGACTTACACTCACATACACACCATTTTATTATCTTATAAAATTCTGCATGTTTCTCTCCTTAAATATAACTGATTATTTAATTAGACTAGCCTTTTTGGCCATTCCAATTGGGCTTTAGTATGTGGCTTAGAGTGGGACTAAAAGGGAACAAATAAGACATTAGCTCCAATGGGTTTTGGGCCTTTTTGCCAACTCTTGACAAGCCTAAAATTACCATTAATTATATTTAATATCACTATAAATATAATTGCACTCTAGCCCTTATTAATAAATTATATCTCAAAACTTTATTATACATACAACCCCTTCATTAAATATATTTGTAGTAATATAAAGTCATAAATGTTGACTGCCACTTTGAAGATTACTACATCTTAATCTTTGAATACCCAGTTTGATCCTTTAATTTATTCATCATATATTTATGAAATCCAATTTTATAAATATATACTTTAGTAACTCCTTACTAAAGTGGTTAAGCCTAACACTCTGAATAACCGAACATTTTTAAACTTATTTTAAGGGAATATTTTATATCTTTGTTAAGAGATTATGAATTTCATCTTGAAAATATATGTTCCTTTAACGCTAAATGTGATTGCCCAACATACTAAGGTTTTGATCGTGACTTTAGATCTCATTCTTAATATATCGAAGTAACCTACATTTCATAATCAGGTTTATTATTCTCTCAGGATTAAGAGTTGATGTTGATGTAAATAGAAGTCGTGAGATTTATTATTCATTTAACAGTCGTTAGTAGAATAATAAATGTCATAGCGGTCCAATTCAATATGTCTTAACATTTAAAACATATCAACATATCAACTAGAAGTCTCCACTTCCATGATCAAGACAAATCATTTTAATTGATATGTTATAGTCTTCGCAGATGAAATACCCAATTTTATCACTGACTACGAACTAAAATTCCGAGTTTACAAAGAACTTGTGATTTATATCTTCTGTAACTAAATCATATAAATCACATACTATGCATCTCATGAACTATATGATAATGTCCAAATATTCATGTTACCATTATTTTAGTTAATAATAAAAAACTTTATTAATCACAACATAATGTCATACATAGCATCATACAATAGGATTTAAATGGCACATATCCAAATATGAGCAACACTAACGTAATCTTGCTACCTATGAAAGTTGGCACAAGAAAGATTTGTGTGTGCGCTTTACTATGTTGAGTAGCATGCACAATGATCTAATTGGAAAATTTGAGCAGTATACAACTACACAAGACATGTGGAAAGCTTTTAAGCTAAGATATGGAGGAACATCAGCCACTAGACTGCATGGCTTAACAATGAAATTTGATTCATATAAGATGCGCTCTAAACATACGATGAACCAGCACCTTAGGGTGATGTCCTGCATGATTCAAGAGCTCAAATCAGCTGGAAACAACCTTACTGACGAACAAGAAGTCCAAGCAGTGATTCGTTCACTACCAAATTCATGAGAGACCATGTGTCAAAACATGATACATAATGAGAACATCAAAACATTTAATGATATGGCTCGTCACTTGGAACTTGAAAGCTAAGCGCCTTGAAGTAGCCAAGCCAATTAGTTCTATATACATAGTTGAAACCAGCTTGCGTAAGGTCTAAGCCTAACTCAAGCAACCTGATTACACTCTTGGATAAGAGAGACCTACTGGGCCATCGCCTAAGAAGGCTAAGTTTGTCAAGCGTAATATTAGAGGAAAGCATGCAAAGAAGGACAAGTCTAAGTTGACTTGTTATAACTACCGAAAGAAAGAACATTTTGCTCGTGATTGCACTGAGCCAAAAAAAGGTAACACCTATTCCTACATCTCACCATGCTTTTGTAACTAGTCATGTCCTTGTTGCTAATTCTGCTCCTATGTGGACTGTAGACTTTGTAGCAACAAAATATGTAGTAAGAGATAGAGTAGAATTTGTGGAGTATCATTGGATTCTTGTTGGGAGTAGAGACATTAAAGTGGGAAATAGAGCTAGCGTGGAGGTACTTGGAATTGGTACCTACAAGCTAGAGTTGCGAGGTGGTTGCACTCTGTTACTATACAATGTATTGCATGTTCTAGAGATCTGGAGGAACTTACTTCCACATGATAGATTTTGAATGACTAACTGTCACTTTTACATGGACCCAAAACTTTAAGCAATTGCATTAGTGGGTATAAAATACAAAAGTGCACAAATTTACGCAATATAGCATAAAAAACACAGGCATCAGACCTTGTAAAACTTTGTAAATATCCAAACTTGCTATAGTAATCGTGCATATATGCATGGTTAGAGCATTAGCATCAGTATGCGTAAAATTTTCATTCTATTTTATAATAGAAACCTCATTTTTCTATTTTACACAACCAATTTGCAAAAACACTCGCATGATCGCATCAGATTTTCTATAATACGCCATCTTTTATTTAAATAATACTTTCTCACATTTTTTTATTATTTCAGATTTACCATACACAGTCCCACCACCTTACCACACACTCCATTTCTCTGAATACTCTCTCTGTTTCTTTTTCTCCTTCTTCTTTCTTCTTCTTCTTTTTCATTTCTAAAAAAAAAAAAAATTCTCTCTCTCTCTCTCTCTCTCTCTATATATATATATATATATCAAACCAGTGCTCTCTTCAAATCTGAAAAAATTTCTCTCTATCAAGCCTCCATGGCTCAATACACTCACACTTTCTCTCTCATGGTAGCAACAAGCATTTCATGGTAGCATTAGCTTGGGTTTTGGGTTGATTTGTATTTTGCCAAATGGATTTTCTGTTATGTTTTATTTTGAGTTGATTTTGTTTTAAGTTGGGTTTGTGATGATTTTCATTAATTTTGGGTTGATTGTGTTTGGATTAAATTGATTTTGTAATGGGTTGGTTGTGGTGGTGGTGGTGGTGGTTGGTTATTTGTGATGGTGGGTGGATGTTGGTGGTGGTTAGTTGTGATAGTGGGTGGATGTTGGTGGTCGTCTTCATCTTCGTCTTCTTCTTCTTCTTCTTCTTGACATTAAAGAAAGGGTGAGAGAGAGTCTAACAAGGCAAGGAAGAGAAGAGAAAAAAAAGTTTAAAATAATAGGATAGAAAGCTACAGTAATCGTGTAAATATACACAATTATTGTAGCAATTTTGCATATGAAGTATGAACAGTGTTACAGATTGACTAATATGGGTAGTTTTTGAACAAAAATGTGTACAAATGAACACTTTTTCTATTTTGCACCAATTTATGCAAGTGCTCTTACTGTAACTTTGCATCTTATTATTTTATTAATTTTTCAATTTGGCTCCTTTTTTTTTTTTTTCTCTCTTTTCTCCCTTTGAAACGAACTCAGACTTCTTCTCTTCTCCCTCGTCTTCTTTTTCCTTTGTTACACAATGACACAACCACAAGGTCAAACCAACACAGAGACACACAAACACTCCACACAGACAAACTAACAAATAGATAGCACTGTTGTGAAATTGACACACCAACACATACAGATTGGCGTTGGTGGCTTGTGGATCGGTTGATTAGTGCTGATGGCTTATGGATTGGCGGCATAGATGTTGTTTGTGGGTCAATGGAAGTGGATCGGTGGTGGAGATCAATGTTTTTGGGTCGACTAGATCGGTGGATTAGTACTTGAGGAGGTTGGTACTTGTTATAAGGAAGGAAATCTGTTTGTGAGAGAGAGAGAGAGAGAGAGAGAGAGAGAGAGAGATAAGGACAGAGACAAAGATAGAGACAGAGATAGAGAAATAAGGACAAAGAGAATGTGAGTGAATTTGAGTTTGAGAGATTAAAGAGATAGAGAGAAAATAAAAAAGATAGAGGGATAAGGACAAAAAATTAGAAGATAAAATAATAATAAAAAATGAATAAAAATGACTATTTAAATAAAAATGGGTGTATAATAGATAGTCTTATGTGGGTGTTTTGTAAAAGTGTCCATGTAAAATAGAAAAAGTAGTTTCTTATACTAAAATAGACATGAAAATTTATATATACTGATGCTAATGCTCTTATAATCTGTCATGTGGACAATTGTGCAAAAGTTGTGAATCATGTGGCCTTAGAATTTTTCATTTGACTAACACATGGTGGGCCTAGTAGTAAGGGCTTGTGCAAACATGTCTTAGGACATAGGTTTGAGTTCTCTCACTAGCAACATGTTGCGATCCCTTATACTCCACTTTGTGACCGTTCATTTAGCTTATCAGCAATTGTGATATGGGGTCTTAACTCGAAAGTGATTAGGGTGCTGTTTTGATCACACCAAAACCGTAGTCCAACCTTTTTTTTTTCTTTTTCATTTTTTCTACCACCAACAAAAGAGGAAATTTTCATTTGGATTTTAGATCCGGAAAGGCACCGACTCTCTCCCACCAACCTTTCCATTCCAGCAAGGGCAAAAATACAGATACTAGTGCACTATACAACAAAACTAAAAACTCCCCCAACTTCGGTCCCGCACGGCACGACACCCAAAACGTCACTCACCAATGCCAATCACAACACCTCACTTCACTGTTCTGTCCATATATAATAATAATAATAATAATAAAACCAAAACAAACACGTCGCTGTTCACAAAATCACCCACTACCATTTTGCTTTTTAGGGCACACTCGGTCGCAGTCCTCGCACCTGGACTTTCCGCCCCCAACACGCTATACTAGGATTCTGTTCTCACATAATCTTGTAAGATCTTCAGCTCACCTTTTTTGGGTACTTGTTCATTTTTCTCCATCCCATTTATATTGCTCTTTTAACTCTTTGGATTCTTTCTTGTTTTTATTTTTTAATCTTTGTAGTCCATATGGTTCTGAAGCAGGATTCAAGTTTGAGGATCAATATTGTTTTATCAATTTGTTGGTCTAAGTTTTATTTGTGTTTTATTTGTTTTATCAATTTAGTTAATACTTCATACTAATAGGCTGTGATTTTTCTTCAATGGTTAATCTGCTGCGTTTTTAGTTATGGGTCTATTTTGTTAATGGTAATTATCTAATTGATAGTATGTCAAATCTGTTTTTTTTTTTTTTTTTTTTTTTTATTTGGCAGAAAATTTTTCACTCTGTAAGTTTTAGAGGCAAAAAAAGAAGAAGAGTCTAAACCTTCATCTATCTAGGTGGAGATTTAGGGGCCAAAAAAGAGCTTTAAGAGCTCTAAAGCTATTTTCAGAACATAAATAGTGTGTCTGCAAACCCACAAAAAAGATTTTAATTGGTGCTTTAAGGCTAATTTTACTTTTCATGATATATAAATCAAGCGCTATTCATTGAAATTTGCCAAACACTCAGAACCTACTCCCTACAACAATGTCAAACAGTGAAACAGGCACTTAATTTTGAAGTTTGGGGAAATTAAATGATGTCTCTTAAGTTTGCAAGCCTGAACGTGTTATTACTTTTATGGGTTTATTGTTCCATAAATATTATTTGGCATTTCACATCTTTTATGTCCAAACATCCTTTTTTTTTTTAATAACATATTTTTATTTTAGATAAATTAGAAATCCCCTTTTTTGTTTAATGAAATGATGAGAAGTGTGTTATTATCATTCAAACTGTGTTTCGTGGTATTTTTGACCTCATTGTGCTTGAATTGCTTGTTGGACATGATATGAAATTGATTCAAGATGAGATTGATATTTTCAAATTGCAAGTGGTAAATGAAGGTTGTTTTCAAGTGAGCATCACCATCTTTAATCATATAGAAGTTGTCACTTATTGAACTGTATTTCTATTACTTGAAATGCAGCAAAGTTTGAGTGACTAGCTGTCAAAGGAAATGGTCTTGTTTATAGATATAACCATGACAAATTATTGGGTCATTGATAGCCTCCATCAAAATACAGAAGTATTTTTCAGACAAGATGCTGTAACTGGTTGAATAACATCTTGGCACATATGTTTCTAATTTCTCCCATGGGGATTTTATACCTTTTTGCATGTGAAAAGTTGCTTTGCTAGATTGACCTTGGGCCCTGGCTAGGTGAGGGGGTGGGGCAGGGTTGGGCTAGATCTTAGGTTCAAGTAAAGAAAAACTATGAAGAGCTTTCAAAATGTGCATCCTTATGCATAAAACAGAGGCTTCTTTTAAAATATGAAGATATAGAATGCCTTTGCATTTGTCCTTCAAAACTCAGAAGTAGGCCTCAAATATAGAGTTATTTGCTTGACTCAAATATTTGTATATTAATAAAAAATTTATTTTTTTGTGAAGGTTCAAGTGTGGATATGTCAACTGTGAGTATGTCGACTGTGAGAGTCCCAGTGTCTTGCTTGCCCAAAATTCCACCCCCGAGCAGATCCTGCGCCTTAATTAAGAGTCCATCTTCCTTTGGTTCTGTAAAGAGTGTCTCCAAAAGATTTGGCTTGAAGTCTTCTCCATTCAAAATGTCTGCAATGGCAGTATACAAAGTGAAACTGATTGGACCAGATGGTGAAGAGAATGAGTTTGATGCCCCTGATGATGCGTACATCCTTGACTCAGCTGAAAATGCTGGACTGGAGTTGCCTTACTCGTGCAGGGCTGGGGCCTGCTCTACCTGTGCTGGGCAGTTGGTTTCAGGATCGGTGGATCAATCAGATGGATCATTTCTGGATGACAAGCAGATGGAGAAGGGTTATGTGCTGACTTGTGTCTCATACCCGTCTTCAGACTGTGTGATACACACGCATAAGGAAGGTGATCTTTTCTGAGTAATGTTATGTACCTAGCCTGTTGATTACCCTGAATGGGGATTATGGATTTTTCCGAGACTAGTATTCTATTTCTGAGCCACATGGTAGTGTGGCTGTTTAGTTTCAGTGCTGCTATTTTCCTTAGTCTATGCAGAATTACCGATTGATGACAATCAATCAGTAGTGTCCAAGCATGATTTCTTTGAAAGTTGATCAACAATAATGAACTGGTCTGGTGTACCTGAGAAAGCTCTCCATGTTGCATAATGTGAATATGACTTTGACTAGGCTTAACATTGATTTGAATGGGCATACCCCTAGAATCAGATTGAGATTTTTTGAAGTTTAGGAAGGGAACAATAAATTTTGGGAAAATAAATAGGAGACTAACCTGCTCATGTCGTGTGAAAAACGTGATGTTTCATACCTGTATTGAAACTAACCTCTCAAAGCAATTCGTAAAGGTCTTAATCCACAAATAAAACATGGGAAAATCAACTAGCAACTATACCTATGAACCTTGCGAAAAGTAAAAAAAAGTAGCCCTATGAACGTTGGCTTGGTGCAATTGATCTGGCCGCATCTTGTCTTTGTCCAAAGTCCAAACAACAACCAGTCATTAATGTGGAGGCAGTGTCAATGAATAGCTCAAATGACACATTCTTCTCATGTAATAAGATAGTGTCAATGAATAGCTCAAATGACACATTCTTCTCATGTAATAAGA
Organism: Quercus suber; assembly: GCF_002906115.3. Taxonomy (NCBI): domain Eukaryota; kingdom Viridiplantae; phylum Streptophyta; class Magnoliopsida; order Fagales; family Fagaceae; genus Quercus; species Quercus suber. The sequence continues at coordinate 556,682 of NW_027069801.1, forward strand.
TTATGATTTCAAACTTCAACCATCTTTCAGTCGTTAATATACACAGTTAGTGTCAATGGGCTATTACTCAAATGACACATTCTTAAAGTGGAATTTGTAAGATCTTGCGTTCGAGCCCATTAAGTGCATGCAAAACTTTGTCCATGTACTAGGCCTACTGGCTACTTGTACTGTAAATGCATCACAAGGAAGCTCCAACCATCATTCCTCAAACCCCTTTTTAACTTCTACTACACCACATCAGTATCCTCCTCTTCAGCAAAATGGTACGATAAACAGACAGCACAATCATAAGTTCATAACAGCTCCGACATTGTAGGTGAACAAGTACTGTATTCATACCATGATGTCTCGCCTTCTGCTAGCACCAACTTTGGAATCAGAGAACCAAGATTAATTCCCTTGTGTGGGTCATACAACAAAATTTTGTTGCTAAGCAAATGTACTTTGTTCACATTATAATATGAATTCAAACAAAGTATTGAATTACTTTGTTAATAAATAAATAAATAAATAAATATATATATATATATATATATTAGCAGTACTTTTCTAATGAATAAATAAATAAATAAATAAATATATATATATATATATATATTAGCAGTACTTTTCTAATGAATTAAAATTATTTAAGTTGATATAAGATTTTGGGAGAAAGTATCTACTGGTTTTGGCCGTTTGGGTGAGTTTGAATTGTCAAAAGCGCAAGTGTCTTGACATTGAATCATTTTGCATGAAAATCAAGTGTTGAATGATGATCCTTCCCAAAAGTAATTATGAGGTCTATTTACTTGAAAAAAAAAAAATTGCAAAAGATGTTAATTTACATTTTTTAAGGTTCACGGATATGAAATCTCTTCATATTATAATATGATACAACAAAATTTGAATTCACTGTAAAAGAAGTAGACCAAAAAATGAAAATATCTCGACCTGATACTTAATTTTCCTACTTATTTAAATTTTGCAAGATAAAGTTTTTGAATATATTATATGGTATAACATAGATAGCACCTTGGGAAAATTCTGCCAGGGCAAGCAAACACACCTGGTAATAAATATCGTCCTGCTACCGGACCAAAAAATCAACAAAATTTTTTTTTTCTTTTTCATATCTTACATAATATTTGAGATAGCGTTCAACCGGGTCCACTGTATCACAAGATCGCATGGATGGTGTGGAAATGTTGGTGAAACTCTCTGTGTTGAGTACAAATGCAAAAGATGCGTGTGTGATGAGTTATTAATGATACATGATAAAGTGATATCAACAGTGAGTTTAGATAAAAACTTATATAAACCGCTTAATTATTGTGAAAAATATTATGGACATTGTCTCGTGCGTGCACAATACTAGGCAAAGCTTAGGTCAAGTGTTACCATGCATTACATCGTATAGGGTGTTGGTGATATATAATAAACGAAGCTGTTTATTAATAACTCAAGCTCGATTCCTATAAAAAAAAAAAATTTTTGAGTTTGACTTAGTAAATGATTCACTTATATTTGTTTTTTTAGCAAACAAGCTAAGCTCTAGCCCAAATTTAGACTCGATTATCAAATAATCAAGTTTAAGCATAATAATATGTTTGTGAATAGACTTATGAACATTGAGTCTACATTTAACTATATACAATTATATTTTTATTTGCACAATTATTTAAAAATATGCTTATAAATACTTATATAGACTTAATTTTGAATTGTGTAAGTTTGTTTATAAATAAATTCATATGATATTAAATTATTAATTTTAGTTTATATATTAGTATATAATTAGTCCATTTGTAGTAAAATACTAAAAATTCATTAATTTATAAAGGGATAAAATATTTTTACTATATAATGAAAGAATAAATTAATAAGTAATTTCGAGAACATGGCTAAAACTTGTTTGACAAGAAAACAAACTAAGTTAAATATTTAACCTTGTTTGTTTAGTGATGAGCTGAAATTCGAAATAAAATTAAATAGCAAACTGGATTAAAAATGCCGTGTCGTTCAATATATATTTCACTGAAATTTGAAAATTTCTATATATTTTGAAGTACACACAGTTCACACTCTCTCTCTCTCGTCGCGGACTGTGAATGTACAGTACACTGTGTACCGTTCCAATGGCGGGAACACTTCAAACCCTAATTCTTACTCCTCCAACCACCAAAACGCCGTCGCTTCGTCACCTGAGCCGGCATTTCCCTTCGAATCGCTCTCTGTTCCACATCCCCTCCATCACTTTCAATCGCGACCGCTCATTTCGCAGACCCATCACAGCCTTGGACCGCTCCGATCAGGTTCGGCCTCCTCCAATTCCATTTCTTTCAATTACTTGCTTTTCTTATCTGTTTGGTTACCGAGAAAATGTAGGAAAAAAATAAAATCGAATTTACAATTTCCATTCACTTCTGAAAATTAGTCAAGCAAATTGGTTTTGGAAGCATCTTTTGCATGTTGCCTAATTTTTTGTTTGTTTTGGAAGTTAAGACTGAAATGTCACAAATTGGTTATGTGATTTTGTACTGTTGTTTAAAGGAATTTTGATTCAATTGTGCACCAGAGAGATGGTAATGGGGATAAAGTTGATCGGATTTCGGGTTCAGCAAGTGGGTTAAGTTGGGCAAAACCGCTGTTGAATTTCGTTTCGAAAAACTTTCTTCCATTGGGTAATGTGATGCGATGTACAAAATTTTTGTATGCGTTTGAGGCTATCTAATCTAATGTGTTAGTACCATGTCATTTTTATTGATTAGAAATTTGTTGGTTTGTGTAATGTTTCGTGCAGCTCTTGTTGGTGGAGTATTATTAGGACTTGCAAATCCGGGCCTTGGTTGTCTTGCAGATAGATATTATCTATCAAAAGTTAGCACATTTGGGATATTTATTATCTCAGGTTTGAGTTTAGCATTACTATTTTTAATGTTTATATTGATCGCCATCTCACTATAAACGTGTTTAGTTTTATATCTTTATTTACTTTCGGGTGGTTTGATAGGGTTGACGTTGCGTAGTGGAGACATTGGTGCAGCCGCTGAAGCATGGCCTGTCGGAGTTTTTGGGCTAGTATGACCTTGAATTTCTTATCTGCCATCTTGCATTTTGAGGTTCATATATATATATATTTTTTAAATGATTATTATCCTCTCGTTTTTTAAGGTTTTTATTTTATTTTAATTAAGCTTTAGAAGTAGGTAGTAACTTCTGCTAAGAATTTGTTGAAATATGCAAGAGGGGAAAACCCAAATATATGCAAAGCAAGTCTTAGATTGAATAAGATCCAACTGGTAACTGAAAAATAAAAGTAGAAGGATTAGGGGTAAGAGAAATATCTGTGCTCTCATGTATATCATTATCTTAAATGATCCTTAAATAAGCAATGAAAGGTCACTAATACTGTCCACCACATTTGATAATTCTTTCAATATTTTATTTTTAATTTTCATTCAGTAAAGAGCATAGGTTAGAAACAAGCATATCTGCATATTGTAGATTCCTACATTCTATGCTTTGAGTGCTCTATCTATCAAAATAGCTACTAACCCTCAATATATATAATTAATTCCTGTCATTATAAGGTACTTAGTGTTTGATGCCTAACTGTAAATAACTTGCAACAACTTAGACTGTTCAACAGATGCTTGCTGGTGGTGGAAGCAAGCTGCCTAAAATAGAGCCTGTCTGCTTCTTCTTTTCCTAATTGTTAAGTTCTCACACCCCATCTCCCATCTCAGTCACATGGGGGTGGAGTTGCCATTTGACCCAAGGGCCATTGGCAAGAATCCCAGCTTCTTTTCCTCTTTAAGTGGTGGGCTATATAGTATATAATTTATTGCATATTGCAACTGCTCTTTGGTAGCATAATTATTGAACATTAGCAGTTTATGAATATGACTTTTATTGGTGCTGTATCTAGACAAGCATATTTGTTATTAACTTGTTGCTCCTTTTCTCATCATAGGTCTCCATTCTAATGATTACTCCTTACTTTTCAAGGGCAATATTGCAAATGCAGTTGCACCCTCAAGAATTTGTTACAGGTTACTATTAAATTCATTTTTCTAATAGCATTGGTACAAAGTGCACAAATAACATACATAGTACACACAAAATATAAAAATATACATATGTGCACATGTAGGAAGTATATGTATATACAAAATTATATGTAGGAGGGATCTATTGACACCAGTGTAAAACCATTATTCATGCATCTCTTAATAATTTTTATAGTTTTGAAAACCATTTTTGGATTTATATGGTCTTTAAATATCTACACACGTGTCAAATTGATCTGTTGTTAATTGCTACTCGATAGCTTCGCATTTCTTTGTTTAATAACTTAATTTGCCAATGTATATAGATAGGATAACTCTTGACCTTGTTTGCTTTTTTTTTTTTTGGGGGGGGCAAGAATGAATGTGTGAATCTAATGGTAGCATTTTGAAATATGAGTACCACTTAAGTTATATAGATGCAAAAGATTAGCTAGTTTTACAATAGTGTCACTGGATTCATCCTCTCTTCTCTCTCTCTCTCTCTCTCTCTCTCTCTCTCTCTACATACACACACATGCATAAATACATACATGTGTACTGTCTTTTTTATTTTTTTTGCTGAGTCATATGTATAGTCATATAGAAGAGAGAGAGAGAGAGAGAGAGAGAGAGAGAGCATGCAGTCCTCTTCTTAATGCTAGTGTGTATGTGTCCATGGACATGGGCACCTTTATATGAATGTACATGTGTTTGTTAATGCGTGTCTCTAAGAAGGCGTTCTTCTAACATTCGACACACCTTACAGTGTGAAGTAGTTTTTTTTTTTTTCTTTTGAACTTGATGCTGTTAATTCTGGCTACTCGATTTAAAAAATACTCGTGTTGTTTCTAACTTACTGTGGGGTTCACAAAGTTGTGAAGCAGTCATTTGTTATTGTCTCTACTTTATTTGCAAACTATTCTATACTTTGTCTTTTTCTACAGGATTGGCTATGTTTAGCTGTATGCCAACTACATTATCCAGTGGAGTGGCACTTACTCATGTATGCTAGTTTTTCATTTTTCTCTCCTTCCTAGTTTTATTTCTAAATTTTTATGTTTGAAGTTTTACAGAGTGTTGCATTCCTCAAATGCAGCTTGCTGGAGGGAATTCTGCTCTTGCCCTTGCAATGACAGTAATATCTAATATGTTAGGCATTTTGATTGTAAGTTACAGGGAGTTATATATCCAGCATTACTTTTAATTTTGTCATTACATTTACGTACTATTATAATGTTCTTGGAGAATTTGCTACAGTTGTTTCATCATTATGCATATAACACATCTTAGCAGTTGTGCAGAACATCAGTATCTTTGAAGTACAATTTAGTGCTATTAATATGCAAAGTTTATTGCAGTGCTTTAGCTCTGTTGTATTATATATAAATTAATGTTGTAATCATCTGTTCTGAGTTAGGCAGCCAGATCTTAGCTGTAGGAAGAAAAAAAGGAGTTGGGACTTGTCTCCGTTTGTTTAGGTGTAAAATGTTTTCCTAATGAAAATATTTTTAGTGGAAAATGATCTTGAGGAAAAGGATCTGTTTCTTGTTTTTGTTATACTTTTCTTGCCTCTATATTATCAGAAAAATGAGTAGTGTAATCTGTTTATACATCAAAGAAGTTACTTCTTCTTTCTTCTCTTTCTTTGCCTGTCTGTTCTTTTCCAGTTTCCTTGGGGTATCTCAATGCAATTGTACTTATTGTAAGTCTCTGAATTTCCATTAATCTTTATTTTCTACTTTTGTTGGGCTTTTCGTCTTCCAGTGTACCAGGATTGTGCCCCTTTTTCCCTTTCTATTAATAGATTTTTATTATTTATTTTAAAAAATAATTTCCCTTTTTTTAGCTGAATTAATATGTTAAAAAAAGATCAAGGAAGAGCTCCTTAGACTTATATGTCCTGACTGAGGGTGTTGGTATGTTTATCTCTCCATAGGGGAAGTGTTTTTTGCTGTATCGTTTTTCTTCATCTATACTTTTCATACAGAATATTCCAGTAAAAATCAAGACTTTGCTAATTGGTGATTTCATTGTTTGATTAAGAAAGATAAAAATTACTTTGGTAAATAATTAGTGGATAATTATATTCCTGCAATTAAGTGTGTGTAGTATAACAATCACTACATTGCTGGAACCTTAACTGAGGAGATATCTTTATTTTCTTTCTTGATGTCTATATTCATATGGTTTGAAGTTGTATATGGCTTAAAAGCTGCTAAATTTGAGTCATTGGTTTCTTGTCTGTATACAATGCGATTGCCTCAGTATGTCTTGTTAACATCAGATTTTAATTTTTGTGTCCTCACTACATGTACACTAATGGTTTTTTAGATCCCATTTTCCATATCAAAATTCATTGCTGATGGAGTTGGTGTATCTGTTCCAACTGAGCAACTGTTTAGGAGCCTTGTTCTCACACTATTAGTCCCCCTAATCTTGGGAAAGGTAATTTAATTTCCTCACAGATTGTTAAATAAGGAAATTTCTGTAGCAGTGTCTTTTTATCTTATGATATTGTTTCTTCAAGATGAATACAATTAAGTGAATACAATTTCTTTCTTAAGAAAGTTATTTATTCTTGGGATGGATTGCATGACAGTTTGTTATGGAATTTCCCTTTTTGGAGAATATAGTTTGTTCACCAACAACATCCTCTTTTCTTTCATGTCATATTGTTGAACACATGTATAGAAGCTTGGACTATTGCCTTTACATTCTAATTATATTATTGAACTGCCTAGAGTTGAATTTGGAGTAGTTCTTGGACTGTCATCATTCTACATATCTAATCTTGGAGTATTATTCATTTTAAAGACATATGTTGCTCTTATAGGTACTTAGCTTTGTCCCAACCACTTGGGTTCAGCTAGACATGACTGTTTCTTGTTAACTGACTCATTGAAACATGAATGCAGCTTCAAAGCATCTGTGACTGAGTTGACATACAATATGATGCATTTGGCATGCTCCAACTTTAATACAAATGTTTTTTTTTATTTAATAAGGTGTTGGTATGAATTAGAAGAGTTGTAAAATTATTTTTAGATTTTCAGGCTGAAAAATCACTTATAATATTGTTTATAAGAATCATTCAAAAGCTTTTGGTGTTCTTATTGAAGCCATTTGGTTGTACTGTTATGTCTTTATCTGTCTGTACCCTTTGGATTTGTTACACTGGCATATTGTATGATGTCTATAGATGTTAAATAGCTGTCTTTAAGCACACACACATACACACCCATGCCACATGAGGTTTTGAGTGTCTTGAAATAGCTGTTTGACAAACATGTTCTGTTTTCTGTCCTATCTTGATGATGCCTTGATTTGTTAGGGTTGAAGGTGGACAGGGACTTATAATATATTTGAAAATTGAAATTACCAAGGGAACTGATGACTTAGGCTTTTCGAGAGTCACAATTTTAGAATATATGTTTAGATCTTTCTAGCTTTGAAGATAGACGTGGGATGTGCATCACATTTGTTGGATTGAAACCATTTAAATTGATTTGTATCAGGAAAGCTGCACAGTAGGTGCATCAGGAAAGTTTAGTGCTATTGTCTCCTATATGTGGTCACTATCTTGTAGTTTCTTTATGGATTTAAGACAATTCTTTATTTATAAATTCCTCAGTGTCTAATTGAGGGATTTGAATGAGACTGTCCTCATTGTTCCGTGTTTTAGAATGTGGCAGGTTCTGCTTTCTCTTCCTAATTCACTTAATGATCCATGTCTTATGTGAATTTGGATAACTCATGGTTGTCTGGTCTTAACTGAGATGGGATGCTTGTTTTATCTCTAATGGTCTGTTTATTTTTCAGCGTTCTTTTGCTGTCTAGCTTCTGGTTTTACTTTTCTTTTTCCTCTCTAGAAGGTCAACAGGAAAAACTAGGCATGCAACTGCAGTACTTTCAATCTCCTTTTTTCCCTTGTGTATTTGTAAGTTGCAAGCAAGCTTCATTGCTTTGGGTCTTATTGTTAGTTGGTGTAAACTGGTGTGATACATACTCTCTTAGTTCTTGGGTTCTTGCATGTGAATTTGTTTCATCAGGGAAGTTTTATCACATTATTGCATTTTAACCTCCTTGTTGTGTTAATATTGTTTCCGTTAGTAATTCATTCTTCTTGTCAACAGGTCCTTCGAGAATCCTTTAAAGGTGAGTGTTTATCTTTTTCATTCTGATTCAGAAGTTTGTTGGCCCTTTTTGTGGTAGATGAAATTGAGCTTGTGGAGCCTCTCTTGTACATATTGTTAAAATAGCTGTTCAGGGAGAGCGGGAAAAAAAAGAAAGTAGGTCTATTTGGCAGCTGAAGAAAGGTAGAGGAGAATGGAGCAAGGAAAGTGGGTGAAGGGTGGGTGGTGCTTTTTTACTCTTTGGAATGAGGGAAAAGGGAAAGGGTGGATAAAAGGGGGAGGAGGGAGGGCCATGGAGTGGAAAATTGAGAAGGGATGACATATAATTTTACATATTTATCTCATTGGTCACTCGTTAAGTAATTCTTTCCTTCCATCTACTTATATATTTTTTTCTAAAAAATTCACCTATGAAAATACAATATTCCTTCCTTCCTCAGATTTCTCCGTTTCATTTTAATATACCAAGTTTTTATAAGACGCTGACATTCTTAAGTACCTTTTCTAATTAGTGTTCATTAAATGAGCATTGCAGGCTTGGGAGACTTTGTTGATCAAAACCGTAAACTTTTTTCGAGGCTCAGTGCACTCTTCCTCAGTCTAGTAATTACTATAACTTGTTTAGTCTTTTTGTTTTGTTTTCTGCTTCTGTTTAAGTAATGAATACTTTAGATGCTGCTTCCACAATAATAAGTTTTTTAGTTTTCATTTAAGATGTTGGGTTGACAATGCGGGGCTTTCATTCATTTGGATATTCACCTATTTAATGCTGAGGTTTCTGCCTTGGCATATATCTTATGGTTCTAATGAAATCTATGACTAATTCATTTTTTGTGGTGTAAGCTTGATTTTACTCCCTTTCTGATCATGCAAAGATCTCTACATGCCAAATTTAATGCAGAAGCTTGATTTTATAATTCACTTTTATTAATGTTACGTCCTCCAATTAATTTTTGGTATTTAGTAATTTTAATGGCTCTCCTTTTTGTTTTTTGGGAGATTTTCTTGTATACTTCCTGTGTTGTTTCTCCTAATATGTGTGCGTGTAAATATTACCTATAAAAAAAAAAAATAATGGTGTGATTGTACCTAGGATCTTTTACATATATAATTTACAAAACATAACGTGCCTTTTCTTTTTTGTAAAATATTTTCATTACCTATTTCAGTTCACTTAGAATCTGATATAATGCATGGCTACATTGTTTTTGCCTAAAATGTTTGGATACATTGTAGTTATGATTCATAAGTAATCACTTACAAGCAATATCCATGTTCTTTTACTATTTCATAAATTACATAATAATTCATGTAATTAATAATTATCACGACTGTCGGAAAATTGGTTAGTATTAGAATTGTTCTGATGAATCTGATACTTTGGTGTGCAATTCCTGTGCATAATTATATTTTCAAAATATTTTGGGAACTTCTTTTAGTTTTCAGAAATAGTTCTTATAGAGGCAAATCTAGATTTTATTTGCTGTTGGCATGGGACATGCATGTGCCTTTTGGGTTTAGAAGTGATTATGGGTTAAATATTAATGGTTATTCAGGTACCATGGATACAAGTGAGCAGGTCGAGGTCACTGCTGTTAAGGGTTAAGCCTGCGGTTTTTCTTGTAGCTATTGGAATGGGGGCGTATGTTCTTCACCTGTGTTCCTTTTTGAGTATCATATGTTACTTCGTTATAATATTCACAAATTGTTAAATTAGTTTCCTCCTTTCCAGCAGGTTGTTTGTTGTCAACTTGCCATGAAAATTTAATAACCTAACATGCACTCTATTTGAGGACCAAATGGCGTCCTCTGTAGTGGACATTTAAGATTTTGTAATTTTTAGGACCATAGGTGAAGGCTGCTGTCAACATTGACTAGTTTTTAGGGTGTAAGATATTATGTCTATCCATAGTTCCATGCACTACTTTCAGCTAGATTTGGACCATATAGGCTTCAATCTAAGATCATTGTGGTTTCTTTTAAAATAATGATAATAAAATAGGCTATTTGGAAACTGTGACACAGTGAAATTTCATTTTATTTTGACGATTTTCTTACTGAGCTTCCAATGTTGCTATTGGGAATTTCTTTGATTTCAGCCAGCATTTGACATAGAAACCAAAAGTTGTGCCTTTAGTTATATAAATGAACAGTTGTGCATTTGTGTTGTATCTTCTAACTTGGTCTGGGTTCATATCTGTTTCTTAGATTTGGCTTCAGCCCAGAATGAATAATAGCTGTGCTAACATAGGTCAGAGTAGAATAATATGTAATGTCAAATCACTAGCTGTCTGGCTTCCATTTTTGAGGAACTAACTTTTTGGGCTTTTAGCATAATTGCATCAAGTAATAAATGGATTATTTTCTTTTACTGCAGACTTCTGCATATCATCTTGTTGGCATTTAATGCTCTTGCTATAAAGAGCTTCTCAGCTGTCTCTGGTGGTGACAAATCAATATTTTCCAAGAGAGAAAATGCCAGTGCTCTTGTACTTGTTGCAAGCCAGGTGATTATTGATTTGAGCTGAGAATTATTATTTTTTCAATAAATACAAGTATAATGCAACCATACCGAGGGTTTCTCTTTTACAAAAAAAAACTTTATCTGAGCACTTTGATCTGTGAATGTGGGGGAAAAAGGGGGTATACATAAAAATTATTCAGTAGCTGCTTTTGTTTTGAAAATATTACTGAGGCTTGACAGGTTGCCATGGTGTTGTAGAAAACTCTTCCTGTGATGGTGGCGGTTGTGGAGCAGCTTGGTGGTGCATTTGGAGAATCTGGTTTGCTGGTTCTTCCTTGTGTTGCAGCACATTTAAATCAGGTTAGTCACGTCTCATCCTTATTTTGTGTTTTTCTTTATTTTTTCTTCTTTATTATTACTGACATATAAATTTCTGTTGTAGATTATTATGGATTCTTTTCTTGTTAACTTCTGGCTTCCGAAAGATCTCTCATCCAGCAATGCCAAGGTCAACTGAGTAATGTAATAGCACGATTGACACAGGTCACTTTTCTTAGCTGATCCCAAAGTGCTCGTGCTGTTGTGTAGTGCAAGTAGATGGCATTTTGCTTATTCTTCAAAAGGGATTGAAATAAGTTGCTCAGTGGGATTTTGGCCGTCTATTCTTATTTTTATTCACTTAGTGGGATTTTGGCTGTGATTCTTGAATATTGTTCTGCAGCTTGTGTTTTGCATGTTTTTTTTATTATTTAAATGCCTAAAATGAGTGTAATTCAATGGAAAATTCATCCCTACATTTAACTGCAAATCTTTACAGGTTCACAATGGCTATTCTTTTCTTTATTATTTTTTGTTAAGTCACTAGGGGTTGAGAACACGTTTCTGAAACTACAGACTGGACTTCTGGTTACATCAAAATGGGCTGGTTTTAATTTCATTTTACTTCCACTGCCTTGTGCTAGCATTAGGCTTGATTGCTATTCAACTGTTTTCCTACTTGGTGCAGATTTGATTGAGATCCTGGAAAAGTGTGCACCAAGGCTGGTGATCGGTGGCCAGAATGAACAATGCTTGGGACAAAATGTTTTTGGGTCACTTTCTGTTGGGGATATTACTCGCAACTGCACCATGCACAATTAATTTTTGCGTCTATATGTAAGGAATTTCTTTAAAATGTGATGTGCATATTGAAATATTTAATTGTAATGATGTTGATGATACGGCATATGAGGATAGTTTAACTCAGTAGTACTTCATTTAAATATGTTATGTATGTTTAGCTCTTGCTGAAACTTTTACATTGACTTTAAGATGAATCATTGGTAAAAAGAAAATCAGAAGAAGAGAAGGAAAAATAAAGTTCAAAATTCATTTTTACACCCTTAAGTTTTGATCAATAGTCAGTTTGGTTCATGAAGTTAAATTTTATTTTTTGTTCTCACCAATGAGCTCTAGCTTGACTAGTACCCCTCTTCTTGTAAGAGTTAGGTGGACGGTGAGCTTAGGGATTTAAAACCCATCAGGTGCGTAACTTACCAATAATGGAGATTGACAACTGTGTCTTTAAAACTAGGTGCTACACAATTTGTTTATGCAAATCCTCATTCGTTAGCTTTAGGCTTTTAGGATGTACCTTTGGTCATTCAAAATTTTGAACTATAGACGACAGCAATGATTAGAATTTCATATAAGATTTCCCTCAGAAGGTTTTGTGTTATTTGCCATTGGACTATTCTATTGACAAGAAATTGTACGTGTTGATTCAAGCATGTTTTACTTTAACCCTTAAAATATGTGGCTGATTAGGCTGGTCGTGGTAAATCCTAGCTCTGGGATTTCACATTAATTACTAATAAGACAATACAAATATCTTTCTGCTAGTAGTGTTTATTTTCTTTTTTTGATAATTGATTGTTATAACAATGGCGGAGGAGGATTCGAATCTTAATTTGATTATAATCTATGGACATTTTGAAGTTAGTGGTGATATTGATCATTTTAGAGGTTTTGAGAATATTTTAGTTATTTTGAAGGTCTGAGTATTTTGATCGTTTTAGGATTTTTCAGGGAGTATTTAGTCAATTTAGAGGTTCAAGGATATTTTGGTTATTTGAAGGTTTCATATATATATATATATATATATATAATTATTTTGGTGGTTTTAGAATGTTTGGTCATTTTGGAGATTTAAAGGCATTCAAGTTTTGTTTTTGATGGTGGGAGGTTTTCAGGGTACTCTAATCATTTTGAAATTTTTTCCAATATTTTGTCATTTTAGAGATCTATGGAAATATTTTGATTTTTTTAATATTAAAGTTTTTAACGGTTTTTTAATCATTTTGAAAACTTCATGGCTATTTTGGAGATGTTAAATCTTGTATGGTGTGTGTGGGACAAAACGGGCTTTTGCTATTTTCAGGCAAATTAATTAGCTTTATACCCCATTTTCCAAACTAAGTAGGGAAATGTCCATCTTTTAAAACTCGATTTACTATAAATCAAGTTAGACCTTATAGTGGTGTTTAAGGAGCTTATAGTGACATTTTTTAACTCAACCTCAATGAAATCGAGTTATAGGGAAATGCCCATATTTTAAAACTCGATTTATGATAAATCAAGTTAGACCTTATAGTGGTGTTTTAAGGAGCTTATAGTGACGTTTTTTTAACTCAACCTCAATGAAATCGAGTTATAGGTAAAAAATTGCTTATAACTCGATTTCATTGAAGTCGAGTTAAAAAACGTCACTATAGGCTCATTAAAATGCCACTATAGGGTTTTAGAATTTTTTTTTTTCTAGCTCGATTTATCATAAATCGAGTTTTAAAAAATGGGCATTTCCCTACAGGGTAGAAGCCCATTTTGTCCGGTGTGTGTGTGTGTGTGTGTGTGTAGTTTAGGCCTAATGCTAATACTAATAAAAGTTGGAAAAGAAAAAGTGATTGGGTCAATATTATTCATGACTGAGTGAGGACCATGATCATGAGGGTGCTTAGGAAGAAGTAAGAGGGGGGGGGGGGGGGTGGTTGCACTTTGCGAATTCAGATGTGAGCCAGGTATATATGTTTTTTCTGATCCCAATAAATATTAGAGAAAATTGAAACTTAATTATGCTTTTGACTCACGTTCTCCCAGCTGATAATAACAAGATTTAAACATAAACTTACACATCTAATTCAACTTATAACGTAGGGGAGATGATTTTTCAAGATTGAGCTGCTCTCCGGGAAACAATTTCTACACTGTTGTCTTTCACAACCAGGGAGAAAATCGAGGCTGCAAATGCTTTAGCTAGTAGTGCATGTGCATGTGATACTTGTGATTTGGCTCGTTTTATCTTGTGGTGCCTTTGGATATTGAAATCTGGTTGCATGGATTTGGATTTGAGTGATTAAAATCTATATTTTGTTTGGATAGTTTTAAAAGATCAAGAATTTGGATTTGACAAAATCCATTTCCTTTAAAATTCTTGGATTTGAAATTATAACCTTTCAAATCTATTGATTTAAAATATAAATCCAAATCCAAATCCAAATCCAAATTTAAATTTCCAATGCAACCTTGAAGATTTTCATAGATGGACAGAGCTTGTATGGTCACAAGGAGTTGTCACTTTAATTTTAAGGTTTATAATTAAATTCTTCAGACAAATTACTTAAAAAAGGGCTCATAATTTATATAATATTTTATATTAAGTTCTAAATATTTTAATTTTATTAATTAAAATTTCAAATTTATGAAACTATTCATAAATTTGATCATTTATCTATCTTGATCCATTATTTGTTTTTGTTATTTTGAAAAGTAATGGAACAAAAATAAGAGAGAAACTATTGATTAAACATTAAGGGTAAAACTTAAGTACAATACTTCTTACTTAAAATTTTGACACCTGTCTAATTTAACATTCCAAATTAACAGCGTTAAAATTAAAATTTTTTTTTCTTGTACTGCAAGAACCAGCGTTGCCTCATTTTCTACTGGGTTTCAAACCGAAAAAGACCGGGATTTTTTAGAAAATAACCATCAAACCCAAACAATATCATTAGTTAGGCAAACTTTCAAATTAATTTCGTTTCTAACAATTCAAGTCTTCTGGAGTCGAGTTTACTGTAGCTATTCCTGTTTTGCCAGCAGCTGAGGTGGACGTAGGCCAGAAAACGAGTCCAATCTATGCATAGAAAGCGAGTCCTCTGGACTCGATTTCTATGCATAAAAAATGAGTCCATTGGACTCGATTTTGACGTTCCTCCTTTACCTGTCATGGTTGAAGTCTACCCAAAGACACAGCAACAACGAGGACTCCACACAAACTAGCTCTTCAGTAGGACTCCACACAACTTAAGCCATAGCACAAACAAGAATAGAAATCCAACCACGAGATTTAATTTAAAATTCAGAAACAAAAAATACAAATAAAGGAAGGAGTAGAAAATTGAAATTCGGTATGCTCTGTTTTGTGGAGAGTAAAACAGAGCATGTCCGTCGGTATTCTCTATATTGCCATGGACTTAAACTAAAGCTCTACTCTCGTCTCTATATTGCCATGGATTTAATGCAAGTCCGTTGGTTGTTTAATCTCTACGTAGGCCTGAAAATTGAGTTCATTGGACTTGGTTGGATTTCTATTCTTATTTGTGCTGTGGCTGTGTGGAGTCCTCGTTGTTGCTGTGTCTTTGGGTAGACTTCAACCATTATAGGCAAGGGAGGAACGTCAAAATCGAGTCCAATGGACTCATTTTTTATGCATAGAAGTGGACTCGATTTCTATGTATAGAAAGCAAGTCCATTGGACTCGTTTTCTGGCCTACATCCACCTAAGCTCCTGGCAAAACAGGAATAGCTACAGTGAACTCAACTCCAGAGGACTCGAATTGTTAGAAACGAAATTAGTTTGAAAGTTTGCCTAACTAATGATATTGTTTGGGTTTGATGGTTATTTTCTAAAAAATCCCAAAAAGACCCTTTTCCCTCATTTTCTTAGTAACCAAACAGGAAAAATGAAAAAATAAAAGCCAAATTTACTGGGTTTAAACCAAAAAATGACCCATTTCAGCTATACCCGAAACTTTCACACCTAACATCAATAAAGCTAAAACAGATACACATACACACACACTGAGAGAGAGAGAGATAGAGAGAAAGAAAGAATAATAGATTAGAAAAGAAAGAATCACAGATCACACACACACACCGAGAGAGAGAGGTATGAGATATTCTTTGAATAAACCTTTAAAAGTGGGCATTAACCTCAAATCTTTGTCAGAGGCCACTTCAGGGGCCATTGGAGCTCTTGTTAGCACCACCGTCTTGTACCCTCTTGATACCTGTAAGACCAAATATCAAGCTGAAGTTCAAACTCAACATCAGCATAAGTACAGGTTAAACTTTTTCCCTTCGTGTTAACCTTTGGGACCCACATATCTATCTTTGTCAAAGTTTAGATTTTTTTACTTAATGAGTTGGATTTGAAACTGGGTTTTCGGATGAAACATCAGGAGGGGTGTTGAGTTTCAAAATTCTTAGCTGTCAAAGTTTAGAACTTTGTTCATTTATTTATTTATTTATTTTTGGTTTTGGGTTTGAAAGAGAAGGGTCATGAGTGGTTTGGAAGAGAAAGGTTTGGGGTTTGGAAGAGAAGCCATTTGCAGGTACAGGAAAAAGAAGGAAGAAGGAAATATGGGTTTTGGATTTGGAAGAAAAGGGTCATGGGTGGTTTGGAAGAGAAAGGTTATGGGTTTGGAAGAAAAGCCGTTTGCAGGTACGGCAAAAAAGAAGGAAGAAGGAAATTAAAAAAAAGAAAGAAGATATTTTTACCTTTTAACCCCGTTTCCTTAGAGAATTCGCATCAGTGCCTTTAAAATCATGTAAAACACAGTTTTTACACATTTTTGTTCAAAAATGCTCTCCATCAGCTCTTCTAAAATTGTATAAAAATGTGTATTTCTTTACATGAGCTACAGTAACCGTGTAAATATACACGGTTACTGTAGCTCGTGTAAAGAATATTTTAATAATTTCCGTTCGCTAGTTTTTTTCTCTCTCTTCTCCGGCTCAACAAACTCAGTAAACTAACTTCTCATCTTTTTCTTTTTCCTAAGATGCACACAATCACATTCACACACAAACACATCCAGAAAAATCAATAGAGATACACTTGCTTAAAAAAAAAAAAAAGAAACACAGAGATACACAAACTCGGAGATCGGAGATTGGCTGAGATTTGGTGGTGGATCGGAGCAGTGGTTCGGAGCTATGGCGTTTGGTGGCGTAGATCAGCTTGGAGATTGGATCGGAGCGTAGATCGGAGATCGACTGAGATTTGGTGGTGGATCAGAGCGGTGGTTCGGAGCTGCGGCGTTTGGTGGCGTAGATCAGCTCGGAGATTGGATCGGAGCGTAGATCGGAGATCGGTTTCAGCGTGGTGGATCGGAGCTCGGAGATCGGCTGAGCTGTGGATCGGTGATGCGGAGCTATGGAGATCAGTGATGCGGAGCTTTGGTGGTGGAGATTTGGTGGTGGATCGGGGGTGTTTGGTGGATCGGAGCTGTGGCGGATCGGTTTTGTGATTTGGTGGTGGATCGGTGATGCGGAGCTGTGGAGATCAGTGATGCGGAGCTTTGGTGGTGGATCGGTGGCGTTTGGTGGATCGGAGCTGTGGCGGATGGGTTTTGTGATTTGGAAGAGAAGACCAGAGAGATGGGTGTAGAGAGAGAGAGAGAGTGAGAGAAAAGAAATCAGAAAATGGTAGAGAGAGAGAGAGAGCGCGGGTATTTAAGGCAGGTAGGTAGAGAGAAATAATAAAAAAATAGAGTATAATGAATATTTTATTGAAATATCTTGTAAAATAAATGAATTGATGTAGGTGTTTTGTAAAAGTGATTGTGTAAAATAGAAAAAAGTAGGTTTTTAGTGTAAAAATGTATGTGTAAAATACACATGCTGATGTGAATGCTCTTAGTTTGTTAAATTAGACCGTTGTCAAAATTTTAAGTAGGGAATTTAAGGTACTGTATCTAAGGTTTGCCCAACATAAAAATATGGTTTTTGAGTTGGAATTTGTGGTGTCAACCTTTAAGGTTTATGTATTTTAGTTAGAATTTAGCCACTAAATAGAGAAAGTGATGGATATGAGTAATTATTCAATACTCGTTTATCTCATATGATATGAGATTTACTAATTAAATTCATAGTAGAATTCGCATCCATGTAAGAAGAGAATGTCATGTTATTATACTCTAAAAATACCTAATAATTTTATGATAAATAGACTTGAATGGTTTTATAAATTTAAGACTTTAATTGACAAAACTAAATTCCTGTGATCTTGGTATAAATTCTAGGCCTTCGCATGTAGTTTTTCTCATTCTTTCTTCTTCTTATTGTTCCTATTATATATGCTCTATGCATATAAGCTCCTACTAGTGAAGACTGAAGAGAGGTACGTTGTCTTAGTTCAACTACTCATTTCAACTTCTTGAGGTTTTCTCTCTCCCGCCATAGCAAAGCCATATTGGCACTATGCTTTTTCTTCCTTTACATATGTTCTCTTTTGGTTCTGAGGCTGATTGATATTAACGTCTGTGTAAAGTACTCTAAACTTTAGATGATCGAAACTTGTTTAACTTGATGCAAATCTTTAACTTAGCAGTACCACCAACAAGTTTGAACAAGGTTTAGAAATTAGAAGGTAGAGACTGAGTCCATATATGATATATCACTCTTCCAAGTTTTATTTTTATTTATTTATTTATAACAAGTGACAGAGTGGGATTTGAAGTTGAACCCAGGTTTTTCCTATGGTTATGGAGGAGCAATCTCGTCATAAGGCCTCAAGTTTTGAACGGACATTGTTCCATTTTTGGTTTGCATAACATCTGAATTAAGTCAATACTATTTCTCATTCTTATTGGTGTTAACGCTTTTTCTTTCCTCAGGACTAGTCCGTATATATTCATCTTGTAATGGCTACGTAACTACGTTCTTCTAATTACAAAAGAATACAAATTGATGTCAATTCTATGAAGTTGAATGTGCCCCTTTTCAACATGCGTGTGCCAACCCATGCTAGAGAGAGAGAGAGAGAGAGAGAGAGAGAGGATGGAATAAGATGAATCTTGGTACAAAATTCGTGTATAAAGTAGCATAAATCCTTGTTTCATTCCCACTATATCTACTTAGGGTCATGTTAATGGGTGTACTTAGAGTAATTGTTAATAAACTATATTAAGAAAGTTTTGACATCATATGAGAAATATAAGAAGCTGTTAAAAAAATTAATTGCTTTATCATTTTTCTATAAAATGTCTTTAAAAACAATTCCTAAACTAATGCCCTTAGGACATCTGTCAACATTTCTCATATATTTAATATCTAAAAGTTGAAGAGTGGTATTTATTATTGCTGCACTCCTGTTGAACTATATCAGCGTAGCATTTCGATCCATTTAGTTCTATTTGGTCCATTTAAATTGTAAGATCTAGTAAATGTGTTAATTTAATTATTTTGTCCAAATCTATTAGTACATGAAGTCATTTATTTTTTTTTAAATCAATATTAATCAAACAAGATCTTTAAATAATGCATCTTATGAATGTTTTCATTTAAAATTTTAATAGTAAAAAGCACATTTAAATGATATCTTTACCAACTAAAAAAATTTACAAAGTGACATAATTGGTTAGTTTCACATTAACAATATAATAAACAAATTCATAATTATTTTATAGTAATGTTGTAGTTAGTACAAATTTTACTACATACAAGTCTTACAAGTCTATAAAATATCTAAAAATTGAAGCGTAACATTTATTATTACTACACTCTTTTTGACCACATCAGTATAATATTTTGGTCCACTTTGGTCCATTTGAGCTACTTCGGTCCCTTTCACTCCACTTCGGTCTATTTCATTCTACTTCAGTCTATTTGATCCAATTCTATCCATTTAGTCCACTTCAATCCATTAAATCCATTTCGGTCTATTTTGGACTAATTGGGCCTTAAGTTGATTCTTTTTGTAGGTTGCATTTTCAATTTTGGGCTCAAAATTATTTATTTTTTCTTTTTAATTTTTGAGTTGAAAAGTATGAAATTTTATTCTATTTAGGCCAAACTCTTTGGTTTTGGATTAAAAAATAGAAATAAAATAAGCATTAAAAATGAGAGCTATGGGCCATAAAAAACAATAAAAATGATAAACATTCAAAAGATAGCCTTAAAATTCAGATTTCAATAATATTGACATTATACTTATATTTGGAAAAAAAAAATTACAATTCTAAACTTATATAATAATTTAATTTAAATTAAATGTTGTGGACGACTAAATTTCTCGGTTCGAAATAAGTCAAACAAGTAAAATAGTTGTACAAATGCGAATTTGTATTGATGATTGTGTGGTACAATTCTCTGTTGATTACAAAAGAGTTATCCTCTGATTCGATCTCCTTGAAAGATTTGTTAATTGGATTTGTGGTAATGTGATTTTGATTTGAACACAAAATATCCTTTAATTTGGTTGAGGGATAGATCGAAGATTGTTGAAACAGAATTACAATGAATCTCTGGCTATGAGCTTGTTAGAAATCCCTTATTCTTCACGTTCTTCGTGTTCTTCGTGTGTTCTTCGTGTTCTTGATGTGTTCTTCGTCTTCGAAGGTTTGTGGTGGAAGTTCTTCGGGGCTTTAGAGGCTTGAATCCGTAGAGCTTCGCTGATTTGTGGTTTGTGATGTTTCTGGAGGCTTTTGAGCTTGATTCCAGTGAACTTTGAGATCTAGGAATATGATTTGGATGATTCCTCTTTGAATGTTCTTCGTACTTGAAGGTTTGTGGTGGAAGTTCTTCGGGCTTTAGAGGCTTGATCCGTAGAGCTTCACTGATTTGTGGTTTGTTGAGGTTTCTGGAGGCTTTTGAGCTTGATTCCAGTGAACTTTGAGATCTAGGAATATGATTTGGATGATTCCTCTTCGAATGTTCTTTGTATTCGAAGGTTTGTGGTGGAAGTTCTTCGGGGCTTTAGAGGCTTGATCCGTAGAGCTTCACTGATTTGTGGTTTGTTGAGGTTTCTGGAGGCTTTTGAGTTTGATTCCAGTGAACTTTGAGATCTAGGCAGGTAATTTGGATGATTCTGCTTTGAATGTTCTTCGTATTTGAAGGTTGAAGTTCTTGAAGTTCTTGGAGGCTTTAGAGCTTGATTCCGGCAGAGCTTCTGGACTTCTGAGTGCTTCAAATGGTTTGGTCCCCTCTCCAAATCTCTAGATCTCCTCAGCTCCTCCTCAGATCCCCCTTCAAATGCCTTAGGAAGGCTTCTATTTATAGGAGTTTAGGAGTAGGTAAGCGACACGTGGCGGAGTTTGATTGGTGACATGTGGCAGAGCTTGATTGGTGACATGTGGCAGAGCTTGATTGGTCCGCTTATGTCATCGCTTACACGTGCGAGGCTGATTATGTCATCGCTTACACGTGCGAAGCTGATTATGTGTGATTGGTTTTTGCATGACACTTGGCAAATTTCTGTTGGTTTTTGAGTAATGATAGCAAAACCTAGCAGCAATACGCGGCGCTTTGTAATTGGCCGTATTTTGTGGACTTAATAGTATGACGTGTTAACTTGTGATAGGTCGGGAATTTTCCCTGTCTACAAATGTAACATGTTATAAGTGTTCTATGGAATGAGGGTGTATATTTTTGTTTTACATATTTTTGGATATGCTCAAACTAGTAAACCAATTATGCTATATTTAAAAAAAGTCATTTTAATAACATATTCCCCATTTATATAAAACAAAATTATAATTATGTAATTTAAATCTTTTTATTAAATTATGTTTTGTATATTTTTCATATATATATATATATATCTGGTGTACATGGTTTGAGTTTTGATTTGTCTGATTTCAACTTAAATTTTAATATCCAGCCATACTAAAATATTATAGGTCCATTTGGATACAACTTATTTTTGCTGAAAACTGAAAACTAAAAACACTGTAGCAAAATAATTTTTAAATGTGTGAATAGTATCGTGAGACCTATTTTTAATTAAAAAATTGATGAAAAGTCAAATATATACGGCTACTGTTCATAAATAGTAGCATGAATAGTGAAATTTGTCATCTCTGAAACATTGCTGCAGAAAAAGAAAAAGAAAAAAAAAGAGGCAAACGCAAAACGCAACAAACGCGGATTCAAACAGATACTATATTTCATTAAAGTAGAACATTTTCACTACTTAAATCCAAAGAATAAAGCTATTAAGTACAAAATTTTTATAATAATTTCACAATAAAATTTAGATAGCTAGCTGTTAGTGGTTGGAAAAAAAAATAATGCCTATAGTAGACTTAGATGAGAATTGTAAACAATTTTTCAATTAAATTTTGTCGTTAAAATTGGTTGTGGAATTATTGAGTTGGTAGCTCAGCAGTCCGTAGTATCACTGGCGAAACTTCCATGAAAATTGCATTTATTACTTTGCACTCAACTTGTTTTATTGTACAGAGTATTATACACTGTGATCATCATGATAGCTGTAAGGACCTAGGGTCGGTAACCAAGGCTGGCCCAGCATTGTTGGGGTAGGCCCAGCAACTTAAAATGTATTAACTGTTACTGAGGCAACAAGGACAAGGACAAAATGTCATATATATTGTACAATGCACAATGATGTTCGAAGACAGAAGGTGAGGGCATTAATTCCCTGGAATAACTGGGGACCCTTTATTAGTGGCCAGGCCAAGACTGAACGTGGCTTCATGCAAGCCTGACTTCTAAGAAGATTATCTCTTCGAATGTGTGAGTAATGAGTACAGTCTATCGGTTTGGTTTCGGTCAGTTTTTTAAGTGTTGACCAATTGAAATCGAAATTTTCAGTTTTTGAAATTCTCAACTGAAATCGATTGAAATAGTTGAAAAACCGTCGGTTTCAGTTTGTTTTGGTTTCGGTCGATTTCAGTGAGTTTTTTCGGTTTCCTTATTATTTAATTATTTTATTATTTCATAGTCTCTTATTCATAAAAATAAATTTTTGGAGAAACTCCCCTAGAGAGAATATTTTGTGCATTCGCATTCGAGTCAAAGAGAGAGAAAGAGACATAGTTCAGTTCGCAGAGCACAAATCTTGTATTGCTTTTTTCTTCGGGCTGTAGATCATTTTATCTTGGAAGGCAAATGTCCATGAGTCTCTAAGCATTGCAAATTGTGTGAGGGGTGAAATCTGCTTTAAAGAGATTATGTAAAACACAATATTTGATTTGTATTATTCATTCTTCACACATTTAGTTTGTGAGTTTTTAATTATTTTACAAAATTTATCTTATATATACAGTATCTATTTATTATTTTGTCTATCACATCTTATTGTGTTTTGCTTATAATTATATCCAACACCTTTTTGGTTTTTTTTTTTTTTTTCTTACTATAAATAGGGAACCTCAAGTTTTCTTCCATGGTAGAACTAGGTAATTTTATGATTGAAAGCGCCGACTCAAGGTATTTTGGTACCATAGGTAATATGATTGAAATCACTGACTCAAGGTATTTTGGGGCCTAAGGTGACACTATTTAAAATGGTATTTTCTATTATTTATATCTCTATTAAATATTATTAAATTTATATATAATATTTTATTTTAAATATATTTTTCTTGTCTTTGAGGTGCAAAATTATTAATTAAGTTTTTATATTCAAGTTCTCCTAACATCTCTTTTTCAAATGATAATTTAGCTAGCTCACTTAATTTTTCTTGTGACATAGTCGATCTTAGATAAGATTTTTTGAATTTTAACTTTATAATTATTTCCATTTTTATCTTCCAGCTCTTATCTATTAATTTTATTTTATTTTATTTTTTTACCATTGTAAGGTTTTCACCTAATTTTTCTATTATATTTTGTTTATTGCTAGTATCAATTTTATCAAGAGATCTTTTTTGATTTTCAACTAATTATTCTAATCTTATTTTTTTCTTTTAAATTTTTTCATATTAAGATACATATTTTATAGCAAACATTTGTATGAAAAAAATTACAAATAAAAGAAACACTATCTATACTATAAAAAGACACCATTGAAAATTTACCTAATAATAAGATGATCACCTGATAGTCTCAACCTACAAAAAGAGGGAAAAAAGAAAGAAAAAAAAAATAGGAGTTACCGAGTTAGTGTTTTATTACAAGGTTTTATAAACCTTGTGCCTTTAGGGCATACATTAGTAAACTATTTTAGGAAATTTTTTATAGAAAAATGAAAAAGTGATTAACTGTTTTGACAGCGTTTTCAATTCTTCATAAAAGTTTTCTCAAAATAAATAGTTAATGTATGCTCTTAAGGCATACATTAACCAGACCTTATTACAAATAAAATTAGTGCAATAATGTGACAACACAATAATGATATAAATTGAGTTGTTAACAGTCCAATTGACAGCAAAGTGCAAAGTTTTTTTTTTTTGAGAAACAAGACACATACATCAGGGAAAGGGAAAGAGAAATGAGTACTAAAAAGCAAGGTGCAAATTAAAGTTAAATATGAGTTATAATTTAGGAAAGTAATCATACATTTTAAAAATTTAAAAAGGTAAAGTGTAATTTTTTTTGTTTGTTATTTTGTACGTTAAAGTCCCCTCATATCTTTTAAATGTAAGATCTTCTTCTCCTTGGGCCTTGACCCCCAAGTTGAGTTAATGATGTAGGCCACAACCATTACTACCAATTGTGATACGTCGCTGCTGGAGTCAGTATGAATATTTGTGAATTAATGATCCAACAGCTATGTATAGCAGATTCACAATTGGTACGAATCTCGTGGCCTACATGGCTACATCGTTAACACATAACTATTCATACCTTTTTTTTTTTTTTTTTTAAGAGAGAGAGAGAGAGAGAGAGAGAGAGAGAGAGAGAGAGAGAGAGAGAGAGAGAGAGAGAGAGAGAGAGCAATTTAGAGAGTTACAAATGATGGTATAAATAAATATTACAGATTTTACTATTAAATTTTTACAAATTAATATCTCACTAATCATAAAAAATAATTTTAATATTTATTTATTATGTTATAAATATTTACCAATTATATTAGTAAAATTTGTAATATTTTTAGCATTTTACAAAATATATATTATAGTAAATTTTCATTTATTAAATTTTGTTTCTAACACACACACACACACACACACATATAGCGGTAACTCTCAAATAATACACTGTTATTGACCGGTACTGAAATATAGTTCCCTTAGTCAAATTGAAACACACTCCGGTACGAAATTGACTATCTTGATTAAAACTGCAAATTTTGAAACATGTGAACATGAATAAAAAATAAATAAAATAAAATAAAATAAACTATGCAATGGAACATACGAACATAACATGTGATTACATACAATTAATGATTAAAAATTATGACTTCATCTTGACTCAAGAAATTAAAAGAGAAACATGTTTTGGCATGGAATTGATGATGATTAACATATGACCATAGAAAAGATTTAAAAAAGAAACATTTTATTGCATGATTGAGAATATAAGAACATGGCAAGAACAAACATACTATTTCATGATTTAATGACAATTTAAGATCTAACATATGATTAATTCATGAATTGCATATGAACAAATGAAGAGCATGCATGAATTCTCATTAAGGGACTTAACTCTCACAGTTTCACCCATTTTCACTTTTGTTCTTTTTAAAAAAATTGATGAACTTTTATTTCAATAGATATTGCCTATTTTTATTAAAAAGCTAACTATGTTACTAATATATATATATATATATATAGGGCTAATTCGAACTTACCCACTTGTGGTTTGAACAAAATTTAAGTTATCTATCCGTGGTTTGAAATTTGACACTTTACCCACCTGAGATTAGCTCAGTATGAGTACTGTTACCCATCTTGTTAAAAATGAGGCTAAATGTGTATTTTAGTCATTTTTTTATGTCTCTCTCCTTTCAAAACATAAAAATAAAATAAAATAATAAGAGGAAATAAAATCAAAAGGTAAGGTTTTTGTAAAAATTAAGAAACCAGAGTTATTGGTCTAATGATTAAGAAACCAGAAGCTCAATTGAATAGAAGAAACCAGAGTTATAGACCCATATCTGCATTGTATGAGCATATCGAGCCCAACCCATTGCAGGTTCATCAAAGACATCATTATACCCATAAGCTTTCATATTATTATGACCATCAGTCATGGACTTCACATCTAAATCGTGATAAAGATAATGAAAAGAATTTTGCAAATATACAATATCAATATCTGATAGAAGAACAACAAACCCCAATTGCAAAAACTCTCTTAGAATACAAAATTTCGGCGCTTTTAGCTATTGCAATCCATTTCACCACTCCAGGATGCTTTTCAGGTGAGTGTTCAGTATTATTTAAATATGTGTTGACTGTGATGGGGCCAACAAACCCTTTTGCTTAGACAAACTAATCAGACATCTCCGTTCACCTCTCCACGTCACTGACGAACGGAGGAAAGTCATTTAATGTAATAGACAATACCTCGGATGGTTACAAGACCAATTGTATAGACCATTGGAAGCCCATCAAAGCCTGCATTACTAAGCATGAAAGCGTTACCCAGAGAGGCATTAAAGCCACAATAAAAGCCAAAATGGCTAGATGCTGTGGAACCATATATAAACACTCCACAGAACCAATACAAGGTACACACAATCTAAAATACAAAAAATATGTCATAACTCTAATCTCTGATACTCTCTTGAAACTTCCATACGTTGACTTTATCATCGGAGACTCTTTGGTAGGCAGCACACTGGTGACCACCTAAAGAAGGCTTTGTGCGACATTTTCAGGTACATGGATGAGGCTGCTGGCTCATCTGGACAAGTCCACTTGACTAACGATTTTTGCTTCATCAGTTTGGCGCCTTTTGTGGGGACGATATTTTCGTACTTAGGTTCGAGGACGTAGTTCCATTCAACTCACAAGTCAAGATGGAGACCAACACTCCCCAGGATTCTGCAACATTAGCTCTGCAAATCCAAACACTTACAGCCAGCGTGGAAGAGCTTACCCTACAAAACCAAGAAATGAGATTGCAGCTACAGCAAGAGGAGAACTGGTCTGGGACTAACTGGGATGATGATGGGGACAGCCAAAGAAGGGACAAACACCGACGACCTACCACCCCACAAGAATTGAGCCCAGATCTCCTCAGGGAAATGAGAAAGGAGATGGACGAGTTGAGGAGTGCAATAAAGGAAAAAACAGACCGAAGCTTAGATCATATGATCAGGAGGACAGATTCACCCTTCACCACAGCAGTCTTAGAGTGCCCAGTGCCCTTGAAGTTTCGCCTACCACAGCTCGAACTGTTTGACGGGTTGAAGGATCCTTTGGATCACCTTAACACCTTCAAGACAACGTTGGGTCTTCAGCAACCCCCTGATGAGATATTATGTCATTCCTTCCTGACTACCCTCAAAAGGGTTGCGAGGGAATGGTTCACAAAGTTACCAACTTTGTCCATCGATGACTTTGAGCAGCTGAGCTGCTCCTTCTTATGCTACTTTGTTGGAGGACAAAACCTAAAAAGGCTAGCAGACCACCTACTTACAATTAAACAAGGAGAAAATGAGACCCTAAGATCGTACTTGAAGCGTTTCACTTGAGAAACTTTAGAGGTGGATGAAGTGGATGACAAAGTGCAGCTGACGGCCTTTAAAGCTGGGTTGAAGTCCAGGGAGTTTGTGGTCTTGCTCGTGAAGAATCCCTCACGAACAATGGTGGAAATGCTCCTGAAGGCTTAGAAGTACATGAACGCTGAGGACGCTTTAGCAGCCATCGAAGAGGTAGAAAAGCCTAATGAGAGGGAAAGAAAGAGAGATGATCGGAGAGGATGGAAAAGGGAGTGGGCAAATTGTCAAAGTACTAACAGGAACAAGAGGAAAGACGATAAAACTCCTTGAACGGTAAAATTCACTCCTTTAAGTATGCCTGTTGATAAAATTCTGGCATAGATTAAAGATGAGCACTACCTCAAGTGGCTAAGGCCATTGCACTCATCACCCAATGTCAGTGATAAGAGGAAATACTGCCGTTTTCATAAAGATCACGGCTATTACATAGAAGACTACAGATATCTGAAGGAGAAGATAGAAGAACTCATACATAGAGGGAAGCTATAAAAATTTGTAAAGAAGGGAGATTTCAACAGGCCCAGGGATGATGGCAGAGACAAGCCAGAAGCCTTTCCAAGGTACAACGACCATAAGCCACATTGTCAGCATAGTGCAATAAGAGAAATAAAGACGATCATAGGAGGGCTATCCATAGGGGGGGTCGTTCAGATCCCTCAAGAAGTCATACTAAAGACAAGTGAACAGCATCCATAGGATACCACCCCTAAAGTAAAGACGGACGGACAGGGATATCTTGTTCTTAGAGGAAGATGCTAGAGGAGAATCCTTGTGGACAACGGTAGTTCTGTGGACATCATATACCTTTATGCTTTTCAACAGTTGAAGGTGGCCACCGAGAGACTGCGTCCCTTTGACTCCCTACTCGTCAACTTCAGTGGAGACAGAATGTATCCTAAAGGCATACTAACATTGACGGTCATGTTTAGGACATATGTGATTCAATGTTATGAACATATGTCACTATTTTATGTAATTGGCTAATTCTTTGACAAAACACACTTTACTTGTATTTGTGTAGATCTAGAATGTGTTTAATGCTTCAAGAAACAAGGTTTCAAGTTCAAATGTTAAAGCCATACAAGTCTGTCCAAAAATCAAGTGAGAAAGTGCTGGATTTTAAAGCTCGACAGCTAGCATCTATCGAGATTGAAAAGCTGCTGATGCCCGTGACTCAGCAGCTAGCTCGATAGATGGATATCTATCGAGATTTATGAAACTCAGTTTTGTAGAGCTGTTTTTCATCCAATCCGTAAATGTATGTTTGGGTTTTCTTTTCTCACAACCCTAAACATATATAAGGATTATTTTAAGGGCTGTAAAAGGTTACGCACAGTTGCATAAGAGCACAATTCCATAAGTTTAAAGAAAAGTGTGACTGGAAACCTAGTTTGCCCTAATTCTTCTTTCCCTTGAAGAAGCTGATGTGTTTGTACACCATAGGGTTTTGTGACCAAGCAACTTCTTGATCTTCATTGTGTGATGAATTGAAGAACTTTACAGCCAACATCCTTCTCAAACTGGTGATTAGGTCGCGTACTGGGATTCGCACAATTGGTTAGTCACGTGTCGAGAGCCGTGCATTAAAAGAAGAGATTGTCACTTCAAAACAAGTCTAATTGGGTATTGGAGTAAAAGTTCAACTGTAGGTTGGTATAAGGTACTGAGATTCCTTTACTTGTAACCGTTTGTTTTGATAATAGTGGATTCTTGGGAGTGGTGACCTTAAAATCACCCGGTAGGATTTTTGTCGTGTAGGTTTTCCCCATTCATAAATAAATCACTGTGTCAATTTAT
Source organism: Quercus suber (assembly GCF_002906115.3). Taxonomy (NCBI): domain Eukaryota; kingdom Viridiplantae; phylum Streptophyta; class Magnoliopsida; order Fagales; family Fagaceae; genus Quercus; species Quercus suber. Next base: position 585,794 of record NW_027069801.1, read on the forward strand.
TTTCCGCTACATACTTTAGATAATTAGTGATTTGTTTGTGCTACCATGCATTTTGCATGTTAATTTGATTAATTAATAAATTTGACTAATTAATCAATTAATTCATCACAAGGGGTCATTCTTAGCCTGTCAAGTGGTATCAGTGCAGGCACACCCTGATTAGGGTTAATCTTTGTTGTATAATCCATTAACCCCTGTTTGTCATGGATAGAGGACAGTCTCTTATTATACCTCATTTATTTGATGTCACTAACTACGCATACTGGAAAGTACGCATCAGAGCTTTCTTGTAGTCTTTAGATGAGAAAGTGTGGCAAGCTGTGGAGATAGGCTGGACTACGCCTATGGAAGCACTGGCTGACTGGGATGATGTTAAGATCAAGGTGAAAAACTTCAACAGTAGGGCATTGAATGCTCTATTCAGTGCAGTCATGAATGAGGAGTTCAAGAAGATATCCCACTGAAACTACTAAGGAAGCATGGACTATTCTCCAAACAACTTATAAGGGAACCAAGGTTGTCAAGGATTCAAAGTTTTAGAGGCTCATTGCAAGTTTTGAAAAGATCAAGATGGAGGAGAATGAGTTGTTCAATGAGTTCTATGCCAAGCTCAAAGACATAGTGAGCTTACCCTTTAATCTTGGGGAAACCATACCTGAATCCAAGATTGTGAGAAAGGTGCTCAGATCTCTACTCGAGAGATTCCATGCCAAGATCACTGCCATTGAGGAATCAAAAGATATTGACAAAATTCCTTTAACTGAGCTAGTTGGCAATCTGTAGACCTATGAGTTGGATTTGTCTAGGATCGGGAAATCGAGCAAGAACAAGAGTATGGCACTAAAGGCCAAAAGCAGTGACACTAATGAGTCTTCTGATGATGAAGATTCTAAGATGAAGTCCTACATCACCAGGCAATTCAAGAAGTTCATAAAGAATGCCAATGCAAAGGGCTTTGACAAGGACCGTAGATAGTCAAGTTCTTCTCAGTCTAAGAGCCAAGACAAAGGGCTTTGACAAGGACTATACACTGTACCCTCAGGACCAAAGTGCTTCGGGTGTCAAGGTTTTAGTCACATGAAACAAGAGTACCCTACTTATCTCAAGACCATTGGAAAAAGCAAGGCACTTGCTGCTACCATGAGCGACACTGAGCCTGAGAATGACTCTGATAATGAGGATGATGGAATCCTAAATGCCTTCACTGCCACCATAAATCCTACCGAAGGGATTGTTGAAGATGTAGATGAAGAAGATGAATTGGTGGAGTCTAAGTTTGAAAAGATGGATGAATAAGATAACATCCATATAGCCTATGTAAAGTTATACAAGGTCTCTGATTAGCATGAGAAGTTATATAGGTTGGCCACCAAGAAGCTTAGTGATAAGGAGCTTGAGCGAGAATAAATCTCTACAAAGTTTGATGAAGTCAATCAGACTATTGGAGCACTGAGATTTGAGAATAATTTCTTGGTTGAAAAGACCAAAAAGCTTGAGGCAGAACTATTCCAAGTTAGAGCTCAGTTGGAAAGGACTTCTTCAAGTGCTAAGCTCGATGAGATGCTCAGTCTTCAGAAATCGGCTTTTAATCGAACTAGTTTAGGGTATGATTTATCTTCTTCTAATATTGCTTCTACTAGTACTACTATTTTTGTTCCTGCTGCTAATAATGTTGAAATTAAGAACAATGATGTTAAGAATGAATTAGCTAGTAAGAACATAGAAAAGGGTAAATCTATCTTAGGAGCACCTTTAAGCTTGATAAGAAAGAGATTAAGAACCTTAGGGCTAAGAAGGGAAATAATCAAAAGCCTAAACAAAAAAAGTAGCATTTCTATCATCATTGTGGTGCAGTTGGACATACTCGACCTACTTGCTATAAGTGGTTAGCCACTCAACAGAGTAACAACATGATCACGTCGGGAAACCAGAATTAGCTTCCATCCTCTTTTGCTCCTCTTAGAGATCTTCTCAAAGCCCTCATATTCCTTTCGAACTTGAACGGTTTTAACTCTTCCCCCTCATCATTGAATCAAGGGTTTACTAAATGGAAAGGTTCCTCCAAGGTGTGGAAGGAAAATGGCTCCAAGTGATTCTGTCACTTATTCTCTCTCTCTCTCTCTCTCTCTCTCTCTCTCTCTCTCTCTCTCTCTCTCTCGTGTTTTTGTTTTGCATTACTTGTGTGTTTTGCTTTATTATTTTGAGTCAGTCTAGTTTTATGCATTGCTTTGTTTAACTTGTTTTAGTTTGTTTTCATTTCAGTTTTGGTTTATTTTGTTTTTCATATAAAATTAAAAAAAAAATTGAAAAATCAGAAAAATATAAAAACAGTGTGTATTTGTGTACATTGGTACCTATGTACCTTGGATAGTCATTGAAACAAAATTTTCTAAATTTTGTATCTTTTGTAGCTTTGATGAGCATCTCTATACATAACTAAGCAAGTGAGTTTTGTGGCTCGTGTTTGTGATGAGTAGGATTAAGTAATCTCTTGTACTTAACACTAGTATCACTCTTTTTGACAAGAAAGACTAGAAAATCCTAAGAGAATGACATAAATAACCATCTCACCATTGTTGCCCACCGATCATGAAATGACATTTGTATGCTTCGGCATAGCAAAAGTGGAATGTCAAATGCTTAACATCATTGGGTATTTCTTTTCTCTCTCATATATGCCTATGCATGGATTGCTTAGAAGAAAAATATGGAAAGAAAAATAAAAGCAAAAAGATCAAAATGCTTTATATATGATTGCAAGCGTGTATTCTAAGAGATGTATGAGTTATAAGATGTACCTCGAAGGTGATAATCCCCATCAAATAGTTATGATAGTGTGTGAGTTAAAGTGATTTTCTCATATCTTAAATCATCATAACATGTAGACACTAATGCAATCTTGCAATATTTTTCACACACAACACGCAATATTCTTTGCTACTTTTGATACATGTGCAGGTACAATGTGATTTGGTCATCACAAGGAATACATGTGTTAATGTATGCTCATCAAACTGTTTAAACTTGTTTTTGAAATATAAAATTGGTTAGACTTGTTTAATGTGTGTGTGTGTTTTGGATCTAAATGCTTGACATTTTTCATGTTGAAAGATGTTTTTAAAGGCTTAAAATGTTGTTTGGATCTTTGGTTGAATAGCATACTTGATTGCATTCATATTTGTGTTTTTCTCTTATTTAAAAAACTATTTTTAAGCAATCTCGATAGCTTCTCGATATCTCTCGACAGCTAGGCTATCTATCGAGACCCTTCAGCTTCTTTTTATCACAATCTCGATAGTTGTTGATAGCTAGTTCGATCAATCAAGAAACTTTCTGTCTCCTTAATAGCTACTTGATGGCTACCTTGATCCATCGAGCTCCATTGTTTTGAAAACCTATCATTAGATCCTCGATAGCTGGTTCGATAGCTAAAACATGCCTTTTTAAAGCTCAATAGCTCTTGATAGCTCTCGATCGATTGAGCTTTATGAAGTTTCTATATAAAGAGGCATCACGATTTCAGATCTCATTCCCTTGATCTCTCTCGATACTTTCAACCTCTTCACCTCCCAAAACACTTCTCAAGCACTCTAAACTTCTTCCTCACTTCATTTTTTATCTCAAGATCTTTGTTCCTTATCTGGTATGATACTCTGTTCATCTTTATCATGCATTTTCATGATCTTTGACCTAACTTTTGGGATTTTTGAAATTGTTTGAGTTTTTTCAAAACTTTTGAATTTTTGTTAAAATTTTGGGATGGGTTTTTGTTAAAATGATCTTTAAACTTCATGCATTGCATCACATGTGCATTATAACAATGTTTCATGCATTTTAGATGTGTGTTTACATTGTTGCTATGTTATGTGCTGGTAGGTTTGGATTGGGCTGAGCCCATGATGAATTTATATTTGCATATCACATGTTCATGCGTGCTCATGCATACGTAACTTCAATTCTATATATTTTGATATATTTTTTGTTTGGTACTTTTCTAATTGTCTCCCTCTCTTTCTCTCTTTCTCTCCCTCTTATGTTAGTTGCGTCATGGCACCTAAACGTAAATCAATTCCGTCCCGAAATCCTCTTCATTCCGGGACATCTTCTTCTTCTTCTCCATCTGACCCCACTCCATCTCACGTTCGGTTCCATGATGAAAAGACCAAATCAGACTTCTCAAAAAACTTTTCACGACATGGCATTCATTCGGAATGCCAAGTCATTCTGTTAGATTTTTCTGACACTGACCTACCCACTGTCATCTACAGTAGGGGTTGGGAGTCACTATGTGGCATCTCGGTCACATGCCCTTCGGTGATCATACAAGAGTTCTACTCCAATATGCACAAATTTGATTACTTTATAACCTAGTTTGTTACTCGCATTCAGGGTATACGCATGGTAGTCACTCCGGGTATTGTATCCAAGGTACTACACGTGCCTAGGGTAGCGCATCCTGACTACCCTGGCTATGAGCTTTTGAGGACAGTGTCCAAAGACGAACTCTGTCTCTATTTAGTGAGACATTATCTTCTTAGGGTGACCAACAAAACACCGCTTGCTCGGCCTTTGCTAAAGGTTCAAGATTCCTTAACATGGTGATGACATTCATTCTCCATCCATTGTCTCACTGTAACACTATCACAGAGCCTCGTGCTCGATTTTTGTTATCCCTCATTGAGGGACTTACTATTTACTTTCCCTCTCACTTCATACTCTCCCTTATAGATGTTTATAAGGATATGGCAATCCGTGATAAGCTCATTTTTCCTTCAGCTATCACATGGCTCTTTCACCATTTTTCTGTCTCCTGTCTCAAGTCTCCCCACTTCACGTTTATATGTGCCATTGACGTTGCTACCGTTAAGCAAAGTCTTGCACAGCTTCACTCAAGGCAACCCCAAACAGAGACAATAGCTCCTCCAACTTCTACCACTCCATCCACCTTTACTTCTTCTTTTTCAGCGGGTGTAATGACACTTGAGGCCATCATGGCATAGCCTATGCGCATGGATGTTCTCCTTGATACTCTCAGTGATGAGTTGTGTTAGGTGAGCACCTGTGTTGGTCGTATCGCACAATGACAGGCTGTGATGGGTGGTTTTACAGTGGCTTCCTCTCCTTCTCCCGAGGCTTCTGAGAATGAGAGAGACGATGGCTCTGGCAGTGCTGATGATGCTGATGAGGATGATGATGATGGCTCACCTAGTGATGATGAGATGTCTACTTGATATACTTGCCCTTTGTCACTTATGACAAAAAGGGAGAGTAGTTTTGAGATGAGAGTAGTCATACTCATAGGGGCAGGGTTAGTATAGGAGATAGGGGGAGTGTATATTGAGGGATGTAGTGAGAATTTTTGTATCTTTTCTTTTCTCTTCTATTTTAGATACATTACATCTTGTATACTAGTCTTGTGACCATTTTGACATACATTGTATTTATATTTGATTTATATATTCTTTGATGTATGTTCTTTCACCTAGCTCTCCAAGTGTTGTTATTTTTCTATCTTTATACACATTTTTCTTATATATTGTATGCAATCTTATATTTCTGTTTCGCACTAAGATGCTGTGATTAGTTTTGTTTAAAGTGTTTTAGAAATATAGGTTGTCAAAGTCTTCTTACCATAAACTCTCTTCTTGCAAAATTTTTCAAGAGTTTGTGTTAAGATAGATTTTATTGTATTCAACAAGTGAATATGAGTTAGTGATTTATGACTTCTCTCATATGTTTATTTGTTTGTTGTGGTTTTGTCATGAATTGCCAAAAGGGGAGATTGTTAGGACATGTGATTCAATGTTAGGAACATATGTCACTATTTTATGTAATTGGCTAATCCTTTGACAAAACACATTTTACTTGTATTTGGGTAGATCAAGGATGTGTTTAATGCTTCAAGAAACAAGGTTTCAAGTTCAAGTGTTAAAGCCATGCAAGTCTGTCCAAGAATCAAGTGAGAAAGTGCTGGATTTTAAACCTCGATAGCTAGCATCTATCGAGGTTGAAAAGTTGCTGAAGCCCGTGACTCGACAGCTAGCTTGATAGATGGCTATCTATCAAGGTTTATGAAACTCAGTTTTTTTCAAAGCTGTTTTTCATCCAATCCGTGAATGTTTGTTTGGGCTTTCTTTTCTCACAACCCTAAACATATATAAAGATTATTTTAAGGGTCGTAAAGGTTACGCACAATTGCACAATAGCATAATTCTACAAGTGTGAAGAAAAGTGTGATCGAAAACCTAGTTTGCCCTAGTTCTTCTTTCTCTTGAAGAAGTTGCTGTGTTTGTACACCATAGGGTTTTGTGATCAAGCAATTTCTTAATCTTTATCATGTGATAAACTGAAGAACTTTGCAGCTAACATCCTTCTCAAGTTGGTGATTAAGTCGCGTACTAGGATTCGCACAATTAGTTAGTCACGTACTGGGAGCCGTGTATTGAAAGGAGAGATTTTCACTTCAGAACAAGTCCAATTGGGTATTGGGGTAAGGGTTCAACTATAGGCTAGTATAAGGTACTTGGATTCCTTTACTAGTAACCGCTTGTTTTAATAATAGTGGATTCTCGGGAGTGATGACCTTAAAATCACCCGGTAGGGTTTTTGCCATGTAGGTTTTCCCCATTTATAAACAAATCACCATGTCAATTTATTTTCTGTAGCGTACTTTAGATAATTGGTGATTTGTTTATGCTACCACGTATTTTCCATGTGAATTTGATTAATTAATAAACATGGCTAATTAATCAATTAATTCATCACAAGAGGTCAATACATTCTTGGCCTATCAAGTCACAGTGGGGTCTTACCTGAAACAACTGGCTCGTCAACTAGACTTCCTAGTAATAGACTATCCTTCCTTTTACAATGTAATCATTGGGAGGCATACACTCAATCATTGGAAGGCAGCCACGTCCACCTATTGCCTGGAGGTAAAATTCCCAACAGAAAATAATGTAGGCGAGCCCAAAAGAGATCAAGTGCTAGCCAGGGAATGCTACCAGGCCATGTTAACTGTAAAGGAAAACCATACATGGATGATCGAGGAGAAAGAAAAAGAGAAAGTGGAAGCCCAAAAGATAGTGGAGTTAGTTGACGGAAAAACAACAAAGACGACCAGGATAGGGACGACTTTGAGTCCTGAGATGAAGTCGAGACTAGTCCAGTTCCTTAAAGAGAAGCTGGACGTCTTCACATGGAGCCACGAGGACATGATAGGGATATCCACAAAGGTTATCCTACATAGGCTGAACGTAGACCCCGAGAGGAAGCTTATCCAGCAGAGATGACGAGTCTTTGCTTTAGAATGGAACCAAGCTATCACAGACGAGGTCAACAAGCTATTATCGATGAGTTTTATTCTTGAGGTCTACTACCCAGATTGGCTCACCAATGTCGTCTTGGTAAAGAAAGCCAATGGGAAATGGAGGATGTGCACAGATTCCACGGACCTAAACAAAGCCTACCCAAAGGACAGTTTCCCTTTGTCAAGGATAAATCAATTGATGGATTCCACAGCAGGGCATAAGTTACTGACGTTCATGGATGCATTCTTGGGATACAATCAGATAAATACGGCAAAAGAGGACCAGGAAAAAACTACCTTCATCACAAGCCAAGGGCTTTACTGCTACAAGGTAATGCCTTTCGGATTGAAGAACATAGGAGCAACCTACCGAGGCTAGTAAACAAAATGTTCAGCAAGAGTAAGGAAGAGTTTACCCATCTAGACGATCTCTGAGAGATGTTCACCACACTCAGGTAGTACTAAATGAAGTTGAACTCCAGTAAGTGTGCCTTTGGGGTAGCCTCAGGGAAGTTCTTAGGGTTCACGGTGTCCCAAAGAGGGATAGAAGCAAACCCAGAGAAGGTACGGGCCATACTTGACATGACATCGCCTAAGACCGTCAAGGAAGTCCAAAAGCTCACAAGAAGGATAGCAGCACTTAACAGATTCGTCTCTAAAGCAACGGACAAATGCTTGCCTTTCTTCAAGACACTGAAGTAAGCTTTCACCTGGACCAACGAATGTGAGAAAGCTTTCCAAGAATTCAAGCACTACTTAAGCAATCCACCCCTCCTGAGTTCATCCAAAGAGGGAAAATACCTGTATTTGTACTTGGCAGTGTCAACAATTGTTGTGAGTGCAGCCTTGATTCGAGAGGAGGACAGGACGCAACTCCCAGTCTACTACGTCAATCAAGTACCCACGGATAGAGAAGATTGCATTCACATTGATCGTAGCCTCACGCAAGTTGCGGCCCTACTTCTAGGTGAGCCCCATCTTGGTAATGACAGACTAACCCATTAAGAAGTCCTTGAACAAGCCCGAGGTGGTAGGATGGATGGTCTAGTGGGCAATCGAGCTTAGCCAGTTTGACATTGAGTGCCACCCCAAGACAGCTATTAAGGTGTAGGCATTAGTAGACTTCATCGTCGAGTTCACCATCCCAGACAAGGACGATGAACCTGACAAAGCAAAAAGATGGATGGTTCAAACTGATGGTTCGTTAGCTTGAAAAAGGGGAAGAGTAGGGTTGTCATCATCACCTCTAATGGTTTGTTAGCCCCAAAAAAAAGGGTGAAGTAGGGGTCATCATCATCACCCCTGAAGGAGAGATGCTTATATACAAAGTTCAACTAAAATTCCCGGCCACTAATAACGAAGCTGAGTATGAAGGAATACTAACAGGGCTGAGGGTCGAGAGAGCACTAAGAGCTAAAATCTTGCTCCTCTAAAGTGATTCAAAACTGGTAGTGGGGCAAATAAAAGAGGAATATGAAGCAAAAGGGGAGAGAAAGTAAAAATACCTCAGGCTGACAAAGCATTTAACACAGGAATTTGATCGAGTGGAATTTGCGCAGATCCCTAGAAGCCATAAAATAGTGGCAGATGAGATCACAAAGCAGGCATCGTCAGAAGAAGGACCAACGAGTATGGACTTAAAGATGGAAGTCTAGAAACGCCCTAGCATTGAAGAAGTTTCTACCTTCGCAATCCAGAGTGCAAACAGTTGGATGACCCCAATCTTGTCCTTTCTCCAAGATGGACGCCTTCCACAAGACGTCGAGGAGGCCAGAAAAGTCAAGAAGAGAGCAGCGAGGTTCACAATCTTGAACGACACCCTGTACAAGAGAGGCTTTTCCATGCCCTACCTAAAGTGCATCGATGAAGAGGAATCCAAATACATTCTGGAAGAGATCCATGAAAGGATTTGCAGTGACCATGTAGGCCCTAGATCCTTGGTAGGTAAAGTGATCAGAACAGGTTACTTCTGTCCTACTTTGCAAATGGATGCAAGGGAGTTCGTCAAGAGATGTGACAAATGCCAAAGGTTTGGGAATGTTCAGCGCATCCCAGCAAAGAGACTGACACCGATAGCCTCCCCATGGCCATTTGCACAATGGGAAATTGATATCATCGGCTTATTACCCCGAGGTAAGAGACAGGTAAAATTTTTACTAGTCGTTATTGAATATTTCACAAAATGGGTTGAAGCAGAAGCAATATCAACCACCACAGAGGCAAATATCCTGAACTTCGTATGGAAGAACATAATTTGCAGATTTAGGATACCACGGACGATCATATCGGACAATAGATGGCAGTTCGACAGCCAAGGCTTTAAGGACTTTTGTTCAAGTCTAGGGATCAAGAACCAATTCTCATCCCCAAGACACCCACAAGCAAATGGATAGACGAAAATGACGAACTGGACATTGCTTAAGATCATTAAAGTTCTGTTGGACGATGCCAAGGGCACCTAGCCAAAGGACTTACCCAATGTCTTGTGGGCATACAGGACCACGACAAGAACCCCGATAGGAGAAACCCCCTTTAGACTCACCTATGGCACCGAGGCAGTAATCCCAGTCGAAGTGGGAATCACCAGCATCAAACGAAAGACCTTCCAGAAAGAAACCAATGATGATCAACTGAAGGTTAACCTAGACTGCTTGGACAAAGTTAGAGAAGGAGCTTCTCACAAGTACTACAACAAGAGAGTGAAGCTCAGACGACTTGACATAGGCGACCTTGTCCTATGCAAAGTCAACCCGACAACCAAAGATTCGATCCAAGGGAAACTTGGCCCAACCTGGGAAGGGCCCTACCAGGTCACCCATTACTTTAGGCAAGGTAGTTATCACCTGGAGACCTTAGACGGGAAGAAGCTGCCACTACCATGGAATATTGAGCATTTAAAGAAGTACCACCAATAGATGTAACAGACAATTGTATTCATCTTTGAAAGCAATAAAAGAACTATTCAGCCAATGGTCTAATATAATGAAAACAAGTCTAGAAGCCTAAAAACCAAAAATTGGCTAAGTAATAAGATTCCACCTTAACAGATGTAAGTTACTGACGATGCCAAAATGACAAGATCCCTTAAGTGGGTGTAAGTAACCAAAAATTGGCTAAGTAACAAAATTCCGCCTGGACGAATGTAAGTTACTAAAGATGTTAAAATGAAAAGATCCCTTAATGGGTGTAAGTCACCAAAAATTGGCTAAGTAACAAGATTATGCCTTAATGGATGTAAGTTACTGACGATGCCAAAATGACAAGATCCCTTAAATGGGTGTAAGTCACCAAAAATTGGCTAAGTTATAAGATTCCGCCTAGATAGATGTAAGTTACTGATGATGCCAAAATGACAAGATCCCTCGAATGGGTGTTAATCACAAAAAATTGGCTAAGTGACAAGATTCCGCCTAGATGGATGTAAGTTATTGACAATGACAGAATGACAATCCCTCAAAGTCAGCCAAAAATTGGCTAAGTAACAAGATTCCACCTAGATGGATGTAAGTTACTGATGATGACAAAATTACAAAATCCCTCAAATGAAGGTAAGTCAACAAAAAATCAACTAAGTAACCAAACCTCGCCTTGACGGATGTAGGTACTGATGATGGGTGTAAACTACTGACGAATGCAAGTTACTGATAGATCCTTATCAGGCAAACCACCAAGCTAAAGGATAAACAGGCAACGAGGCAAACATAAATCATCTACAGAACAAAAAGAATCAAGCACAACGATGTAGGAAAATCAACAAGTAAGCTTGAAATAGTAAATAAAATTAAAAGCCCAAAAACATTGGGCAAGCAGTATTGTTTCAACTTTAGAATTAAAAGCCCAGGAATGCTGAGCAAAAGATATTATTCTATCATCAGAATGAAAAGCCCAAAAATAAACTAGGCAACCAAAAAAAAAAGCATAAGTATTTGCAAGATTAAGCACTAGCGTCCCCACCGTCAGCTTTAGCACTCTCTAAAACACCTTCCTCTGAAGCAACGACTGTAGCTTAAGCAGCCTAAGATGCTTGAGCAGCCTCGTCCGTGGCCATCTCTTTGTCCACTGCTTCGAAGTCCAAGTCCTCCAAGCCCACGCCAGCAGGGTGCTTGACGAGGTATCGCCATAAGAGCTCGAAGCTTTTGTAGTACTAGCTGAAGAGCACAGTATTGTACTCTTTAGTCTGTTGAAAGGCCTCGACGGACTTGACGATGATCGTCTTGACCCTTTCCTTTGCAGCCTGGAGCTGCTCATCCTTCTCTAGCGTCAGTTACCTCTTTGCCCTAAAGTCGTCTAACAAGACCTTCGCCTTCTACTTGAGACCATTGACCTCGTCCATCGCCTCAATGAGATCCCTCCTCAGCTTGGTACAGTCCTTCTCTAGGCCCTTTACCTTGGACTCAACAGACGAGGCCATAACCTCCTGATTTAGATACTCCGAGGTTATATGGATAGTCTTTCCCAAAACCTGAAAAGAAGAACCAACTGTCAAAACCAAAAAAAAAAAAAGGAGGGGGTGAAAAGCAGATTACACGAAAACATTACCTAGATGAGTCTCTGGACATGACGACCTACCAGCTTGTTGGAAGGCACTCTAAAGAGTACATTGAGCTTGTCAGCGATAAAGAGGTCATGTGCCTTTGTAAGAGCAAGGTTGGCGTCGTCCTAAACACTGGACGGCCACAAAAAAGCCTTCTCCTTCCCCTTGTCCACCATGCGAGGCTTCTTCGTGCATAGCGTAAGCTCTTCCACTAAAGTCACTAGAGAAGGCACCCTCATCATCTCGTGGACGGAGGTAACAGGAGTGGCTAGAGTCCCTTGATCCAACACACAAACCACCCTTTTCCTAAGAGCAGAGAGAGGCTTGTTCTTCTTCGCCCTCATCCTGGCGGACGTATCCTGATTAAACTTTGTCGTCATCTTTATAAGAGAAAAATAGATTTAAAAAAGAAAAAGAAAGAAAGAGTAACATACAGGAGAAGGAAGGAAAAGGTGGGAGCAACGAAGGAAATAGGCACTCACTCTTCTCTTTAATGGCTATGGCCTGAAGAACAAAAGCGGAAGGTTCTGGACCGAGACAATGACGAGCTAAAGTTCGCAGGTCAACCAGGTCGTCAAAGTCATCTATGGTCTTCGCGTCCTTCACTGCAACCTCCACGCGGTCTGTGTATCTGCTTTTGAGCTTTGGGCACTTTGTAACTGCACACAACAAATAGAAAAGTTAGTGACAATGAAAAAGAAAGACAAACACAGAAGGAGCATATAAAGTACAACGAAGGGGCTTGCAGAGAAATGATGCACCTAGACTCGGGGCTCTCTACTTACGAAGTAACCTAGGGACATCGCCCCAAACTTTGTCAGGAAGGGTCCCCCAATCATCCCCGGATACAAAGAAAAACTGTGACTTCCAGTATCAAGGACGAGGGCAGGTCAGTGACGATCCTAGCCTTCCTATCCCAGGGCATAAACTCGTAGTACCCGTATTCCCTGGACTCTTTCAGATGGTACAAATAGGTGAATTCGTCCACCCTAATCATATCTCCCTCTGTGGACTTCAGCTAAATTTCCATACAGCTAACTACAATCCTCCATGAGTTGGGCAAAAGTTACCCGGGAGCAATATTGAAGTGGTTTAGGAGCTCCATTATAAAGGGGTGGACGGGAAACCTAAGCCCACTCTGAAAAGACGCCTCATAACAACACACCTCTCCTGGCGAGAAGTGGCAAGCCCGTTCCTCTTTACAAGGAAGACGGATCCTAACCTTTTCAGGAAACTGAAATTGATCCCTAAAAAGGGAAAGGGTTTCAAGATCCAAGCCACACTCCTCATCTAGAGCGGAAAAAGCCCTAACCACTCTCGGGGTAGAGACTACAGTATCTTCCTCCACGGGGTCGTCACTGGATGACAACCCCGTCTCTAACTCACTGGACCTAACCTCTGACATAGCTCTTCAGTCACTCACTAGTTCCTCAAACTAATTAACGGATTAATGCAGCAAAGGGAACAAATCAGTTAGCACTAAGCTTAAGCTATTTCCCCCACCCACAAAGTTGTCAACTAAAGGGCAGAAATTGCGAGAAATTCCCAAAGAAGCCCCTAAACACGCAAAAAGGAAAGAAACAGAGGGACAAAGTGCCTTAACTAAAGAACTACTAAGTATGGAACCCAAAAAGCAATAGAAGAGGGGCAAGATCCTAAAGAAACCAAAAGCACAGAAAGAGAAAAGAAAAAGAGGGAAATCAAAAACCCATACAAATTATCTACTCTACGAAAAGCGAACCAAAAAGGGAAGAAGCCATACCTAAAAAACGCAACCCTAAAGAGAGCAAAACACAGGAAATCGCAATGAGAATAGTAGCTTTGAGAAAAAAAAAAATGTAGAACAGCAATAGCACCAAGGAAAGTGAAAAATGAAGAAGAAAGAGGAAAGGAAGGAAGTTTAAAAAACTAAGCTCAGAAAATTGAAAAATAGCGGGAAATTCGAGAGTCACACGGAGTGGAGCATTAAATCCGAGATCACGACATGTCTGGCACCACTGCACATTGAATGAGACACGTCTGAGCAAAAAAAAAAAAAAACCTTCACCTCCTAATGATTGTCACAACACTCAAGGATGACCACAGAGCTTGTGGGGTAGCTTATGGGGCCAACGAACCCTTTTGCTTAGACAAACTAATCAGACATCTCCGTCCACCTCTCCACGTCACTGACGAATAGAGGAAAGCCATTTAATGTACTAAACAATATCTCGGACGGTTACAAGACCAGCTATATAGACCGTTGGAGGCCCATCAAAGCCTGCATTACTAAGCACGAAAGCGTTACCAAGAGAGGCATTAAAGCTACAATAAAAGCCACAACAGCTAGATGCTGCGAAACCATATATAAAACACTCCACAGAACCAATACAAGGTACATACAATCCAAAATACATACTCTTTTGAAACTTCCATATGCTGACTTTATCACCGGAGACTCTTTGGCAGGCACCACATCGGTGACCACCTAGAGAAGGCTTTGTGCGACATTTTTAGGTACAGGGACGAGGTTCATGGCTCATTTGGACAAGTCCACTTGATTGACGATTTTTGCTTCATCAAACTAAAATAAGAAATTTTAAAATGCAGACATGAGCTATGCCATCCATTTTACCCAGCCAAAAGCAACTATTGATTTAATAGAATTCAGCAAAAAAAAAAAAAAAAAAACGAAATTTCAACCCTGAGACAGCATGGTTCCCTCTTGTCCTCGCAACTGAATCAATACCTTCATTTGGATCTCTCTTATACACCAAAACATATTTAGATTCACAGAATCAGCAATCTCTTCATCCAAAGCAACAACCACATAATTTGGTATACCCACTCTCTTGATGTTAGTGAACCAGACTTCCAACATTTCCAACATGTTAGATCAACAATTCTTTCAATTGAGCTTCTGGTTTCTTCTACATCAGACCAATAACTTTGGTTTCTTAATTTTTACAAAACTCTTACCTTTTGATCTTGTTTTCTCTTATTCTTTTATGTTTTTTATGTTTTAAGAGGAGAGAGACATAAAAGAGAGCAAAAATACATATATAGCCTCATTTTTAACAAAGGTGGGTATCAGAACCCTAACTGAGCTAATCTCAGGTGATTAAAGTGCCAAATTTCGAACCACGGATAGGCAACTTAAATTTCGGCTAAATCACACGTGGGTAAGTTGTAATTAGTCCATATATATATGTGTGTGTGTGTGTGTGTGTGTTAAGTTATGATTTTTCACATAATATTTATGTTGGCTTTATTCTATGACAAAAAGTGTTGTAATTGCATCAATTAAATTTCCTTGTATTTTATGGGATTTATTTGTAATGAGTTTAGTATTAAGTTGGTGAAGATTGCTCAAGACAGAAAAGATTGCTCAAGACGAAAAAGATTGCTCAAGACAGTGAAGTTTACAACTTGCTCACAACTGACTCGCGAAGAGTCAAGTGCCAGGCTATATTTCGCGAGTCACTTCGCTACTTGGCTAACCTCGCGAATGACCCGCGAAACTCTTTATTTGGATGATTTTAAGTGTGACTCTTATACCCTTCACCCATACTATGTATACTCTTATTACCCACAAAATTGTAAGGAGGCTATTTTGAAGAAAACTTTAAAAACATTTCTACAACACCTACCTTGTTAGAGAGAGCTACTCATCCTCAAGAGAGAAATCCTTGTAGTTTCTTCTCCTCTTCTCTCCCATTATTATACCTTGAGAGAAAATTTGTACCTAAACACAACCCACACATATTCAGAGTGTATATAGTGTTTTGCAGCTTGAGAAGCATTGGGTATTTGCCAAAATAAGCCGATGAGGCTTGGTGGATGCAATCGGGCAGCATTGCAGGATTCAGATAACTAGTAAAGACAAGACTCCAAGAAGTCCATTGGTAGTTAGAGCTTGGAGGGTTTAAGTACTTTGGGTAGATTAGGCTTGGAGGGTTTTTTTGGTATCCTTGTACTCCAACTCATTCACTAGTGGATCATTTCAACTTGGAGGGTCGTGGAGAGATTTTTCGCCAAGTTCTTCAGTTTTCTCTTCAATAACACGTCTCAGTGTTATCTCGTGTTTGCATCTTTCTTTCCATACTCTTTAAGCTTTACTTTTATTGTTTATAGTATTTGCTTATGCCTTAGAAAGTTGTTCCTATTTCATTGCATTACACTTACTCTTATTTCGCACTTAGTTAAGTAAGGCAAAAACAATCTTGATGGGGAAAAATAAATTGACCCCTTGCAAATTAATTAATTATCCAAGTTAATTAATTAGTCAAATTACATGCAATAGCGTGGTAGCACAAATAAATCACCAAATAACTAAATGCAACAGAAATTAAATTTGACACAGGTGATTTGTTTATAAATAGGGAAAACCACCGAGGCAAAACCCCACCAGGTGAATTTAAGGTCACCACTCCCGAGAATCCACTATTATCAATCACAAGCGGTTACAAGTATAAGGAATCTTACTAAACCCTTTGGCTTATCCCGAAATACCAACCTATAGTTGAACCTTTACCCCAATACACAATTGGACTTGTATTGTAGCAGCAATCTCTCCGTTCAATGTACGAATCCCAGTACATGACTAACCAATGATGTGCGAATCCTAGTACTTGACTAACTCACCAACTTGAAGAAGATGTTAGCTACAAAGTTCTTCAGTTCATCAACAATGAAGATCAGGAAGCTCTTTGGTCATAAAACCATTGGCGTAAAGATGCAGTAGCTTCTACAGAGAGAATGATGAACTAGAGCAATTTTTGTCTCCGGTCACACAATGCATGTATTATTCTTGCATCACACTGTGATGACCCTTAAAATAATCCTTATATATGTCTATGGTTGTGAGAAAAGAAACTCTACACAAATACATAGGAATATGCGTGAAATCAGATCTAAAAAGTCTGATTTCGTAATTCTCAACAAATACAATTTGTGTCGAGAATCTGTCAAGCTTCAACATTAAATCTCGATAGAAAGGATTTTGTCGGGACTTATGTCAAGCTTTAATGAATAGCTCTTCTTCACTTGTTTCTTGGTTAGATCTTCATGGCTTTAACACTTGACTTGAACAATATGTTTCTTGAAGTCTTAAACTCATCCTAGATCTACCCAATTACAAGTAAAGTGTATTTTGTCAAAAGATTAGTCAATCACATAAAATATTTCCCTTACAAATCTAACCGTAAGTTTTAATTTGGGGATCTAAATTAGCAATAGTGTTTTCACACTATTGGAGCTTTCACGTGGTATTAGAGTGGATACACTTGTTTTGGTTTAATTACTTAAGTGTGGCCTTTGACCTTTTGTGTCAATAGCCATGGATAGTGCTTTGTGTGCTTCTTTGCATGTTTTGGATGATGTTGTTTGTAACATGCCATGTGTTTATGAAAATTCCTTTATGAGTGTTTATCCTCATACTTGTGATGACATGTTACATGACTCTTTGGGTGTTGTTAAAATTCCAAATGTCAAACTCTTAAAGAAAAAGTCTAAGAAGTTTCATGAGAATTTAAGCAAGTTCATTTGTGAAAATGATGATTTGATTGCTAAGCTTAATGAATCCAACAAATTGGTTGAAAAGTATAAGAAACTTGCTAAACATTCTTGTGAAAAGTTGAAAGAGTTTGAATGTTTGAATGTGGACTAAGATGCTAAACTTGTTTTGTCTAACAAACTTGTTGATGATATTAAATGTGAAAATTAATCTCTTAAGATACATGCAAAGTGTTTGATTGCTAAACCTATTGCTAAAAAGGAAGAAAATATTTGTTGCAATCATGTTGTGAAGCCCAGTTTTGTGCCTATTGTGAGTTCTACCTCTAAAGACAAATTGATGTACATACCTCTACACAAAAGAAACCATAAAGTGGAGAGAAAGGTTCTTAAGCCAAAACCTTTGTTTAGGTCTCATCCTAGGGATTTGAGTATATCTAAGTTTGTTTCTACTTGCCACCATTATGGTGTGATTGGTCATATTAGACCTCAATGTTCCATGCTGAATATAGAACAAAACCATATTGCTAGATCCCTCCCTAAAAAGCCTAGTGGACCTAAACACATTATTTGTCACTATTGTGGTGCTTTTGGTCATCTAAGACCTCATTGCTCTAACTTTCAAGCTCTTAAAAGAATCAAAAGAAAAAAAAAAAAAAAAAAAAAAAAAAAAAAAAAAAAAAAAAAAAAAAAAAAAAAAAAAGCCTTGAGCTTTTTGAAAGTTGTGCTAAGAAAGCGAAACCAAATTTGGGAGAAAATTGTATGTTGTTAAAACAAGTTGTTAATGCTCTTACCTCCTTGTCTATGTGCATCTTCGGTTCTCATTCTTCCAACCCTCGTCTCTCTTCTCATGAGCCACTCACTTCAAACAATTGTTCTATTTGGGTGAGAAAGGGTTCCTATGATTGAACTTTTGCACTTTTAGTTCTTGATCTAATTCTTTCAATCTTTGTAGGACTATGCATGCATTAGACGCTATATCCTCATGCATTTGTGTATCTTGCATTTTTTTTTTATATGCATTGTTTTTGCTTTTAATCTTACTTTTATGCTTTTGTTTTGTGTGTAAAAAATTCAAAATCACATAAAAAGTGAAAAATCAAAAAGTTTGATCATGTTTGCTTTAGCACATATCTCATATAGAGTTTGGCCTAGCACCTTCGTACTAATGGTGTAGTGTATTTATGAGCTTAGCTTATTATGTATACATATATTGAATGTAAGTAAAATCTAGAAATCTATGTTTGATTATTGTAAATAGATCTTCAAGCTTATCATGAATGTCTAGCCAAATATCTTAATTGATCTTGATACATGTATAGGCTTGTTCTTATATATTTCCTCCCATTTAATTTTTGTTAAAAAGCTCTTCAAACGTCAATCTCTAAAAGGAAAAAGAACTGAAAAGGCCTTACTTCAAAAACTAGTTAGACTAGAAAAAAGTGGAGCAAAATGTATTCAATTTGTATGATGCCAGAGCTAAGGGCTTATCCTTTAAAGAAACATAAAAAATTTCATGGCATCGATGCTAAAAAATTGGGTTGCATTGATTAAAAAGTATGAAAAATTGATGTCAAATGAACAATTTTCAATCAATGTAAACACTTTGGTGAGGAGTCATATATGTTCATTTCTATCAGTAAGATAGGTCTCTTGACTTCGTGTTATTTGTGTATGACTTGATTAAATTGATCATTGAAACTTCATACCACACTATTTGAGCTTTCAATATATATATATATATATAGCGGTAACTCTAAAATGGTACACTAGTATTAACTAGTATCAAAACATATTGTTCCCTTGTTAGAGACTGCCCCCCATGAGAATGGGTGGAGTCATGTTATTGCCTCTCAAAATAAAGGTTCAACTGATTATATTTTTCTCTTTAGATTAAGAGTTTTACAATAGAGTTGACACTTATTTAATTATTGGAAAAAATAAGAAAACCATAATTGAAAATTCATCATTTTATTAATTTGAAATTGAATTTACATTGATTATAGGAAATTACATGGCTTTGATCCTAAATACAATCTAAGATAAAGTACATTGCCTTGTTTCCTAGTTACAATCTAGAAACTGAAAATTACATGGATAAGCATTGATCTATCAACCCTTAATCTAAACTTGGAGGCTATGTTACAAGGAAGGAAGTGATGGAAATAAAGATAAATGCAGCGGAAATTAAGTTTTAAACGGATCTACTTCTTTCGATATTGATAACACGTACTAAGTAAATTTCAGAATTTTGAGAACAAGAGATTGTACCTTGAAGCGGTGAATTTCAAAAACAAAGATTGAAGTACTCGGAAATACTTTTAATCTTCACTCCAATTCCACTAACGCCCAAGATGTGTGGTCTCTCAATTGGTAACAAAAGGGATGACTAGTGAGTGACAAAAACTCACATGCACACTATTTCAATGTTGTTTTTCACACACTGAAAAATCTGAACGTTTTTCCCTTTGTATCTAACCAATTCATCTAATTGGGCTGGCCTTTTGGGCCTTACCAATTGGGCTTAAGTGTGTGGCTTGGAGTGGGACCAAAAGGGACCAATAAGACACTAGCTCTAATGGGCCTTGGGCTTTTCTGTCAACTCTTGACAAGTCCAAAGTTACCATTAACTATATTTAATACCACTATATAAATATAGTTGCACTCTAGGTCTTATCTATAATTATATCCCATGACTTTATTATACATGCAACCCCTTCATAAAATATTCGTAGTAATACAAAGTCATTAATGTAGACTGCCACTTTGTAAATTACTACATCTTAATCCTTGAGTACCCGGTTTAATCCTTTAATGTTATTCATTATATATTTATGAAATCCAATTCCATAAATATATACTTTAGTCTTACTAAAGTGGTTAGCCCTAACTCTCTGAATAACAAACTCATTAAACTTATCTCAAGGGAATACTTTATATCTCCGTTAAGAGACTATGAATTCCATCTTGAGAATACATGTTCCATCAACACTAAATGTGGCTGCCCAACATACTGAGGTTTTGACCATAACTTTAGATCTCACTCCTGATATATCAAAGCAACCTACACCTCATGATCAGGTCCATTAGAGGCTGTTTGGATTGGGTGTTTTCATGACTCAATTCTCAGTTTTCATAACTCATTTCTCAAAAATGATGGGACCCATAGCAAAATACTCGTTTGCCTGCACCAATACTCTATTTCCATAACTCTGTTTCCAATACTCAATTTTCTACTTTTTGAGTTATGAGTTATGGAAACTGAAAACAACTTTTGGCTGTTTTTAGTTTTCAGTTTTCAATGGCAAACTTGTAAATAACATCACATAACCGGGCCCACAGTCAGATTTTTGCTCCCTCTTTCTCTTTTTTTTTTTTTTTTTTTCCTTTTTGTCTTTCACGGGCTGGGTGTCTGCTCCTCTTCTTCTCCTTCTTCTTCTTCTTTTTTTTTTCTTCTTTTCTTTTCTTTTCACTTTTTGGGTCTGGTTCTTTTTCTTTTTTTTCTTCTTTTCTTCTCTTTTCACTTTCTGAGTTTGGCCCTTTTTTCTTCTTCTTTCACAGTTTCCGTTGGCTCGGTTTTTTTTTTTTTTTTTTTTCTTTCACAGGGTTCTTCCTTCTTTCTTTTTTTTTTTTTTTCTTTTTTTTTTTTTCACCTGGGTTCACCGTCCCTGCTCTTCCTTCTTCTTCTTCTTCTTCTTTTTTTTTTTTTTCACCTGGGTTCACCGTCCCTGTTCTTCCTTCTTTTTTTTTTTTTTTTTTTTTTTTTTTTTTTTTTTTACCTAGGTTCATCGTCCCTGTTCTTCCTTCTTCTTTCTTTCTTTTTTTTTTTTTTTCCACCTGGGTTCACGGTCCTTGGTTTCTTCCTCTTTTTTATTTTTTTTCACTGGGAAACTCACAGAACCCAGTTAAAAAAAAAAAAAAAAAAAAAAAAAAAACTGCAGTGGGTGACAGAGCTGGACCCACAAAATAGTGTGAAAAATGTTGAGTGATTGCATTTCAGTGATGTGCCAAACGGGTATTGAGTGATGGGTAATGGGTGATGAGTGATGACTATTGAGTGATGAGTGATGAGTGATGAGTGATGGAAATTGAGTGACGAAAATTGAGTGACCAAAAAAAGCAGGCCAAACAACCTCTTATTCTCTCAGGATTAAGAGTTCATGCAAATACAAGTCGTGAGATTTATTATTCCTTTGACAGTCTTTAGGAGAATAATAAATCTCACAGCGGTCCAGTTCAATATGTCTTAACTCTTAAAACATATTAACACATCAACCAGAAGTCACCACTTCCATGATCAAGACAAATCATCATGATTGATATGTTATAGTCTTCGCAGATGAAATGCCCAATTTCATCACCGACTACAAACTATAATTTCGAGTTTACAAAGAACTTGTGATTTATATCTTCTGTGACTTTTCACATAAATCACATACTATGCATCTCATGAACTATATGATAATGTCCGAATATTCATGTTGCCATTATTTCAGATAATAATAAAACAAATTCATTAAACACAATATTAAGTCATACATAATATCATACACAATGTCAAACTTAATATCATACATAGCATCATACAATAGGATTTAAGGGCACTAATCCTAACAAGAAGGTGTTAGGCACTCGCCTTGCCCGGTGAAACTGGTCTTCTAGGCTATAGTGGCTAACATTCATATCATATCATCTAATATGTTATCAATCAATTTGCATATTGAATTTAATGTATGTGCATGTGATAAACCCTAATTCAATCTATTAAGCATTGCATTCGTATTGAAAAATAAATTTTAATGAATGTGTGTGGATGATAATATCCTAGATTTAAGGATTTGAAAGAACTATGAAACAATATCTTTTTCATATTTTTGATGTGGATTTAAGATCAAAGCTAGTGTTATGTATGAACATGTGAAGAACACATAAGAACATTTAAACATATTCAAAGAATTTAAATAAACACTAGCATGCTTTAATCTTAAATTAACATTATAGCAACATGAAAAAAAAAGTTAAGAATAGAGATTATACTTGCATGCAAGATCCATACGACGGAGGAGGAGGCTCTTGGTGGAAGTCCTTAGGGTGGAGGAGAAAAGAAGAATTAGGAGAGGGAGGGTAAGTCTCACTCAATACCATGAGTTTCAAGAAAACCAAGATATGACAAGACTATTCTCTTTCACTAAAACTCAATAGAGGAGAAGAGATGGAAGGTTTTATAGTATTGGTGGAGAAAATATGAATGGAAGGTCATTTCATGAGGTTTGACAAAAGATCCAAAAGAATCATGGATCTAGACCTTATTTTAGACTTTGAGGAAATATAGTGCATTAAATGTAAAGATTGGTGGGAGTGAGGAGCAAGTAAAATTCGGTTTTTCTGTAGCTACTATAACAGCCTGCAAAGCCAAATTCAAAAAATCATATCTTACTCAATTATGATCAGAATTGTCTCATTCATATGCTCAAAATGAAGCCTCGGATGTCTCATTTTTGGGAAAATTAACCTCATTCATAGATTCAAAATATTTTGAGAGATATCAACGAAATGGTGAGCAAAGATCATTTATTAGAAAATAATTTTAGCACAATTAACATTAATAAGTCTCAAATTAGTTTCCAATTAACATTAATAGGCTCCAATCACTCCCATTTCAGATTTAATTAGTTCCAAATTTAACCTAATTAAAAGATAATTGCACAAATTACTTATTAAATAATTAATGTTTAACTATCTTGTAAGGTTGAATTTATTCAATCATTTTATTGGTTTTATTCTGTGGCAAATTTGCTTATAATTCAACATTTAGAAATCTTGTATTTAAGTGGGAATCATGTAAGGGTAGTGTGTGAAAGAGCGTGAAGAAAAGTTCAAGAGTGTGCACTCAAGAAGGGCCTCGCAACTGGATCTGCGACTGGCTTGCGATTGGCGAGTCGCCAAAGGTGGCACACGTGTGAAGCATACGAAGGAGTTGAAAAGTCACGCCAACTGTTGCACTACAGGACAAAACTTCTAGTCTAGCCAAGTCGTTAGCTTGCGACTTAAACTCGCCACTTGTTCTAGTTGTGAGCTTGAGTCGCCAAAACACCCTGTTTGTTACAAAACTGACTCTCCGCATTCCATACACACCCCACTATAAATACCCTTATACCTACGTATTGTAGAGAGTTTCTAGAGAGAATTTTGAGAGAGAAACCCTAGAGAAAAACAAGATTGACTCATCCACAATATTCATCCTTTGATTCTACAAATTCCTCTACTCTCACCCTCTACATTGATACATACTTGAGAGGTACATTAGCCAAATCCTTATCTCACCATACCCATATCTATGAGAAGGTCTTTTGGTGTTTAGGAAGCAATTCAAAAGGGATCAATTCATTTTGGTTGATGCAATGGGTGATTGCAGGTTCCGGTAAGCTAGAGAAGACAAGATTCAGCATAAACCTGTTGGAGCAAGAAGCTCAGAGGGCTTAGGTGCACAAGGTAGATTAGGCTTGGAGGGTCTTCTACTATTCATGTATCCCAACTATATTCTCTAGTGGATTATTGACCGCTTGAAGGGCAGCGGAGAGGTTTTACGTCGAGGATTTCAGTTTGCTCTTTGATAACACATCGCTGTGTTGTCTTTGTGTTTGCATCTCTCTTCCCTTAATCTTTAATGGGCCACAAACGTATTAACCCCTTGTGATTAAATTAA
The DNA here is from genome assembly GCF_002906115.3 of Quercus suber. Lineage (NCBI taxonomy): Eukaryota > Viridiplantae > Streptophyta > Magnoliopsida > Fagales > Fagaceae > Quercus > Quercus suber. The sequence continues at coordinate 609,836 of NW_027069801.1, forward strand.
TTAATTAATTTAGCCAAGTGAATTAATTAATCAATTTATCATGCAAACGCGTAGTAGCACAAACAAATCACCAATAAACTAATTATGCAGTGGAAAATAAATAACACAGTGATTTGTTTACGAACGGGGAAAACCTAACGGCAAAAACCCCACCGAGTGATTTTCAAGTCACCACTCCCGAAACTCCACTATTATCAAAACAAGTGGTTACAAGTAAAGGAATCCCAAGTACCTTACCAACCTACAGTTGAACCCTTACCCCAATACCCAATTGGACTTATTCTGTAGTGACAGTTTCCCCTTTTGATGCATGGCTCCCAAGTACATGACTAACTAATTGCGCGGATCCCAGTACGCGGCTTCAATCACCAACTAGAAAGAGTTTTTGGCTGCAAAGTTCTTCAGTTCATCCACGATGAAGATCAAGAAAATGCTTGGTCACAAAATCCAAAGGTGCACATGCACAACGACTTCTTCAAAAGAGATGAATTAGAGCAAAACTTTGTCTCCGGTCACAATTTGTTTGAACAGAGTTTGCTCAATGCTTGTGTAACTTGTGAACACTTTTACGACCCTTAAAACAATCCTTTTATATGCCTAGGGTTAGAAGAAAAGAAGGCCCAAAGATACATCTACAGATCCCAAGAAATCAGATCAGAATTTCTGATTTTAGTAAACCTCGACAGATAGAAGCTGTCAAGCATCTATCGAGAAGGTGTCAAGTTTTAATGATTCAGCACTTCTTCAGCTTGTTTCTTGGACAGACTTGATGACTTCAACACTTTATCTTGAAACCTTATTTCTTGAAGTATTAAAAACATCTAGAACTACCCAATTACAAGTTGAGTGCATTTTGTCAAAAGATTAGTCAATTACATAAAAGAATGACATATGTTCTTAACAAGTGAAACACATATATCCTAACAGTCTCCCCTTTTGGCAATCCGTGACAAAACCACAACAAATAAATGAACATATGAGAGAAGTCATAAATCAACAATAAAATCTATCCTAACACAAACTCTTGAAAAATTTTGCAAGAAGAGAGTTTATGGCAAGTAGACTTTGACAACCTGTATTTCTGAAACACTTTAAACAAAACTCATCAAGGCATTTTTGTGTGGAACAGAAATAATAAATTGCATACAAGTATAAGAAACGTGTGTATAAAGATAGAAACGAAACAACACATGTAGAGGTAGGTGAAAAAAACATACATCCACATATAGAGAAAATAATGTAAAAACTGGTCATAAGACCCAATGTACAAGAACAATGTATCTAATAAGGTAGAAAAGAAAAAGATACATCATATCCTTACTACATCCCTCATAACAACACTTTCCCCCTAACAAAAATGTCCTACTCTAACTCTCCCCCTAAGAATGACTACTCTCACTATCCAAAACTACTCCCCCATTTTGTCACGAGTGACAAAAGGTAAGAGTGTCAAGTAGATATCTCATCGATAGAGTTAGCATCTTCATTATCATCTGAAGCGTCATTGTCATCACCATCATCATCATCATCCTCAGCATCAGAATCAGAAGCCACTGAAGGAGGTGGTGAAGGAGTAGCCTTAAGAGCAAAACCACCTATAGTCGCCTGCCGTTGTGCAATACGACCGACACAAACATTCACCTAATACAACTCAGTAGATAGTGTATCAAGGCGAGCATACATGCGCTGCAACTGCGCCATGATGTCTCCAAGTGATACATCACCCATGGAAGAAGAGGGAGCGAATGTGAATGGAGCTGAACGAGATAGAGCCGGAAGGGAGGGAGGAGTGGAATCCGGCTATCGCGACCTAAACTGTGCCTCACTACATTTTACGATAGCGACGTTTATGGCACAAATGTGTGTGAAGTGGTCTGACACAGGAAAAGGAATAGAAAAATGGCGTAAGATCCTCGTGATAGCGGAAGGAAAGATGAGCTCATCACGAGACGTTGAATCTAAATGAACATCTATAATAAAAAGAATGAAATGAGAAGGGAAGTCTATGGTAAGATGCTCAAGAAGAGATAAAAAAAAAAAAAATCAAGCACAAGGCTCTGTGATGGAGTTGTAGTGAGAGAGCAGATGGAGTTTAGAAAGGGAAGATGCCTTAACACTATTGCATTTCCAACTGATATAAGATGTCTTACTATGATCATGATGTTCAACTTGTACCTGGTGAAGAAGATGATATTAGTGCTCATATCTTCTTCATTATTGCTAATGAAACAAGAACCACTTCAAGGGTAAAACTGATTTTCCCTAGTCTACTCATGAGGCTTTTTCGAGCAAAGGGTGTGGAAATTCCTCAAGACATCAATCTATTGCCTACTTCCTCAGCTATCAATGCACTAACCATTACACGGATCAGAGTTTGTCTTCCGAGTGATGAAGAGGAAGGTGATCAAGAACAAGGAGAACCCATGGAAACTAAGACAGAAGCTGAAGGAAAACCTTCAATTCAAGAGGCTGTGTCAAAAGGAGCCAGGCTTCATCTTTCTCTACAGTACCTCCAGACGAATTCCAGATCATCCTTGAAAGGATTGATTGGCTTCATGACGTCCAGAATGAGCAATCTGACAAGCTAGCTGCTATCCAAGGGCAAATGAATCTTCTTTCAGCAAAATTTAACAGTTTCACTACCCAACAGTAGCCCTTTGGCCATTCCGGTAAAAAAGGAGGAGAACTTTTGGAGAAGTAGGAGTAGCTCTTGAGGGGGAGCACCATTTTGAGGGGGAGCAAAGCCAAAACTTTTAAGCATTTTAATTTATGTTAACCATGCTTTATGTTGTTATGTTTGGATACTTTTTTAAATACTTTGGTTTAAACTCATGGATGGTTGTTGTGCTTTTGGTACTTTGGTTTCTATGTTTAAGTTTCTATTCAGTACTTTTTGTACTTTGTACCCATGCTTTGTAGCTTAGTACTTGTTGTTAATGTTATGCATTTCTTTAAGTACATCACTCTTGTGCCCTTGTTGGATTTTTATCCTTAATGCAATTACCTTGTGTTGTTGTATCGGTTGAGTATTAGACATGCAAATGATATTTTGCATCGAGCTTATTAGCTTGCATGTCCGGATGTTCATTCCTTATGTGAATGTTCATTGTGGTCACTATTTATAGTGATTGTTCGTTTTTTGTCAAGCCATGCTTTATTGTTTCATTCCTGTTTGCTTGATCGCATTGTGCTCGCTCCATATGTATTTCAAGTTTGCGTACAATGATCGTATTGTGTTGTTGTTTACAGGAAATACTTGTTCGTATGGTTCAAGAGCTTCACAAATTCTAGAGTTAGGTGTGTGTGAGATTTGTTCAATTGTTCCTAACTCACATGTTAAGTCTAGAGTTTGTTTTAGGGTTTTGTCACGGAATAGCCAAAGGGGGGAGATTGTAAGGTTGAATTTATTCAATGATTTTGTTGCTTTATTTCATGCCAAATTTGCTTATAATTCAGCATTTAGAAACCCTGTATTTAGGTGGGAATCATGTAAGGGTAGTGTGTGAGAGAGTGAAGAAAAGCTCAAGAGTTTGCACTCAAGAAGGGCCTTGCAACTAGATCTCGTAACTGGCGAGTCACCAAAGGTCGCACACGTGTGAACCATGCAAGTGATCTGAAGAGTCACGCCAGCTATTGCACTATAGGATAAAAATTTCAGTCTGGCCAGGCCATTAGCTCGTGACTCAAACTTGTGACTCGTTCCAGTCGCAAGCTTAAGCCGCCAGAACACCCTATTTGTTACAAAACTGACTCTTCACATTCCATACACACCCCACTTTAAATACCCTTATACCCATGTATTGTAGAAAACTTCTAGAGAGAATTTTGAGAGAGAAACCCTAGAGAAAAACAAGATTGACTCATCCATAATCTTCATCCTTTGATTCTCCAAATTCCTCTACTCTTACCTTCTCCATTGATACATCCTTGAGAGGTACATTAGTCAAATCCTTATCTCACCATTTCCATATCTGTGATGGTGCTTGGGAAGCAGTTCAAAAGGGACCAATTCATTTTGGTTGATGCAATAGGCAATTGCGGGATTTGGTAAGCTAGAGAAGACAAGGTTCGGCGTAACCTTGTTAAAGCAAAAAGCTTGGAGGGCTTAGGTGCACTGGGTAGATTAGGCTTAGAGGGTCTTCTGCTATTCATGTATCCCAAATATATTCTCTAGTAGATTATTGACTGCTTGGAGGGTGGAGAGGTTTTATGCCAAGGACTTTGGTTTCCTCTTCAATAACACATCATTGTGTTGTCTTTGTGTTTGCATCTCTCTTCCCTTAATCTTTGCCTTTTAATTACTGCTGTGGTTGTGATTAATTTCGGTTTAGATTGTTTTACCAATTCTGTTCTAGTTATTTTCATATTCCGCACATACATTGTTTGATTATAAGCTTGTATTGGTAATTTGTAAATTAGGGTTCTAAACGTTCATAGGTGTTTTACACACATATTGAACTTTCATATCTAATTAATTAAGTGTGTGCAACCTTACCATAAAATGTAGTCCTAGCCAATCAAATTATGATACGACATTAATCTCAAATTGATTATAATCATAACCAATTGGAATCAATTGTTCATAATCACATATAATCGAACTCAATTTGTGATGGTGCATCTCGGCCATTAAAATTTAATTTGATGATAACTTTCAATTTGATGGTCTGATTAAGCCTTATGACCAGTTGATTTAATCATTAAAACATCAAGATCATTTTTGGTGAAATGAGATTAAGAATCTAATGGCCAAAATTAAGATGCATATTTTCAATGTGAAATTACCCTTTTACCCTCCATGTGAGGTTAAATGCGGGTTGCAAAATGGGGTGTCAACATGAGTTCACTAATGGCATGTTTGGATGTTTAAAAAAGGAGGGGGAGTAGAGTAGAGGGAGGGAGAGTAATGCAATTACCTTGTTTGGAAGTTTTTTAAAGAATGAGGGGAGGGGTTTGGAGGAGTTTGGAGGGTTTGGAGGGTTTGGAGGGGTTTGGAGGGGTTTGGACTCCCTCTAGCCCCCAATTTTAATTCCCCCAAATTGGAGAGATTTGGAGGGGGAGTAGAGTACATAAACTATTAACCAAGTAAATTAACTAATTTACCCTTATTATATTAACAAAATTATACAAGGGGAATGGCTAATTACTCCCTTCCCCCTTACTAATTTTAAAAACATCCAAATAAGGTGGAGGTGAATCATTCTCCTCTACTCTCCTCCCCACTACTCCCCTTCCCTCTACTCCCCTCTACTCTCCTCCCTCTCTAAACTTCCAAACAAGCCAT